>NC_071670.1:47192500-47525357 GCF_028554725.1 Zeugodacus cucurbitae
CTGTCCGTGCAACGTGTGCCTATAATTGTCCTCTTTTTGCGCTTCAACAGCAGTAGCTTGAGATTTATTTGGTGCTTTACTCTGTCCGTCTGTCTGACTGTCTGTTTGTCTGTCTTGTGAGCAGGCCGCCGCACTTGACAAACAGCTCGTACATCTTGACTGACTGACTTTCTAACTAACTTACTAACTAGCCAAACCAAACGCCTCTTTTCTTTTCAATATGCTCACTTACGCAGTTTCTTTTGCTACTAAATACAAGTGTGTATGTGTTTATATTGCTCAGCTTCAGTAAATTTTCTTATTCTCTTATTTATTTTATACGTACTAGTTGTATCTACACTTAATTCAGTTAGCCACTTAGTCAAACTGCCACTCAACAACGCGTTCCGGTTGAAACTCACCGCTAATTTCGATGATTGAAATCTATAGGCGAATCGTTAAATAGCCATACATATATGTATGTATGTATGTGCCTGTATATAGCCCTAAGTATATTTATTAGCTTGTTTACAACGAGTTTACGCTCATCAGACTGACATATCATACAATCATACAAACAAACATATGTGCTTAGTATGACGAATATGAGCAGTATTAAAGTACCAGTACGAAAAGGAGGCATAGGTGTCTAAAAATAATAATTTTTTAATTCTTTACTCGAAGAACTATGTAACTCAAAAAAATCAAATTTTCAATTCAGAGCATAGATATGACTTCGTTTAGATGCTTTGTTGTGTATAACTGCTATATCTTTTTAATTACGTTTACTCCAAAGTTAAAGAAGTGCATACTTTGGAGTTATGACATTCTTCAATTAAAGAACCAAAATCAACCATTAATTAGACTCGATGATTGGTGAGATAATATTTTAATCGCAA
This sequence comes from Zeugodacus cucurbitae, assembly GCF_028554725.1. Lineage (NCBI taxonomy): Eukaryota > Metazoa > Arthropoda > Insecta > Diptera > Tephritidae > Zeugodacus > Zeugodacus cucurbitae. The sequence goes on from NC_071670.1 coordinate 47,193,379, forward strand.
TAAATTAAAAAAATAAAAAATATTGAACATAGAGTCCGTTATTTATAGGGAACCCATTTTTTTCAAATAATGTAATTTTTATAAAGAACAAATTTTATAAAAAAAGATTACAAAATTACAAGCAGTTTTACAAATCTAATTTTTGATGTTAATGATTTTTAATGGGTAAAATACAGGTAATCAAAATCGAAGGTTTTCCTCTACTTGGCTTTTCACGCATTGAGAGAAGAATCGGCAATGTAATGCAATGTCAAGAGGATCAGACCAACTTTCCTTCATAGGCTACGGCACTTTTTGTTCTAAAATTTATGTTTTCTTAGCCCATGGTTAAAATTTAGGCAGTTTTTAACAGAACTAAACAGCATTAAGTCGGAACGCATAGATTAACTTAAGGTACAACAATAAGGCTTTCGAGATAGGACGGTTTAAGCCTTTGAAGTACGTATAAAAACTTAAAAACACTTGAAATCACACGATTTGGTTAGAACATGAGGTTTCCAAAAATGGTGACAGAACTGATCTATCTTTGTGTCTAAAGTCTTAGAATAAAACGAATTATATGTCATGGACCACTGAACAACAATTGACATGATTTCAGAACACTTTAATGAATGACTTAAATATACATATGATCTTATGAAATGCATGAGGTGAAGCAGCTGTTTGTTCTGTATCCCGAAATCACCGTCAAAGTCATTTAACAGCGATACAAAATAGTTCAAAGACTTTTTCGTTTTTGAATGGGATGTTTTGGTGCTGTAGATTAGGTGGTTTATATAGTGCGTTGTTTCTTGAAGTCTCAAACGCTTGAAGATCTCAGAGAGATAATGTTTCATGAATGCGAAATGTTTATTGTTTGGTATCTAGCCAAACCACCTTTTTGTGTTTACGGAGGATCTAAGCGAAATATGGTAAATATATAGGTTATATAAAACACAAATTTATGGTATTGGCAGGTTTTCTCCTAGTAGTTGGCTATTATACTACAATTATAAAGGGAAAAGATTTGTATGTATGTTTGTAATGAATAAACTCAAAAACTACTGTGCCGATTTCAAAAATTCTTTCAACATTGGAAAGCTACATTCACCCCGAGTAACATATGCTATATTTATTGCTAGCAACTGAATTTTCTGGAAATAATTCTTAGGTGAGGGTATCAAAAAGACTCCGTGATGGATAATCTTAATCTGAAACTGAAAATCGTCTTGCAAGTCAAACTTTTCGCAACGCAATCGCGTGCCAGAAAGTTGAATAATTTATATAGAACAAAGGTTCAAGAAGATTATAATGGAATTGACAAGATATAATGGAAACCTTGTTAATAAGCCTTTTAGAAAGATTTCTCGACGTTACTTATCTCACTTCGTGCATTGTATAATAATTAATACATCATTTTTCATTTCTTGAAACATTTAATGATAAATCTAAAATATATTAATTAGAAAACGTTATATTTTTAACATATCGATTACCCAATTAATTACTACAAATATTTACTTAGCAAACCTACGTTAACAGTAAAAAAAAAACTAAAAAGGTAGAGAGAAGACCGTTAATTTTGTTTAGTCGATGAATTAAAACTTAACGATTTAGGAAAAAAAAAAACGAGTCGAGGCTTCATAAGTTAAAATTACATACAAAATAACGGAAGAGTATGACAAACGAAAACATAATAGAACTGAATTGAAATCGAATCGAGCGCGCACTATAGTGTGGGTAGAGTAAGTAAGTAAGACGAAAAAAATCAGAAGAACGAAAGGGTATAAAATATGCAGAATAAATATAAACTAAGAGTAAAAGTAGAAGAAAAATGTCGAGATTAAACGATGGTATACAGCAAATTGGTGCAAATGTTCGTACATATGTACAAAGTTATGTATGTATATACAGAAGTATATATGTGGCGGAATACATAGAGATAACCTGAATGCTAAGAACAGTTTGGAGATGGAGTAGGCCAAGAGGGGGGCACAGCAGCAGTACTTGAAAAATATGCGCGCATGTATTTATGAGGTAAGATGGAATACATACAAATATAGCAAACATGACGAACAAAAAAAAAACACGAAAAAAATATTATAATAAAAAATTCAATGGACCGAACAACAGACCAAACCGACCGAACGACCGACCGACTGTCAGGCAAATGAAAAGGCATGGCATGTAGAAAGGAGGGGGATTGGTGGGCGAAGCAAAAAAAAAATAAATGAAAAAATAAACAACAACAACAACGTAACAACTAGCGACAACGGCCAAAGAGTGCGTGGGGAAACGTAAGGAGTGTGGAGCAGGGCAAAAGTGTGAGCAAGTGAATTGCGGAACTGGTGAGTAGAGCAAAGCAACAAAATATATGTATATACAAATGTATGTAGATATGTCTGAAATAAAATGGAAATAGAATGGCAAAAAATCACAATGGGAGGGAGGGAGTCAAGTATGGCGGTAGTTTGATGGCAGTTAAAAGCGTTGGAGCGGTGTAGCAGTGGTTGGGCGCTACAACAAATACACAGACACACACTCGTATACAACAACAAAGCTTATAGATGCGCTAATAAAATATATATCCGAGTGGAAAGAGTATATTATACGATATGGACATATATATGTATGTTTGTATGTCTATATGTTTGTTGGTATGTATGTATGTCCATTTTGTTGTATAGGCTTGAACGCTCTCGAGTTGTGTGTGATGCGACCGAAAGCGAGCAAAAATCGAAAATAAAGTAAGCGGATGAAAATCATATCACAACAGCAATCAACCAACCGCACACAAACGCTTGGACACAGTCTTGAAACAAAATCAAGTACAGAGAAAAAAAATTTAATACAAATTCATACGAGTGCCAATCGCTTGCAAATGTAGCCACTTGCATGTATAACACATACATACAAACAAAAAATCGTAAATTTGTAACTACTTTTGCACTGACTGACGCGAATATGCACTCGCGAGGGGGTGTGCAAGGCAAGGCAGAAACAAAAAGTAGCAACAAAAACAAAGCAAAAAGACATCTGCAAACAGCACTTGGCACTTGGCAGTGTGTGTGTGTGTGCGCAAAAAACATTAAATTGCATTGGGAGTAGAGTGGAGAGAGCAGCAAGAGCAGTGCATCAGTGCAGTGCAGCGGGCTACAGACACTCATTCACTCATTCAGTGGGCCCGCAATTTGGGGGCCGAGAGCACATATAAGAATGAGAGCGCATACATATGCTGCGCTGCAGAGGAAGCACACATTTGCGAAAAATAAAAACAAGAAAAAATCAACAGCGAATAGCAACAACAACAACAACAACTGGCGAATAGTGGTGCTGCTGCTCAACGGGCGTTGCTATTTTCAAGAGGTTGCAGAGGGCGGCTAAGTGGTTGCGGGATTGAGGTGGCGGTGGTGGTGGCGACGTTGTATTTTAATTGTGTTGTACTTGTAGTTACATACATACACACCTAACTCAGTAAAACAGAATGTGTGTGTATATCTACTTAAATTCGAAAACTTTGCCATGCTTTGCTTTTGTACATGGAAAGTATTTAAGAAAAAAAATCGCCACATTTTCTTAAAGCGTTTCAAATGTTTAATTAGCTATGTACTTATGTATGTATGTATGTATGTATGTATAACTGTATGTACATATGTACAGCTTTATGTATGTTTATCTTGTACCTCCACCTTTGCGTTAATTTTATTTTTATGTTTTTGTTTTTTGTATTTTTAACGTTTCACTTTGTGTTGAATTGGTGAAAATGAGACAAAAGTTGTTTAGGCAGGATTGCATTTTAATACGTACGAGTAAAAATATACATACATACATACTTACATTTTTCAAATTGAATTTGTTGATTGTTACTTCTTTAATTTTTCACACTAAGGTGTGAAGATTTAACGGCTTAGGCGACTTAACTTAATAATTACATTCTAGTTTTTTTCAATTAGGCTTATTCTTTATAAATACTATACAAATACACATACATATGAAATAATATATATATATAACTAATACGTATTCTAAATATGATATGAATTTGATTAATTACTTATTAATATGAATTTTAATATTAACAAGCATTCGGTGTAATACAATGTATGTATGTATATATGTACATATGAATATATAATATACGAAAATAACTGTTTTTTTTTCAAATATCAAATCAAAAATGTCAATCATTCAAAGTTTTTCTCGTGATATGCAAAAAAAAATGTTTAATAATTAACAACTTTTTTAAAAACAAATACAGTGGTGTGCAATAAAATGGCATAACGAATAATTATTCGTAGATATTTGTTTTAAAATATTAACTATTTAACTTTATTAACAAATTGGAGCACTTATTATTATTTATTTCATTGAAGGCTATTTTATATTTGCTTCCGACCTAGGGCACTGTAGAGGGTCATTCTTCTAATTAAAAAATTTGAATTTCTAATAAAAAGTATTGGGCCTAATCATTAAATCCGTTTCGATTGAAAAATTTTACGTCGGAATCATTGAAACCGTATCGAAAATAAAATTTACGATCACATTGAACTCACTTACCGGTTCGAAAAAGTGCATTCCACGGCTAATAGATGTCGCTAATTATGAAATCATTGAATCCGCAAAATCGAAAATTTTGGTCGAAGTCTATCCGTTCATGAATGAGTTGCAGAAATTGTAAAAGAAACAAACCATTTGGCAGTTTTTATGTAAATAATTACTGATTACGGACTAAATTATGTTTTAAATGGGTATTTTAGAGACAAGAGAGAAAAACAGACTAACAAAAATAACTTAAAGATGTTTAAAAGCGATATAAAGTTGCCCCCTCGAAATAGCAAAAGAACTTTTCAAAGAGCCTCAGGCGATTAAATATTTATTAGAAAGATATTTCACCTGTAACTATAGGTCAGTTTTAATTTTTTTTGAACTAAGCATTAAGCGCAGACACTTTTGTCGAATTTGTCATATTTGTCGATAAAGGTCGATAAAACCGTTTTACGTTCTCACTTCGTGGTAAAGCAGTTTATCGACAGAATCAATGATTGCATGAACATTTTCGATCGAAAATGTTTATCGTATCGAAATCGAAATCGCTGCGGAGTCAATGATTAGGCCCATAATTTGACATTTATTAATTTTTTATAAAAAAACTAAAATAGTTCGAAAATTCATAGTTAAAAAAAAAAAAATAGTAGTATTTCACATCTGGTTTAAAAAAGTATCTGAAACATAGGTAAATCTAAAAATTATGTATAGCTACAAAGAAATGGGGTTCGGTATTTGGTCGAAAAACCACTATTATATAAATTAGAGTTGACTAGGCCTTCATAACGGGTTTTAGGTATTTCTTCCCATGAATGCTCAATATTTCCAATTTCAATGATAAGACTCTAATACACGCACTATTATTATTTTGAACACAACTGTTTGTAACAATTTTATCTAAACATTGAGTTTACTTTTTTGCCTTTATTTCAATAATTTTGATAAAATTGAATGAGTTTTGAACTGTGTTTTAAGCTGATTGCGACTTAACATTTCTATCGTGTTCTAATAATATTATATCATACTCGTATCAAGATATGAAATACTTTGTTGAAATTAAAACGGTATTTGAAATTAAACAATGTACACGAGAACACGCAAACATTTTTTTATTAAGAAAAAATTTTGTATTAATTGCCTTAGTTGTTAGAAAAATTTTATATTTGCTATTACTTTAATAAAGTTTGATAAAAACCATTGCATACCGCAAAATTTCACTGAAAAAAAAAATTATAATAATACTTAGTACCCACTTAATAGCACAACACTGTATATCAAATTATTGGAAATTTTAAAAAAATATTATATTTCTAAAATTGGTTTTATTTATTATTATCTAATGGAAAAGTAAAACAGAAAATTGTGGTAAATCGCTAAAAACCGTTATAATTTTTTTTCTGAACTCACTCAAAATTACACTGCAAAAAATTGTAATATTTAGTACCCACTTTATTGCACAACACTGTATATGGAATTATCGAAATTTTTTTAAAATAATTTCTGTAATTTGTTGTGTTCATTTTTCTCTAAAAATAAAACAGAAAGTTGTGGTAAATCGCTTAAAAAACCGTTATAATTTTTCCTTAGCACCAACACCCTCAAAACATTATTTAAAACATCAACAAATCAACTAGCAATTTCACACATACATATTTACAGACAACGAAAGTGAGACACGTATTTAACACAACTGATATTTAAATTCAAGTTGATTAATACTAATTTATGTGTGTGTATGTATGTATGTATGTATATATATATTTTTTATATTTTTTTCATTTGTATGTTTGTGTATAGTTGTCTGTATATTCTAAGCGCTTTATTTGCATTTGAAATTTATTCTGTGTTCCTTTTGATATATTATATATTTCTTATTGTTGTTTTTGTTTTATAAAAATAAACTGTTTCTGGCATTTATCTGTCATCACTTTTACCTTTATTCGCACTTACTTTTTAAGCTTTGTATTTTTCTACAATTTACTTTTGTGTTTTTTCCGCAAATGATTGCTTGTGAAACACTTTGTTGCGATATCTTGGACACTATTATCTATTAATTGTGTTTTTTTTTTTGTTGTTTTTATTTTTGCACTTTACTCTTTGAAACTACAATTTGTTATCTGCTATTTTATTGTTTTCATAATTTTATTTTTTATTTTTTTTTTATTTTAATTTTTTTTTAAATTTTTTCTTCACTTCACCAACAAGTTAATAATATTCAACAATGAATACAATACTCGCCGAAACGAGTCAATGTACATACTCACTTATTTATTTATTTTTATTTTTATTTTATTTTTATGTATTTATGTTTGTATGCGTGTGCGTAGATATTTTCGCATTGTCTTGGAGTTGAATATTTTTGCGTTGCCTGTCGACATTTATGCACAAAAATCACTGTACACAATGCTCTCGCTGTACATACACACTGCGTTGCGATGTATGTATGTGTGTTTTGTCTGTATGTATGTCTATAAATTTTACTTTGCTGCTATAGAGCTACTGTTATGCTGTTGCTGCTGTTGGCTGCTCGTTGGCGCTTTGTTGTGCTGTGTTATGTGTGGAGGAGAATCGCGTGGTACTACTCGCAGATACATTATTATTGTAGCGCACGCGAATTGAGACTAAAAAGTCGAAGAGAGATGTGATTTTGTGTAAGCAGCAACAGAAAGCCCAAAACGCATTGGCAGCAGCAGCGCAGCGCAGCGCGACCGTGGCCATAGCGAGTAGCATTTATGTGACGTCGTTGACGTCGAATTTGAACTGTGTGAGCGCGCAAAGCGCCCCCCGCCATACACCCCCCGCCCCCCATAATAACAGGCAAAGGCAATTGCAAAACTAAAGGTGAAATAATAGCAACAACAACAACAACAGCAAGTAACTACAACAAAAATCAAAACAGTGGCAGCAGAACAACAGGAACCAAATGGAATGGCCAAAGTGGAAATGATATGAGACGACGACGACGACCGTTGCGGCAATGCGACGGACGAACGGAACGACGACGACGGAACAACGTACGACGCTTGGCGGACGTTGGACGATATACATCGTCAGCTCATAAGTATGCATGTAGATATTTATGTATGTGCGGCGCTACGATAACGAAGCAAATGTCTCGTCGTCGTCGTCAACGCCAAACGACAACGAAACGGTTAAAAGCCACACACAAGAACCAGAAGTTCAGCAAAAGCAACTACAATATTGTATAATTGGGATTTGAATTACTGGCAGCAGAGTTCGGCAACTAACAAAACCGCAACGGCACTAAATAGCAAAGGTTGAATAACGTTCGGTTTATGTTGGTGTGGTCGGCCGGGTGTGTGTGTTTGTGTTTGCCGCTAGGCATGATTACTTTCAATCGCTACAAATTAAACTAAACGATAGCGTGAAAAATATCGTGTTGTTGTAGCGTAATTGTTTTTTATTTTAATTATTTATTTATTCATTTATACTACATTATTCGGCATATGATTTATTATTGAAATATTTTTTTCGAAAACTATTTATTATTAATATAGTAGTTGTTGGGCTTATTTAAAGGTATTTAAGTATAATTTTAATATATGAACTATATACAGTAGATTTATCTAACTTATTAGTGCTGAATTTTAACTTGAATGTTCATAATACTAAATTCGTTAAATACTTGATTTCTTCTGGTAGTCATTAGCTCTTCAAAAAAAAAAAAATCACAAACTTCCTGCACTTCCTTAGAAACTTGTCAGAATTTCCTAAGTGGAAGTTCTCAGTACGACCTCTAGTGATGAGCGATATTGCTATTTTCGAATCACTGTGATTTTTTATTGCTATTGCGATCACAACCAAAAAAAAAAAACGAATTTATGAGAATTTGTACTCCAATTTTTTTTTAATTTTTTACATATACATTTTTATTAATTTTAGCAATATCCAAAATTTACCTGCTTTTGTAATCACTATTACCTGATTAATAAATTTTGGGTACATTTAAGTGCTTTTGTAATCACCGTATCCACAACTAAAAATCCTACTGTGATCACTGAACAGTGATTGCTACTTTCGAACTGCTATTGCTACAGTGATTGAATTAGAATTACTGAGCTCCTATATGTACTGTGATCGAACAAAAGCACTGAACTTCTCTATAGCTACTATGATCGAACTCAAATTACTTAACTGCAATAGCGATTTTAAATCACTGATATTTACAAAAATTGATCGCTGTTGCTGTACTCGATTTTTCAATCATAGTGAAAAAATCACCGGTAGTGAAATATCGCTCATCACTAATGACCTCATAAACTGATGAATGTAAAATAAATTAAATTCATTTTTTTTCATTAATTAATTTGGTAATCCATAATGAATATATTCATCTAGTTAATTCTTTAATTTATAGTAATAATATGTACTTCTTTTGCTCGATTTGAACCTATATTTCCGCTTCAAAAATGTATAAATGTCAAGACCGACCTTCATCACCTACATCGACCTTCATACCCACAATATTTGGGTCCTCAACAAATCGGAATTTATATTCCACCGCGAACTAGGTTAGGTTGGGTAAGGTTAGTAGGCAGATATCTGCATATACAGAAGATTTTGTGCTCCTAATGTATCAAGGACCTTTAAGAATCTGCAAAACGCTTGGAATCTGCTATGAACTTCTTTAGTCGGCTACTGTCAAATCTAACCAATTTGCTAGTTTCGCCGACGGTGAGCCTTCCAATGTGTTTCAAACTCAGTCTGACAAAATCTGGACAGTGGAGAATGAAATGTTTAGATGATTCCACCTCGGCTTGCTCCAGCTTTGGAAACTTGCATCTGTCAGGATCCCAAGTTCCACCACGAACCAAACCGAGCAAAAAATCTTCAAAGTTATTTAGATATTTCTATTGTCACTACAACAACAATAACAACAACAAAATAAACAGTACTTTTCACAGACTAACAATAAGAATAAGATTAGACGACGGAGACTGCAAGGCGTTATCAATTACATTATGATTTTTTGTTTACCCCTTGCCTGAAGGCATCCTTTTTTATTTATTTTATGTATCCTTAAATAATTCTTGTTTTGAATTGAAACCTTTATATTAATGCTTTATAATCTGCTACTTATATTCTGATTTTCTGGTAACATGAGTTGCCATTTGACATTTCCTTTGAAAATTGGACATATTTTAATGCAAGATTGGTAAGCTTAATAATTTTTCTGGGGCATTTTAAAAAATTCATAGTAAAAATTGTTGATTCGACGAGCTAAATACCTTAAAAAGCTGATAGAATGAGTTTTTTCGTAAACTTCACCGATAAACGGTGTTAAAAGTCATGTGAATGACTACAATAACATTTGCATAACATATTATAGTCAAATCGGAACAATTTCTTCGACACAAATACTTGATTTCGTTGAAACAAAAAATTAAAATTAGATAAATTATCTTTTAGATTCTTAAAAAGAAAATTTCGATTTTGACTGAACTAAAATAATACCAACAAATAAAAGCAAAAGAATTCTGAATGTTTAAAAAAATTCTAAAATTGCAAAATTCAATGAAGCCATTCACTGCTAATCAACCTTTATCATATGTTTTCTTTTTCCGGAGCACCATGGCGTATACGTAACCTATGATCAATTTCAACTAAACTTCAATATTTGAACTCTAATACAATTTTAATTGAATATTTTCCGTGAAATAACTATTTTCAAAGCTCGTGTGTATTAAGTGACTTGTTACAAAGTTAAATAAAGCTATAGCCATACTTGTTCACAAGTCAAGTGCGATTGCAATTAAGCGAAGTACCTCATGGATTTTGCCCGTCGCATGAAAACCAACGTCAAAGTAATAATAAAAAATAATACAAAATAACAAACCAAACATATGTATGCATACAGCTAGTGTTTTAGAAGACAAATGAAGTCAGCAAAATACAGAAGAAACAAATTTTTTTTTTTGCAAATTTATTTTTATATATGCACATACAAATATATATATATATATGTATATAAGTATATATTTATGTAAATATTGAAATATATGTACATATGTATACATACTACAATGTGATAGGTAATGGCAGGCATAGCCGCGGGCGGAGGTAGCACAAAGCTGAGACAAAGCGAAGCGTATAAACGAGCTGTCAGAGCTTTAAGCACCGATTGTCGTTATGGTTGACGTTAGCAAATGCCGGATGATTGTTGTTGTTGTTTTTGTTAATGTATGTATTTTTTATTATTATTATTATTGTTGTCAAAGCCGTTACCGTTTGGTGGTTGCCAACCAAACACAGCTAATAAACGGCACATTAAATATACATACATACAGACAGATCCAACTAACTAAAGTTTATTTATATAGATATTATATACATATGTATGTATTTATGTAGCAATTTATTCTTATATATCACGTGAATAAACGTTCATACAGATATATGCATGTATATTTATGTTCGAAATAATATGTACATATATATGTATGTATGTGTATGTCTGTCTACAAGTTAGTGTTTGCCGACTGTTTGCGTATGTTCTGTGCGTAAATCGCGGAAAAAATAGCAAAATTATAGGCTTCTATGCTTGCTAAGCTCATTTATAATGCAGCGCAATATAATATGTGAGTATACACAGTGAAAGCTCCTTATAGATGAAAGCTTTCATAAGTGGATTTATCTTAAAGAGGTCATACTGCTGAGAATACAGATTTTTTGGAAAATTATTTTAATTTTTTAATAAGAGTATCCATTTTCATTCATTTTAGGTACTTTTAACTAAATATAATTCAAGGTATTTAAGACAAAAAGTAAGTTAGCCATTGGTGTCTGTTTATGGGAGCTTTCACTGTGCATATTTTTGCGATAGTTTCTAGTATTCACGGATAGAGTGGTAAAATGTAAATATGTATAATGGAAGATAAAGTAGCAATCTGTGGAAAATAAAAAAAATCTATATAAATGATGAAAGAATATACACAAATACATACAGTTGTGTTCAAAATAATAACAGTGCGTGTGTTGGAGTCTTATCATTGAAATTGGAAAAGAGACGAAATATATTGTGGACAGATGTAAGTAAAAACGTTCTTTTTGGAGGTGCAGGTGCAGGACAGCATCGTGCATCGTCCACCGAAGACTGAATACAGACATCTAGACACACTACGATAACGGTAAAACATGGATGGTTAAAAATATTAGTTTGGGCTTGTCTTTTATTTTGATGGTGCTGGGCCCATATATCATATCTACACTGTCATGGTTCAAAATGAACACGTTGATATTTTGAATAACATAATGTTACCTTATACTGAATAGGAAATGCCTCTGAAATGGGTACTCCAGCAGGATAATGACTCGAAACATACAAGTCGGCTAGTCAAGAAGTGGTTTCATATCAAAGGGATTAAGGTCATGCCTTGGCCCGCGCCGTTGGTCCCACCTCAATTACATAGAAATAGGTCATCCAACAGGATAATGACCCGAAACATACAAGTCGACTAGTCATAGAGTGGTTTCGTATCAAAGGGATTAGGGTCATGCCTTGACCTGCGCCGTTGGTCCGACCTGAATGCCATAGAAAACTTATGGGGTGATATTCAGAAAAGCAATAATCGCAAACTTTGGGTAATAGTGAAGGATTCTTGGGAAGAAATACCGTCTAGTCAACTCTATACCGCGTCCCTGTATGGCAGTTTTATATAATAGGGGCTTTTCGACCACATAGAAATGGGGTTCATTCTTTGTATCTATACATAATTTTTAGATTTACCTATATTTCAGCTACTTTTTTAAACCAGATATGAAATACTACTATTTTTTGTACAACGAATTTTCGAGCTATTTTAGTTTTATTATCGCTATTTAATAATTTTTCCCCGCAAACAACTGGCAGGGCAGTTGAAATGCCGCAATTACACAACTAACGAATGAAAAATTTAATATGCGAATTCGCTAAAGAAACTAGAAGACATGGCAAAGTATGGCGTAAAACTAAAGCGACGAGTGTAGAAAAAGATAATTCAATAAAACCAATCTGACAGGGATAACAGACGACAACAAAAATGCCCACAAAATGTCAAATACACAAACACAGAGATATAAACATACCTACATATATACATACAAACAACTATGTGTCTGTTTGTATACCTCCAGCCAACAACAACAGCTAGTGACTGCTTAGCGCGACTTAACCGACAGTCAGTACGCCCAACAGCCAGTGTTAGCCAAGCAACCGATTCACTCGCTCCACACTCATCCCAGACTGGAGTTGCGCACACACACATTACCCCATGTCCGTCTGTCTTAATGGAGCGCTAAAGTGTGAGGCTGCTGTTGGTGTGCGGACACACATATAGAAATGGTGTAGATACCGTGAAGTGGATGACGCCGTTGTTGTCAACGCGGCCGCAACCATACCATACCATACATATTTTGTACAACAACAACCAAAGCCATATAGAAAAATAACAACAACCATATTGGCTGGCTGACTGACTAGCAAGAGTGAGAACAAGCGACCGTCGTCCATAAAATGGAAAACAAAAAAAAGCGGCGTATGATTATAAGAAATGTATGTAAAGTACAGCAAATGGCATTCGCATTCGCATTCGCACAATTATTATATACAAAACGATGATGATGAATACAAAGTTGCACAATTCAACAAATAAACATAACGATATACCTGCGCATACATACATACATACAATTACAACAACAAAAAGCATATGCCTTTAATATAAATATAGTTTTGCAAAACAGCAAAATGAGTCTATTTGCGCGACTAACTGATAGACAGACAGACAGAGGTTCACTTCAGGTGACTGCCAGCAAGCAATGCGCCTGACCAACCAATGTGTTACTTAGAAAAAGAAAATATACAGTTGTATGTACATAGATATTATGCACATATCATAAATATGAATAAACAAATGCGCACATACAAATTAAAATATATACACATACAAACACACATAAATATATGAGATTGTATATACAATTGTATCTATTTCTTTAAACACACCGTCACCTCAACAACGCCAACCACACGATTTGTACTTTAGCAATAACAAAAAAAAAAAATAAAAAAAATAAAAAAACAACAACAACAACAATAGCGAAAAACACCAAACGAGAAATGTGTATACATACTACTATTAGAGTGAAAACAAAAAAAAAAAAGAAGGCTGGAAAAATCAAGTCACATTCCAATATGGCGTTGGGTTTTACATTTTTCGCTTAATTTTCGTTGACTTTCGCCCGTCGCGCGCTATCTTCTGCTTTATGCCCATTGTATGGTACATATTAGTTAGCGTGTATTTTGCTGTAAATTCTATTTTGCCACGTTGCAAATCAACGAACGACTGGCTTGCATTGTACTAGTTCATATGGACACACACTCATATATATACATACATACATATATGTAGATATAAACATTAATAATTGCAAACAATATGTAAAGGAAAAAGCATGCAGTCAGTTGTGTATTTTTACTCGCCTTTCTCATATGTACATTCTTACGTTATGGTCCGTCTAAAAATATACTCATAGAAATTATATCATTTCAAGCATTCTGTTGCGAGATGAAGTCAACTCAATTGTTGTGGTTTTGTTTAGGTTGCATTGGCTGACGAACTAAATTGTTGGGAACAAAATATATTTATATTTATTTCATCTAAGAAATCATGAAATAATAATTTGTCATTGAAACATGCCATATGCCATAACATAACCAAAATGGTCAAAATTTCATGTATTGTTGAGTGAAAATCCCAACTGAAGCAACGAATCCAGATTACTGATTACTAATAGTACTTTAAAATACAGTTTTCGAATAGCAAACAAGTTTAATTGGCCAATTGCAACCTCTATTGACAACATTGACAAAAAGAGACATTAAGGTTCATACTTCTTATGATGACAAAACACTCCGTCTTCGAAAAAAAACTGAAGACATCTCCCAAATTAGTCTTGAATAATTGTAAAAAGGTGATATAAATTTTCAAAGATAACACAGCCACGCAAAAAAAAAATTGACATGACCTGGGGCTCTTACTATGTATAGTATCTACTGAATTCGAATAATCAGCGCTCCCGAAAACTCCCGTGTAACGAGTTTGAAGCGATTCGGAAGAATTCTTCCAAAAATCATCCGCCGTATTGGATCCGCCTTTTTGAATTTTGAAAAACCGACAACAGATTCGTAATCAGTGATTCCGAAAACCTCCGAATAACGGGTTATTTCAAATCCTGGACCTAGGAATAACCCCAGATCATGACACATTTTTTTTTGTGCGGCTGTATCATCTATAGGTTCTATCCATAACTGATTATAATCTGGTAAGCATACTTTTCGCAATAAATCCTTAATATCTTCATGAACTAACTTCATTGTAGTAACACACCCTAAATTTTATGCAAAAAGAAACTCTAACATCAATACTACCTAGGGTTGTAAACCCTCCATTAAAAGCCATTTAAGCGATTCGAAAGTAACTGTTTTGAAATCCCAAGTAAATAAATGTATAATTGAAGGTTAATTGATATGAATGATAACTGAAAAGCAAGTAATACACTAAACACGATACCGATCTATCTATATTCACTACAAATATAACCCAAATGAAGGACAAGAAATTGGAGTGCTTCGTAAACAAAATTGCAAACTTTAATGCAAACTGTATACTAGTACTATAGGCAGTCTGAACAGTTGGTATGGTTTCTGTGAGAGGAGAGGGTGCTCTAATGTAGCACCTATGAATTTTATAGTAAAACCCAATATTCCGAAAGGCTACTGCTGATACCAAAAAATAACCTGCTGAGTGCTATTTGGGCTATGTCTTCCAGCAAATTATATAGTATTATAAAAAATTGAAAAAACCTGTTCGATTCGAAAAAAAAATATATTGTCATCAAGATAATAACGCGTATCACAATCAATATTAAGGAGGCCATATGTTCATGAATTGGACTTCAATTATCAATTTTTCTGTTTTCGGGCTTCATCAGCGATAATGAAGAGGTTATCAACGAGACTAAGATAATCGGATAATTGGCTCTAAAAACAAAATTATGCATGGGAATTTCGTGTGTTGATGAAATACTAATTTTTATTGAATTGTTGAGTATTAGCGCACTACAGAAATTGTTCGAACATCGAGATGAAGAACTACTTTGACTGAAGTGATCGTACAAAAAGTTACCCAAAATGTTTAATCTTGATGGTAATTTTCTTGAATATATTAATCGAAAGTCTTGAAAAGAACTGGTATAATTAAATAAATAAGGACATTAGTAGGCGGTTATACGACTTCAAAGGGCTGCCCACACAAGCTCTATTGTATTCGACTGCATTGCTTTGTTGTTGCTTTTCGCATGAATTTTTCACAAGAGAGCAAAGTTCAAACATAGCGAATAGAGGAGTGACAAATCGATAATTTCTCATGTAAAATAATTATTACATTGATATTATTCACTTAATAAAAATAAATAATAATATTTTACGCACATTATGATATAAATCAAGATTTAGTACTTAATCTGTAATTTCTCACAATGAGCAAGCATTGTACCCAAACTATTAACATATAATATTAAAGTTTTAATTATTTATAAATGCTTAAATTGTACGAAGCATTTCAATTTCACCATTTTGAAATTGCAAATAAATAATGAAATAAAATGTAGCACAAAAATTGTTTATAACCAAAAAAAATAATATTTGTTGTTGACGTTTATTTATATATATAATTTTTAGCATATAAAAAAATACTTGTGTTCGTTTTTAAAAATATTTCACTGGCCGGTATTATTTAAAATTAGAGCACACACAATTCTAGTCGCATGAGTAAGCACATATATATGTATATGTACATATTTATGTTCCATACGTATTTATGTTTATAAAAATAGACGCTGTATATATTTATAATATAATTATTTATTTCGTAATAAAAGTATTTGAAAATAAACTGTGTGCATTTTGGGTGAAGGCAAATATGTATTATTTAATGATTAAATTAAAATTATTGGAAACTAAAAATGATGGAATAATTAAATGAAGAGAATATTAATGAACAATTAATTAAATATAAAAAAATTAGAAAATTAGAAATATTTAATTTTAAAATTCCCGTTATTTTTTGAACACCAACCAAATTATCTAATTTTTATACTCTCGCAACAAAAGTTGCTAAGAGAGTATTCCAGTTTTGTTAACACAAAGGTTGTTTGTAAGTTATAAAACTAAACGAGTTAGATATAGAGTTATATATATCAAAATGATCAAGGTGACGAGACGAGTCTAAAAAATATGCATATCTCGCTAACCAATAAAGCTATATAAACCAAACTTTCTGCAGTCGGTTACCTTACGTACCCCACCACACAACATGAAAATAGTTGAAATCGGATAATAACCACACCCACCTCACATACAAAGGTTAGGTTGAAAATTACTAAAAGTGAGTTAACTCACTAATGAAAAAGTTAGAAACACTAAATTTTACAGAAGAAATAGCAGAAGGAAGGTGCACTTAGATTTTTTTTACAAAATGGAAAATGGGCGTGACATCGCCCGCTTATGGGTCAAAAATCATATCTCAGGAACTACTAGACAGATTTCAATGAAATTCGGTATACAATATTTTCTTGACACCCTGATGACACGGGTGAAATATAGGCGAAATCGGTTTACAACCACGAAAACTTCCCATGTAACTCAATTGTGAATTCCATCTGATTCCTTCACTTTATAATGTAAACATAAGGAACCAATGAAGATAGCGGAATAAAACTTTATACAAATAGTGCATATCATCACTGGCTTCACTTGTGAAAAAATTGTCGAAAACGGACTATAACTTTTGAAGGCCTTGAATGTCGAATATGAAGAACTCAGAGCCTTAGGGTTATGTTTCAACTAAAATATCGGTAAATCTCTCAGATATCTTAATATAATACAGAGGAAGTTTTTTTCTTCTATTAGTGTGTTTCTGTGCCAGAAATGGTTATTTTCCAAAATACGATCGTTTTTCTATTGGACTCTATGCCAAATATTTGGGTCAAATTGTGTGTTATATTAATGAAAATATAGCAACAAATTGCGCGAGTATAAAATGTACGGTTGCACCCGAACTTAGCCTTTCCTTACTTTTTTTTAATACATTATTTAGTCCAAAAATTATAGTTTCGAAAAAATGCGCAACTACCACAAGACTCCTTGAAAAATCAATTAATAAACAATATTATTATCTTTTTGTACTTAATTATTTTTGAGGTTTTCTATTCTGACATCTATTTATAGTTGATAAATTATAAAGCATTTGTTTAAGTCAACTATAGTACATGAAATATAAATATTTGTGTCTACAAATGTAGCCTCTGTATGTATTTGCTTAGCACGCATCAATCTACACGGCATAAAAGAAAATAATTAGGGCAACTGTGAAAATAACGAACTCTATTATAATTTCCGGTTCACTGGTCGGCGCTAGAAAACAAAAAACAGAAAATAGAAAACAGAAATGGACTTCAAAAATCGTTTATTTTTAGTTATAGTTAGACTTAGTTATTTCATTGAACAAGAATGATAGCCAACATTTGTAAAGTGTAAAAAAATGAATATTGATGATGATGATTTTTTATTTCTTTTTGGAATTTTTTTAAATAATTTTTTTGATTCGAGAATATTTTTCATGTTTCATAGAAAGTTGATTTATTTTCAGCTGAAATTTTTCTAATAAATAATAAGTGCTTTTGAGGTCATTTCCAAGTAATAAGAAATAATTTTAGTTCAAAAGAATTACTTTTATGAATATACATATATTGGTGTGTGCCTGAAATTGAAAAAAACATGCCGTGGACACAGCTAATTTGTCAGCATGAAATCGGCGACTAATAAAAATCATGTGTTTGCTGACTGTTTGTGAATTGCAAATGCATATATATATGTATATAAAAATGTATATATGTATATACACTATGTATTCACTTACTATTTCACTCAATTATTTTTTTATTATTTTTTCACAAAGTCACACAAATAAATGAACGCCTGCACCCACAGAGAGATCGAGCGCACGATCGGCTGACTATCACTTGGGTATTTACATAGCAACACACTAATTCACTTTGTATCTAAATGTAGCTAGTATATACATATGTACTTATTTATAATATATAATGTATAAAGACACACTTGACTGTTGAGTCGCACACTGTATTACACTCGCATCCGTAACTCTTTTATATATATGTATATATCCTATGTTATATAGTATATTATATATACCGTCTGTAATGGCAACGCTCTGACAATGCGTTATAAATTGTCTTTCACATTGCAATCGCATACTCGAATAATTTAAAATATTTCACCGACATGACATGCTTACCTAATTAGGTATTTAATGCAATAAAATATCAGATAGCGACTGATAAAATAGCGAACAGTAGTGCGCGGTGACGGTTTAGCAGCGAGATATGTTGGTATTTTACGCAAAAAAAAATAATATAAACCAGATCTGATACAGATACAGTTAATATAAGCAGCTACGCACTGATATACTTCGAGATTAAGTGCAAGAAATGAGATCGGAGTGCTTGATAAGCATATGAACAACAGTAAAAAAAATATATAAAAGTATAAATAGTAATCTAACGGCATTTTTTGCACATAATTTTATAATTTTTTTTTTTAATATTTTTCTTCCCAAGTAAGTTGCATACTCATATATAAATATAGGCTTGGAAACACTACAAAATTCTTAAGTTTCAAGATTTTAATTCTTAAACTATTTTTTTTTTTGTTTCTAATCAATGTCATTGTAAAAATCATTGAAGTTAAGTGGCATAATTGTTTTGTACATATTTTTTTATAACTTAGCCTTATCGCGAACGCTTGTTGATGACGGGTCACACACAGTAAAAATATAAAATACTAATAAAGGGTGTTGCGAGATGCATGTGAGATTTTTTTGTAGAAAATTTAGCTCAAAATGAAAAGAAATATTAAAAAAAAAAATTGTAGCAGAAACTAACCTCACATTTAAGGGGGTATCCCATGTGAAAGCCTGTTTTTTAGTGATTTTTCAGTTTTTTTTTCTAAGACCAGTAAATAGATAGAACCTTATGTTTAGTATCCTTTATTAACATATATTTCGACAGTATAAATTTACAATTGAAGCTAAAAATATTGTGTGGAGAATGAGTTACAGCGTTCTAAACAGCCCTGCCTCGAAAAAATGGGTTAGCACTTCCTCCACGATTCCGGCGGATTGGCTTATCGGAAACGAAAAAAGTTAGCGTCTTTTTAATCTGTAAGCTTAAATACATGCAACGCACTACGATCAAGTGAATATACCTAGAATTGGACTTTTGGTAGACATTTGAAAAAAAAAATTGTTTTTTAATATAAAATAATCGAAATTTTGGGAATTTTTTAATAATAATAGAGCGTTCCATGCTTTTACATGTGCTGAGTGCACTCAACAAATTTCAAGTCATTCGGTCAAGCCGTTTTTGAGATACGATAGAGGAAAGTTGGAAAACACTGATTTTAGAAAAACGCGTTCAAAGTTTCAAGCTGCCGACTGAGCGCTTCAGATTGTCACTCTGTATTCTAACTGTAATCCAAAATATGGAAAAAATCTACTTATGCTTCTTAATTCAATGGTGTATAAAAATTTTTCCGTTAAGCTTATATGACAGATGCTATAAGGTGTGCAGTAGTTCTCGAAATATAAAAATTGATTTTTTTTTTTCGAAGATATATCTTGGACCCTACATATCATCTGTTATAAAAGCTTGAGCGAAAAACTGTATACATCATTAAATTAAGAGAAAAATGTACACGGATTTTATCTAATATCTAAATCTTATTAATAACAAGAGTAAAATTATTTATAATTATTACATTATTGTTAGCTGTATAACGCAACTCACGAAACACCCTTTATTTATGTACAAAAGTTTTTTTTCTTTGGTAAATTAGTTTATTATATGCGTCCCACAAGTGTACTTATGGGTACTTTTAAATGCATTTGTAAATACCGCACTAACTAAGTACATAAGCGTCACGAGTACGTCAAGTATATAATGGCAGAAATCTCGATCAGGTGACTTTGTGATTATACAAAAATGCCCAAAACGTTCAAAGTCAATAAAACTACATATAACATGCCTTTACATATAGTATGAATATATACAAGATCTACATATTTATATAATTTACAAAAATTTTAGCAAATACTTTTAATGGAATTCGACGACACCTAGTAACACGCCTAATGGAACACTATAAATGTTCAAAGTTCAAATCATGTTCACTGTATTTTTTTCATATTGTTTAATTCATAAAATAATTACGCTTTGACTGGAAATTTTAAAAGGTCTGAGTTCACATTCATTAATTAGCATATTAATAACGAATTGTGTATTAGTAATTTATTTTATTTATCAGATCAGATTATTATTTAATGAAAATATAATAACACATACTACGTAGAAAATAGCTCCATTAGAGGATATGTAGTACGGCAAATTATCTATTTAAGGGTTAGTAATAGCCTTTTCACACAGCCAAATAAATTGATCAATTAAAATTTTGATTGAGAAATCTGTTTTTGCTCTTCATACTGCTGGCTACTCGATAACCGATCAGCTGTTATACATTTTTGTTTTGGCTTTTCATAAGAAGTTGGTAAGTTTCATCAGCTGATTGCTATTTTTAGCAGCAACATCTATCGTCGTGAAGCGTGAATAACAACTCGCAGACAAAGAACGTTTATATATGATATACAAATACGGTTTTCTTGCAGATGTGCATTTCATTTTCAAGTCGATTAAAATTTAATTGAAAATTAATGTAGATTTTTACTTTGTATAGTAAATCAATCTTAATCAGCGTTTTGATTGAGCAGAGGCCGGTTAATTGATCAATTAGCTGCTATGTGAAAAGGCTATAAAGCAAGTTTTCACTCATCAATTCACTATTCAGCAGTTTGATTCATGGTGAATAGATAGTAGAACTCATAAAATATGTAATGCATACATATATTTGAAATACAAATTTGTTATAGATACTTTTGATAGAAAACGGCAATTGACACATGAGGTGTCAATTTTGAAACACAATAGTATTTAAAGTTAACAATCATTGAACGATTATAAAGTTGGGATCTTTCGGTTAAATGTTGACAACGACTCAAAATTGATACTTTAAACTCAGTTTTTCACAGAAGAGTATTTTAATTCACGCGTTTGACGAAGCTATTTATTCTTCAGCAAGATTATACAATTTCAAGATTATTCTGATAGAGATGGAAGAAGAGAAAATGACATTAGATCTACGGACTTTAGGATTTCGGAACATTTAACCCAGAAACTTGCAACCAGTCATCTGTCGGATTCCACATTGATAGCAAATGAATTATATCAGAACACAGTATCTATTATTTGGCAGAATTTTGACTATTGCCCTCTAAATAGTCTCCGAATTAATATGTTGAATAAGTATTAACAAGGCCTTATTGCTGAGTGTAGGGAAAGATTGTATGTAAGTATGTGATTGGCGTTGCAACCGTTTAGCCGGTTATAGCCGAATCGACGATAGTGCGCCACTTCTCTCTCTCCTTCGCAGTTCGGCGCCAGTTGGAGATCTCAAGTGTAACCAGGTCGCTCTCCACCTGGTCCCTCCAACGGAGTGGAGGCCTTCCCCTTCCTCGGCTTCCTCCGGCGGGTACTGCATCGAACACCTTCAGGGCTGGAGTGTTTTCGTCCATTCGGACAACATGACCTAGCCAGCGTAGCCGCTGTCTTTTTACTCGCTGAACTATGTCAATGTCGTCGTATAACTCGTACAGCTCATCGTTCCATCGTCTGCGGTATTCGCCGTTGCCAATGTTCTGAGGACCATAAATCTTGCGCAAAATTTTCCTCTCGAAAACTCCTAGTGTCGTCTCATCTGATGTTGACATCGTCCAAGCTTCTGCACCGTAGAAGAGGACTTTACTCTACTGTAGGGAAAGATTAGGTCTAAAGATATAGTTTACGGCCAACTGAATACTCAAATACATACACTAGATCTTTTGAGGTTATTTCCGCTTTAGGCTCACATAATAATTTATAGAAGTGGCTCTTGGAACTATCATTCATCAAACGTTCTTATAAGGCTGATCTGCAGTTATTGCCAAGCCTAACTGCTTCAGTCAAGGTTGGTCACGTTAGTATTTTTTTAATTGAGTGGATAAGTATTTATAGAAAATTATTTATAATCAATAAGGAAATTTACTTTTACAAATTTTTAACTCTTAAAAAATCATTTGTAACACTTTCGCGTCATAAATATTATTTCAACATGTGTACTATAGTCCAACTGATCACCACTATATATACGGAATAATGAACATTCAGTACAAGCAATATAGTACAAGTAGTAAAAAACAAATATTTGATTAATAAAATATTCAGTACAAATAGTCTATATGTATGTATTTATATAGGCAAAAAGCACAATTCAAAAATACACATTATATAGCTATACATATGCATATATGGTTAGAATGAAACGGAATTCACAGTAAATTTATTTCTAGTTGCTAAATTTAGATTTTTATTTTCTGATGGCACCTTTGTTGCGATTAGAAGCTGTTCGATACAGGCGCACAGAACTAAATACTTGTAGTTCACCAAGTTGTCGATGATCAGCACGATCGATCAATAATAATCGATGCAAACACATGTGTACTATTTGCGTACGAATAGCATATAACAAGCGATCGATCGATGTGATAAGTATGGCTGTTGAAATGAAAGCGAAAAGTGTAAAAAGCAAGAAAAACAAAATATATACAAATGACTGAGTTAATTTGAGTGAGAGGAGGAATTGAATTGGATTATTTTAATTTCAAGTGGTGACAAGAGGCGAGTAATGGCGAAACGTTAAGTTAAGTTAACGGTAGAGGTGGTGGTGAAAGGGCGGCGGACTTTGTGTATTTTGGCGAGTATGTGGAGATTCAGTTTGAAGATCAAGCGGGTGTTTTTCAATGCTAATTTGTATTATCGTTTGTACGAGTGTAGATCTGTAGTGCAATTTAAATAAAAGCAATGAAATCACATGGTACTTAAACTATATTACTTTAGCTGTGTAGTAATAGTATGTATTTATATATGAAGACGACACGTATGCAATTGATGTGTACTCGAATATAGTAGAAATTCGTAAAGCAGGGAAGGAAGATGAAATGAAAAGGCACTGAAACAAAAATATTTGTCTTTATAAATGTCAAAGTAATCAGTAAATTGTTGACTGCAACTGAACAAACTCGTAAAAATAATGAAAGAGAACTAGTGCGAAAAGACAAGACGCTAACACCTATTATTAAATTTCTTTACACCGTTTAACGAGTTATAATACTTGACTGCGAACACTAAAATTACAAAAGTACTGGACTTGACTTGAACTAGGACTTTATTTCATCAAAATAATCTAGAATAGCCTATTTAAACATCCTAGTAGGGTTGGAACAGACGGCTTGAACGGATAGTATTATTTAGAGGTCTTTGTTTGGAGTATTCTAAACTGAACATAGTAAATGAGTAAGGATATAAACGGATGAATAGTTCGAGAACTCTACGAGAACTATACGATAATATGAATGTATCAAATTAAATGTATCTCAGGTTCGAAAAATTTCGAATGAAATTGTTTAACGAAAGTTATTAAATATCCTTAAAAGCTAATTTGCTTTGACCTCCTTTTAATTCCGTATAGGACGACCTTTAATTAATTTTTGATTGGAACGCTCAAAATTATAGAAATCTTGTGCCAATTTTATCTCACATTCCAGAGAAAATTCATACGGAGTAATATGTGGTTGCCTTTCAGTATGACCCGGGAATAATTGCCATATGATCAGTATCGGTATGAATCGGTAAGTTTTAGCTGGTATTTTATCTCTGGCATAACTCGTCATTTATGGTTAAATTAGAGAGATCGGAGTCGGGATATCGCTCTGAGGTAGATTGCCGGATTTGAAGACTACTTAGAATATATAACACATATTAGGATAAAAAACTGGTTAAACACATTCTAAACTCTCTGTGGTCTAGAGATCCTCCATCATTACGCGATGTGCCAAAATAAAAATATTCAACTCCAACATTAAATCAACCCTCTTTCTATATGATTGTGAAACATGGAATCTCGCAGCCTCTGACTCCAAAAAGTTTAAAGTTTTCACAAACCGAAAACTTCGCAACATTTGCCGCATTTACTGGCCCGTCATCGCCTCTAACACGAACTTATGGTCACACACAAACCAAACACCTCTAATCCTTAAAAGAAAATGGCGCTGGCTCAGACATATTCAGAAACGAGATTCAGATACAATCACCCGAAACGCGATCGACTGGAATCCACAGCGCAGCCGAAGAAAATACCGACCCACTCTAACTTGGAAAAGAAATTTGGACATCGACATATCTAAGGCTCAAAAAATTTGGAGTCAAATCAAGAGAAGAGCACAAGATCGTAAGGAATGAAGGAATAGCATTGTAGTCCTTTGCTCCCCCCGGAGCCATAGACTAGAGAATATATAAAAACTTTAAAGAATAAGCAGGAAGTTTCAAACGGAGTTCTTGGAAACCTCGTTGCCTCACTATCGCTGTTCGAATCAATGCTGTTCACGGACTTTTGTGGGAATATTTGCTAAATTAGGCTGCAGTAATTGGGGAAAAAACGTAACCACTAGTGTAAAGTAAATAAAATCTTATTAATTTTTCAAAATTACATGCCAAGTTTACGCTTAATGCTTGGCAATTGCCAATATAATATACATACATATATAAATTGTGTTATGTAATAAGTTAGCCGCAGTTGTTGTTGAAGTTGGTTATACATTAGCGAGTGTGGTAGATTATGTTTTGTTGTTGTTGTTGCTATCCCTGCCACTGGTCATGATACCCTGCTCAACTGCTCATATGCAAAGGCTGGAATAGTCTAGAAAATGAGCCTGCACCCGAAAAGGTGTAGAAGTAGAAAGTAGCACAAATGGTGGCATTAAAAGCAACAACAAGAAGAACAACAAAAACAAGAAAACGAACAATAATCTGTACAAAGTACATATGACAGACCAAACAACGAACAATACTCCGCGTAAAAATCGTTTGGGTTGAGTTGGCAGTGCAAGGCGGCGCAGCTGGAACGTCATAAGGAGGAGGAGGAGGAGAAGGTACCCTTCTTCTTGCTATTGCAGTTGAAATGGAAGGTAGTGTGTATGTACACATGTATGTATGTATGTATGTTTGTATGTCTGTAGTTAGAGGCGGCAGGCTGGAAGCTTACTGTCGTGCACTGGATGCTGTGCCTCGCGCGCTGCGGCCGCACTGATGATGCTGCTGCTGCTGCTGATGATGATGCTAGAAAAGTAATTGAACTTTCCAACAGCTGTCGTGTAGCACACAAAGTGAAGGGAGGAGGCAAAAATGAACCGAAGCGTTGATGTTACATACTTACATATATATGTATATGGATATTAATGTGTGCGGATGAAAACTTTTCTCTGACAAAATGCACAATCTTATAAACACTGTGACCATAAGTATGTATATGCATATATAAGTACATACTTGAAGTTATATACAATAAAATATTTATATATAGGAGTATATATGTATATATAGATTGAGTATCTACATAAGTGAATATATTAAGTTGCTGATACAGAAAATATGCAAAATTCCATAAATATTAATACACTGGTTTTATACCAGAAGACACCCGAAGAGACCCTGCAAGAACCACAGCCAAAAATATAAAAAACCCCAATTCGATTCCCAAATTTTGAGGTTATGTTAAATACACCGAATTTATTCCAGGACAAATGAACAGTAATATTAGATATATATATTAGGTCTACAACTTCACTTCCGCCGTTTTGTAAATATAAGTTTTTTTTGTGCACTTTTCTTGGAATTAAAAAAGAAGAGCAAAATTTCCCGCAAATGTTGAGAATTCGGCTCAAAGTGGAATGCAAATAGATCTATACAAAATTTGTTTGGATTAATGTTGACACAAATGTCCACTATGGATATAAAACGATTTAATCTATTTAATCGACCAGTGATTGACCCTAGAGACATTCCCGCAAACGTCGAGAATGCGGCTCAAAAGTGACATTTTCTGTTGAGAATAAGTTTGGGATGCAAACAGATCTCTACAAATATTTTGTTGGGTTAATGTTGACACAAATGTCCAAGATGGATATAAAAAAAAATCGATTTAATCGACCAGTGCTTGACCCTAGAGACATCTATTGGAAAACGGCGGAAGCAAAGTTGTAGACCTATAATCTAGATAAATCCCTGACCATTTGTATTATCCAACATTTGATTAAAAAATATAATTGTTTTTCTCCTTCTTCCCAATTTTTCCCCTTGGAAATTCGTGCTCTTTTACAAAAGTTGGAAAAAAGCAATATTCGACTGCATAAAATGAAAAATATGCGAAATAAAACAAGCAACAAGAAACTTCCAGAACTCCATAATAGAATTGAATCCGGGTATATATGTATGTAGGTATGTAGGCATGTAACTTAGCTAACCACAAAAACATTTATCTTTTCGTGAGCATATTAAAAAATTCTTCGACATTTTTCTTTATTAAGATGCAGACCGAAATCGAAAAAAACAAACCTTCACAAAGTGTAAACGAGTGAAAAAATAACAGCTTTTTTTGCAAACGAGTATGTATACAGTTGCACGATTTCAGCCGAGGAGAAGGCTCAACAATGCTTACATTGGAATCTACAATAGCGAAAAGCAGATAAAAATAGATTTTTGCATGTATGAATGGTACAACATGGTGATGGCATTATCGGGTGGGTGAAAGTTGCAATAAAACGACTTGTGAAATGTATATAACTGTACAATTTACAAGAGATCAGAAATGTGTTTGAATTAAATGTAGCGAATAACAGCGATGTAAAGAAAGAAGAAAAAAACAATTAAAGATATGAAGTAGTTAGAATAATAATATAAGCAAAGTGACAAAAAGTTGTAACAACGAACTATTTTCATATACAAGATATGATTATATGAGCGAAAAATCATAAAACAAAATGGCGTTATATCGTAATACATAGAGCTTTATGAGAAAAGTGTCACTAAAAATATTAAAGCACACCATAATAATTCCTCTTTTACAACTAAGCTGAGGTTGAGACAACTTGAAGGTCTTATCTTCGATGAATGAGGCGAATTGGCTGAAATCGATTATAGACGCCTCAACAAAATTATGATGGACACTTAACACTTCTGTGATACATAAGGGTCTCTTTCTCCATACTTAGAAGCTTCGGCATTACAAAGGACCGGTATATCTACTAACTAAAATGGATGGAGATCTCTCGAATTGATCATGAAACTTGATTCAACCTAATAAATATGGTTTTCAATAAGGTAGCCACAAAAGTTGACCGATCGGGACAGCAAACGACGACATATTTTTCCCGCTCGTTTGACATTTCTCTTCAGTAAGGTTTGCCATTTCATCATGGAAAGATAGACGATCCAACAATGAGTCGAAATTATTTAAATTTACTATCGAAATTCGGAGTCAGTAGCCTCAACTTTAATAGCGCTACGTTCAATTTATGTTGAGGCTCATTTCTGGCTGAATGGCTTTGTCAATAATCCACACGTCAGGCAACAATCCACACGTAATCCATGAGTCACCATTGCATCTCGAAAAATATTACGTTTTGGTGTGGTTTATGGGTCGGGCAGCGTCATTGGGCCGTACTTCTTCCGTGATGGTTAAGACCGGCACGTTACTGTGAATGGGAATCGCTACCGCTCAATGATAACCGAATATTTTTTGCCCGAATTGGATGACATGGACAATGGACAATATGTGATTCCAACAGGCGCCACAAGCCACACAGCGAATGTTACAACCGATTTATATAAAACCAAGTTTGGTTATCGTATTATCTCACGAAATGGGCCAGTCAATTCGACGCTTCGGTCGTGCGATTTGAAGCCGTTAGACTATTTCCTGTGGGGCTACGTCAAGTCTATGGTCTATGATAACAAGTCAGCGACGATAGATGAACTTCGTACAAATATCGAACGTGAGTAGCAGAATAACGGTCGATTTATGCTTGAAACCCGTCGAAAATTTGTGTTTGTCTGGACATCTGCAAGCGTGCCCATGCAAAAGAAATCGATTTCCATACATAATGGCATCGAATGCCATGCTTTCACAGGAATAAAAAATTTCATTGATTTCGATTTTGTAGCGCTCTTATTGAAAAACACTTTATAAATGAAATTGTCTGTAGAATATTTCTAAATTACTCGCCGAAGAAACTTTAATTATATTAAGTTTCTTTTAAGAAATATAAAGACTAGTCTGAGTAATTAAGACCATGAGATCTTTGCATTGTCCTAAGCAGAAAGTGAAATTCTTTCAATTCAATATATTTTTTATTTCAAAAAGCATTTTAAGAGTGACTTGAACGACTTTGAAGGAATACAATATTTGTCCAGCGATTGTTTTCAGAGCTTGAGTTCAGTTCCAGCAATAAAATCTTTTTTTTCATATATTTCTTTATTTATTGAATATGCTCTTTGGAGCCTAACAATAAGTTATAAAATCTTAATTCTAATTAAAACTAGACAAGCTCAACCAATTGATTGAGTTGTTTTGGTGAAACGTTGCTCCTCAGTGAGCTGGCATATCTCTTCTTTTTAGACGTGATTGATTACAAGAATGTAATAAAGCATTAGCCAATGGGTTTGGGTGATCGCGGAGTTTGATAAATATTTATTTCTGCTGTTCTCTACTTCTTTCTTTACCATGAGGATACCAAGATCTTTATGGATATTTTCATTACGCATATACCATGGTGAGCACGTGATTGTTCTAAGCATTTTTGATTGGAATCTCTGAATTATATCGATATTGGTTGCACAGGTCGTACCCCACAGTTGGATGCCGTACATCCAAATCGGCTTTATGACCGCGTTGTATAATAGAACTTTGTTGTCTAGGCTAAGTTTTGAATTTTTATTTAAAAGCCAATTTATTGTGCTGCTCTTATCTTCATGCAGGTTATTTTGCTCGATATGTGTTTTCTCCACGTGAGCCTTCTATCCAAGTGAATACCAAGATATGTTACTTCAGTCGCTTGAGGTACTAAAATATTGTTCATTTTAACTGCCGGACACGTTTTTGGTCTTAGAGAAAATGTAACATGCTTGCATTTCTGTTCGTTTACATTTATACGCCAGTTTGCTAGCCATTCTTCGACAAAAATCAAATGCTCTCCTAATACTTTTGATGCTATAATTGGGCATTTGTTTCGGCTCACTAAAGCTGTGTCATCCGTAAAAGTTGATGTCAAAATATTACTAGCTGTTGGAAGGTCTGCTGTATATATTATGTATAGAGTTGGCCCTAAAACACTGCCCTGAGGTACACCAGCTCTTATTGGTCGTTCTTCAGAAATGAAGTCTCCTACTTTGACAGTAAACTTTTATGCTTTTCGAGAGGTAAGCTTTTTTTTAATCTTATATAAAAGCCCGTCATGCCACACTTTATCGAACGCCTGAGCCACATCTAGAAATATAGCAGAACAGTACTCTCTAAACTCGAACGCCCTTCTGATTTCGTTAGTAATTCTATTTACTTGTTCTACAGTGCCATGTTTTGCACGAAAACCGAATTGGTGCGTTGGTATTACATTATTTTTATGGAGGAAAGGAGCCATCTTTGATAGTAACACTTTTTCAAATATTTTAGAAAGACAGGGTAGAAGACTGATTGGTCTGTATGAAGACGGCTGTGTCAAGTCTTTACCTGGTTTCTCTATCATGATGATCTGCGACTTTTTCCATGAATTTGGATAGTACCCGAAACTGAGAATAGCGTTAAAGAGCAAGGAGAGTACTGTCAAAGCAATTGTCAAAGCAATAAAATCTGATCTATATTCTGCAAGGCTCTCCAGGACTTCAGACACAGAGTTTCTTAAATCACTTCTTAGAAGGTATTGAACTATATATTCGATAAAATCGAGGATTTGAACTTCGTGAATGAATTTTAACAAATTGAAACGGAAATCTCATATAACTAGCTCTGACCCAAATACACACTAGATTACCAAATTTTCATAAAAAAAATACACACACAAAACATGTTTAGTCGAAATATAACTCCCAATATCTTTCCATATGACCCTAATTTCTATTAATGGCTGCGCACATATACATACCTACATACTTATACTCCTATTTATTTTAATATTCTCAATGTTAGCTTTGTACATTTTTTTATGTGCGCACACCAATACACACACACACACACAGATGCATATAAGTGAAAATATAAGCAGAAGTAAATAAATATAAATGAGGCAATTTACGTCATTGCAAATTTGTTATTTACTCCACAAGAATGTATATACATATGTACATATGTATAATAAATATGTATGTATGTATCTGTATCTGTACATATTGCTGACACTGCGCTATTGAAATTGTTTAAGCGTAATAAAACAAAAACTGAAACATGACGAAAGTAAATAAAATATTTAATTGCAAAAATAGCTGAATAAGCAAAAGGAGGAAAACGAGTACATACCAAAAATTCATTGAATATGGGCTATGAAAAAATGTAATTACGCTGGAAAAAATCAATTTTGCGACAAATTGTGAAAATGCAAATTTTCGGGTGTATTTATGTATATTTATGTATGCATGTAGAATGGTAACAATTTTATTTTATTGCGATACTTGAAATTAAATATTTTATATGAACAAAGGTCGTAAGGTGCAAAAGGTTATGATAACAAGCTTGTAACAGCTAAACTCGACTTCAATTGATTTTGAGCAATATATTTGAAGAGACAAAAAAATTAGTTTTCCACGATTAAATGTTTCGATTTCTATTATATGTTTCGATTCGATTTCTGTACCCAAAATATTGCTCTGTTGAAACAACACCGAACAATAATTGCTAAAGTGGAAAATATAAGTGAAGGAATGTAATTGTAGGCACAGCTTGTTTTGTGGTTTAAATAAATATATAAACATAAACACATATTAAACAAGTAAAGAAGGTAAATAAATATAAAGGTAACACAATTCGACCCATATATTCGGTATAAAGTTCAATAGAATAACGAAAATCACCATAAATAGTATATGGGGACTGAGGTAATTCCTAAACCGATTTCACTCGTTTTCACCACCAAGATACAATGTATCGAAGACTATACGCTTACTTAATTTAATATTACTTATAATTAGGTATATGGGATCTGGGGGAAGTTATGACCCGATTTTTACCATTTCAGGTACAGAGAGAAACTGTTATAAGAAAAAAATTCAGAGGGAATGAATTACATAAAAATATCTGAGGGATTTACCTATATTTTCGGTGAAAAATCAACCTTAGGCACTGATTTCTTCATGTTCGATATCAGGGGCCTTGAAAAGTCATGGTTCGATTTTGAGAATTTTTCCACAAGTGATGTCACAGCTCAAGTACAGTATTTGTGTAATGTTTTATTCCGCTATCTTCATGTGTGCCTAATGTATATATGTATTATAAAGTGAACGAATCAAAAGAATTCAAAATTGAGTTATATGGGAAGTATGTAGACGTAGTTGTGAACTGATTTCGCCCATATTCCACCCGGGTCATCAGGGTATCAAGAAAGTGTTATATACCGAATTTCATTGAAATTTGTTGAGTAGTTCTTGAGATATGGTTTTTGACCCATAAGTGGGCGACGCCACGCCCATTTTCCATTTTGTAAAAAAATCTCAGTGCAGCTTCCTTCTGTCATTTCTTATGTAAAATTTGGTGTTTCTGACGTTTTTCGTTAGTGAGTTAACGCACTTTTAGTAATTTTCAACCTAACCTTTGTATGGGAGGTGGGCGTGGTTATTATCCGATTTCTTTCATTTTTGGACTGTATAAGGAAATGGCTAAAATAAACGACTGCAGAAAGTTATATACAAAAACCCTATTTGGGGGTGGGGTCACGCCTACTTTTCCAAAAAAATTACATCCAACTGTGTCCCTCCCTAATGGGATCCTATGTTCCAAATTTCATTTTCATAACTTTATTTATGGCTTAGTTATAACACTGTATAGGTTTTCGGTTTCCGCCATTTTGTGGGCGTGGCAGTGGACTGGTTTTGCCCATTTTCGAAAGCAACCTCCTCAGGGTACCAAGGAACATATGTTCCAAGTTTCATTAAGATATCTTAATTTTTACTCAAGTTATCGCTTGCACGGATAGACGGACAGACGGACAGACGGACGGACAGACATCCGGATTTCAAATCCACTCATCATCCTGATCATTTATCTATATATAACCCCATATCTAACTCTTATATTTTTTGGTGACACAAACAACCGTTAGGTGAACAAAACTATTATACTCTGTGCAACAGGTTGCGAGAGTATAAAAATAAACTTTTTCTTATATCTTTTATATTTTTAACGATCACCTCAAGTTTAAGGCCATATAAAAAGGTCGAGGTTTTCCACATAAATGGCAACGTTCAATTTACCCTATGAAGACTAATATAATTATTATTTTTAGTTTATTCTCGATTGATCTTCATTAATTGGGCGATGATCCAAACGTTTTCAAATATGTTAAGATCCGGAGAATATAGTGGCCAAGTAGTGATGATATTCATTACACGTTATGAATCGGGACATTATCTTGTTGAAAAATCCATGAGATAGATCTGCAGAGATCTTTTCATAATAGAAAAAAAAAGACTTCTTCTTGGCGTAAATCATAAAAATAGTATTGAAAGCCATCGGGTCCCTCCAAATCAACACGTTTTTCATCAGTAAAACAACTGAACACCGATCATTGAGACGAGTTTTAGAATGTACACTCCCAAGCTAAATTGAAGCCGTTTTTCTTTG
Source organism: Zeugodacus cucurbitae (assembly GCF_028554725.1). Classification (NCBI taxonomy): domain Eukaryota; kingdom Metazoa; phylum Arthropoda; class Insecta; order Diptera; family Tephritidae; genus Zeugodacus; species Zeugodacus cucurbitae. Next base: position 47,226,848 of record NC_071670.1, read on the forward strand.
CGTAAGGCATTCAGAAGTGCAGTTTTCATAATTTTTAGACGCTAAAGATTTTTCGCATCTAATTTTACACGGAACAGTTGAAAAGTTTGTGTTTACTGCGGCTAATTCACTGATCTTAGATGCCGACTTAGTAAAACTATAACCAATTCTAATAATTTTATGATCCGATGGTGCTGTTTTTCGCCGACTAAAGTTTTTTTTTCATATTTCTCTGGATCTTTTAAATATCTATCAACAGTTCTGGAACGGTACTTTCGTTTCAAAAGTCCTTGTGAGTGAAAGAAGTCTATTTTTAGGCGTTTCAATAGGCTCAAAACATTAGCTTTTATTCCAATTATTTTCAAATATTGCTACAATTGATTTCTTAATATTAAGTTTTTTTTATGAAATTTCTTTTAGACAAGACAAAAAAACCTTAACGCCAATTTTATTTATTTACTTCGCATAAAGTTTAATGTACATCCGTTAAAAGATGTATTCTGTAATTTTGTTTATTGCAGTTTGCTATTGTTTGGCTCTTGACATCTGTATCACATGCCTATGTTACATGATTTATGCTATCCAGATAATATAAATAATATTAATAATATTATATTTTTGAAAATACGAGAATTTTCTTGAAGACTGGTTAGATAAATATTATATACTGGTTAGAAAACCATTAGAGAGCTACATTATAATTCGATTGGATAACTTGAAACTGGATAAATATTTGATTAGTTGATTCGTTATAACAAAGGGCAATATTTCTATTCGGATAATACTCTGCTGGGTATGTATTATGTAAATAACTAACAAAGTGCAATTCAGCTCACAATTAAAACTCAATAAATTAAATACAAGTGATCTTTGTTCGGAATAATGACACACATATTCAAAAATCTTGAGACAAAGCAACACTGAAAGTGATTAATAATTCTCTATAACTCTTTTCGATTATAAATTTCCAAATAAAAATATATTATTGAACCTTTACACATAAAATAATGCCTTACCCCACCCACAGCTCACCTACAAACATAGAATGTACCGATGATTGTAAATATGTAAGTTTTGTAGCTTTCAGCGGTGTACAAACATACATACATACTCGTAGGTAGGAAAGAAGTAGAAAATACGCATTCGATTTTCGGCGAAATTGTAGTTTTCACATTTGTAGTTTTCGCCAGCTTTTAGCAGCATTCAAGTTAAAGTGAACTACACAGCGAAAGTCGGCGACAAAATTCAGCGACACAAAGCAGCATTACGTAATATACATATTTACGTAGATATATATCAATGTATGTGTGTATATTCGGCAATGGAGGATGCAGCGAAACTGGAAAGATTGCACTACAACGAAGGTGTGCAGGATGCGGATGAAAGGGGTGGTGGCGTATGCCAGCTGAAGTCATTTCCACGATTTTTCTAGCGAGTGACAGTTGGGTAGACAGCTAGCATTAGAAAGCAACAACAACAACAACAACTGCAATAAAAAGCGCGATTGTGGTAGCCAAGCAAATTCATATGCCGAATTTGGCGAAAATTCATGGATGTTTTGTTTTTGGGTGTGTGTGTGTGTAGAAACTATGTATCCTAGTAACACAACAAATGGCTGTAGCAGGCTAAAACTATTCATAAGGCAAACATACCCACATACGCCGCGCGTAATTGTATTTGCGAGTGTACTCGGTTCATATTTGCATACTCATACTCGCACTCTTAGTATTCATTTGAGGAAAAGCAAGCCAATCCCGTTGGAAATTGACAGATTTGGATTCAATTGGTAGATACTAGGAATGTAAACTTTGAACTTTATTTTTTCTGAGTTTAACTTATTTCTTTTTGATGGTATCTTAGAAACCCGCACCGATTTCTAACCATAAACTATCAAATTAAGAACAATGATTAGATGATATTTCGTTGTAGATTTGAAAAGGCTATACAGATCAAATATGAAAATTATACTGTTTATACTGAGTTTGCTGAAAGATAAGACGATAAGCTTCACAAGTTTATTCAAATGAGAACGTACAAAACCACATAACCTCAAAAATTATTTAAAGCTAGAAGGAAGTATGAAATCGTCATATAACAAAGAGCATAACATATTTGTTGTTTTATTTGTTGACATTTTCAGCGTGTTTTTCTACGAATTAAATGCTTTGTTTTCGCAAATTTCGCTGTATTCATTGCTTATTTTGTTGTACCGGCCGCTATGGTTAGAGGTTATTTTAAGAGCCTGGCGATTTTCGTTTGTTCTTGATTCTTTTTCATGAATTCTTAACCAAAACAATACTGCAACGATGCTCCAGCCACCATATTCGTCAGACATGGCTCCGTGGGACATTTTCCTACTTCCAAATATAATGAAAATTGGAATATCGACAATTGGTAGAAATGCTTAATTGTATAATATAGAAATCGCTGAAAGAGCTAAAGACTATCTCAAAAATCAAACAATGTCTCACATAGTCCATGCCGACAACATTAATGTAGACGAATGAAAAAATATAAAAAAATTCCCGTTATTTTCTGAACCCACCTCATACTATCTGATACTTATCGCTAAGAAACGAAATACAACACAACATCTTTATTCTTAGAGTCTTACATTTAAGAGAATTGTAACTCCATTCTAACTGCAACGGACCCGTATTTTTATGCGGTCAAGAACTGTCAGCTCGGCAATATTTTCTAAAACTATTTGGCTACAACAACAACAACGCGCCTTGAAGCAACTGTATAATAACGGTGAATTCGATTTCCCTCACCATATACTGCGTTTATATTCTTCTCTGTATCCTTCCTATAGATATTATTCGTCCTACTACATTTTAAGTCGACTCCTGATTGTTGAAGGACTTTATGATAAATATCAGAAATGTAAGAGAAGGCTGGCAAAAATAACAAACATTTTTTTATTGTCTCTTACATCTCAGAACACATCTCCTGCCGTCCATAATTCTTTTGTGAAAAAATTCATAACCTTCTGCTTGATTTAATAGCGTTGGTGTCAGTTGAGTTCGTCTTTTCACGGGAAATTTTTTAGTAGGAAGATTTAACAGGAATAAATACAGCCTTGGCCAAAAGTATTAGGCACCCCATTAAAATACAAGTATTCTCAAATGTGGCTATCAAAGTTACCACTTCTTTTTGTAAATATCTTACATGGGTGTTTATCTGTTGATTAAACGAATAACGAATTAAAAAAAAAAAAATTAAGCTAAAACTAAAAACTGTCATTTTTAAGAAATTCATAAAATATTTTATAATATTTTTTTTTTTTAATTTATTTTTAATGTTATTATCACTAATTCATTGTATTTTCACTGTTTTACTAATAAAACTTCATTATTTCACTTGTTAAAACAAAAAAAATCAGTAATTAATGGGGTGCCTAACACTTTTGGCCAAGGCTGTATATGTATATCTAATTTAGAAAAATATAGTCGATTGCTAGTTGACAGCAATCTATTTTTTTTTTTAAACTAAAAGGCTAACTTCGCACACAAATATTATCTGGCAGTTTCAGTTACTATAGATATTCCTGATAAAATTAATATTAAAAATTTGTAAAAAAGAGTTTCCAATAAATTTCGGCTAACATTCGAAATCAGTGTACATAATTGTATTTAGTATCCGTATTTATGTATCTTTACATATTTGCATTTGCTCAAAGCACAGCTCAACTACACTACCCAACTGTAAATATATGCGCGTGTGTGTTAGTTTAATTCCTAAACGGGAATTGCCTGCAGCAAGTTGGCGTTTTCAGCAGCTTTGACGTGCGCGGGGCGTATGAGTAACAACACCGCCATCATGCGACCAACCAGGCACAACCAATCAACGCATAACTACAAACGCAGCAAATGCGTTCGTCGACATACCTTTCGGTATACAACTATCTGCCCACGCATGATGACGCTGGACCGAAAACTAGGTGGATACTATATTCAACGGATATATGGCAGAGGCGCGACGACCTATACAAATAAATACTCGTATGCTCCTAGCAGCACAGATACATACACAGCACACAACACAGCATAGAGCTACTGACAGAAACGCGTTTATTAGATATGCCTGCCGCTGACGCAACGCCAATCTTGTGCGCTTTCTAGTTGTTATTGTTGTTGTAGCAAGTTACTCGTTGTTTTGCTGTTAGGCAAAACTATTCGGCTGTTGATATTGCGCCAGCTATCCTTTTGACGGTTGCAGCAGCATCACCAAACGAACGATAGCGACGAATAGTTTTAGCCGCTGCTTTGAATTGGACCAGGAAGCCTCCACACACACATACTGTGGTATACAGACATCACAAGGTGGGTGCAGGAGAAAGGCGCTAGTTGGAAGTACTAGTTGTTGTTGTTTTTGCTTGTTGCTGTGTAGTGTGTTAGTTTCCACTAACTTATTTGTAAGTACGCGTTGAGTTGCTCGACGCAATTGCAAGGGATGGATGCAACAACGACGATGACGACGACGCGCGGCTGCTGCATCGCCGGCCTGTAACTGCGTTCTGCGACAGGTAAACGACAAGCCGACAGAAATTCGGTTGTTCACTACACAGCTTACACACACACACACATACATGTTGTACAGCCATAAGTGCACTATAGTGTACAGTTATATGTATATGCATGCAGCTAGTTCATATGCTTTGGTTGGTTAGCTATTTGGCTGTTTGGCTGCTGTTGCTGCTGATGAGTCGCGCGGCTGCCTTGTAGCTTTGTTACGAAAATCAATAAACCAAGCGATGTATGCATTACCAACCGGGCAAGAGCCGCCGCCCTAGAGGTGGCAAGCTTTGCTTATGAACTGCGCAGGTGGGGGGCGGGGTAGCAGCAGCAATAGCAACAACAGCTATAACAGCTACAACAGCAGCAGATTGCGTGCAAGTAAGCAACCAACCACTAAATAGGATATGAATCTATTTTCTCGACAAATTCCGTGTCATGCTCTCTATTCGTATGCCGATTCCGAGCGTCGCCGTACTCGTGTACATATGTATATTGAAAAAGTTGTTGTTCAAGCTTTTTATGCCAACAAGCACGTAATTGAAAATTTTATTGTTTGCAGAACTTTAAGATAATATAATCTTCCACGCGTTCTGATTTACTGGCACTCAAACTTAATTGGCTCACATAAATGCTTGTTGGATTTAATCCATAAACGCTTAATGCGTAGAAAAAGTGCGAAAATATAATTGAAAAGGGCTTTTAGTATAGCGGTAATGTCATGAAAATGTCAGGAAAGATTTTTATAGAAGAACATTTAAGATTTTATATGCGCTAGGAAAAATGTGCTTAAGTCAACTGGACGGTAATAAAAAAGATTATTGGTGCGTTATTCGTGGCATGAGCTGGGGGAGAGTTGAGTTACAGTTGTCAACAAAATAATAGCAGTGTCAGTATGAGTAAACTGGCTGCATAAAATGTGTAAGTGACAATAACGGTACACATAACGGTATATAAGCATTAGCACATCTTAAATTCGCTTTTGATCCAAAGCAAAAGTGGTTGGTTTAATATCTCTTTCTCTTTACCAATCTGCTTAAAACTATTGTCGCAAATTCTATCAAACGAGTAGGTGTTATTCAAAGCAAGTCTCTTCAAGAAAGAGACTATTATATAATCTCAAATTTTCATCAACCAGGTTAATCCGTGATGAATTTATTTTGACAATTAGTGCCAAAACTGTTTGTAGGCGATAAGTGAATCAGAAAGTATCGTAAAAAGTTCCTAAACTGGCTGTTAAAAAATAAAAAAAGTTTTTAAAGAAAGAAAATAATGCTCCGGACTATAAGTTGGATATAAAGGATTTTTCATCTCTTTTAACATTTCTCTTCTGTAAGGTTTGCCATTTAATCATGGAAAGATATAGTCGAAACTATTAAAATTTATTACTGGAGTCAGTGGACTAGACTTTAAGAGCACTACGACCAATTTATGGTCGGCTCATTTCTGTCTGAATGGCTTCGTCAATAAGCAAAAAATGCTTTATTGGTCACGCAGCAATCCACTCCATGAGTCACCATTGCGTCCCGGAAAAATTACGGTTTGGTGCGGTTTATGATCCTGTAAAATGGCCGCCTCGGCCTGTGGGGCTACGTCAAATTCAATGGTCTGTGACAATGAGCCATCGACGATTAATGCACTTCGTACGAATATCGAATCTGAAATTGCAGCATTATCGGCCGATTTATGCTTGAAATCCGTCGAAAATTAAGTTCAGCGTCTAGACTTCTGCAAGCGTTCCCGTGGTGGCCATGCAAAAGAAATCCAGTTCCATGCCTAATTGCATCGAATATATGCTTTTGTACCGCTCTAATTGAAAAACGCTTTATAAGTGGCTCTCAACCGATCTCCAGGAACTACTGGCGAGTCGCTGTCGATGTGTGTGATCTGGCGTTGACATAATTGAAGACAATTTCATTCCTAACACTCTATAATACTTTGAAATCGGGATATTAAAAAGAAAATATTCTCAATTAAATTACAATTTCCGGTGAGTGGTTTAGGATTTGCAGGATTTAGGTTTGCCTTAATGTTTAGTTTGCTCATTCTCCTGATCCCAAATCCAATCAAATCTGTAGACTAAGATCAAAATAGGTTTTGGTAAATAATGATTTGTCTGAAGAAGCATAGCAGGTAATCCAATTAAGTTGGGACATTGTATGACCCTTGCAGACGATTTGGTCACATTCGAGAACCTCAATTTTTGTTTGTATAAAAACGGTTAGATACCTTTATTTCAATTTTGCTAAATGGATATATTATGCGTGTCTCGAGTGTCTCAACATTACATCCCGATAATTTGAAAAACTTAGTTCAATAGGCCAATATCAAGGGATTTATGTAGACGAACAAAAAAAAATGTATTTACTTATATAAAATAGTCAAAATATGCAAATACACAGCTGTGTAATATTAAGCAACACGAGCAAATGGAGCTAATAAGCAAAAAAGCAAGCAAATTTTCAACCATAAAAGGCATAATACAAGGCACTCAAACAACAGTGACAACCACTAAGGATCGATAACGCCAACAGCAAATGTCAGCGTTACTAACAGTGTTTGTAAAAGCGAAAAAGATGCATGTACGAAATAACATAGTACATATTTAAGTGGTTATGTACATACATATTTGAGGTTATATATTCATACAATCGTTAAGTAGACACGCGTGGTATTTTTATGCATTATTTATGTATGAATATATATGTATGTATGTATATAAAAATGTATCTATATGAACGAACACTTATTTGTATTTAAATAACAAACCATGTGAATTTCGCTGGTTTTGGTGTAGAATTACAGAGAAATGTTTCTTTTAAAATAAATATTTTATATTTTTAATTTCAAAGAAAATTTATGTATTAAAATTAATTATTAACCACAGCAAGAAATATATCCTCATAAAAGTCCATATTAAAACATTGACTGACAAAATCAGCAAAGGTTATTTATGCACTTTTTGCATAAACTCAGTGCTTCGACACATATGTATGTATACTAACACCCAGTCTATATTTACGTATCACCTTTTTTTATCTCTTCTTCCCGTATGTGTCATGTATTTAATATATTTTATATGCCAACATCAGCCAAACTCAAACCAACCAATTAACACAGCGGAAAACAGAAACAATATAATAAAAGGCAAAATGAAAGAAAAACGCCACAAAATTGCAAAAAACGAAGAAAGAAAAAACACGAATAAAGTACACCCATACTTAGTCATGCTGGTGTGTACTCATATGAAAATATGCGGACATCTTGTGATTGTTGCAAAGTTGGTCGGAATGACATATACAACATATATGTATGTACGTATGTCATATGTGTGTAAGTGGCTGGTGACGGAGGAGTTTTATTACAAAATCCACAAACTCACTTAATGTGCTGTATCTGTGAAAATGCCAAACTCTGATGACTCAACAATTTTTTATAGACCAAATTCTATGTTTGCACACGACGAAATGTTGCCCAGTGTAAATACATTTGAGATTACAACCTTGCGTTGTCATTGGAAGATCTCTTGTAGGAAGTGTATGGCATATAAATATGTACACTGCCTCGAAGCCAATATTTAAGTAGCGAAATTCGGAAGTATTTTCAAGAAACTGATTAACTTAATGATTCAATATAATCCAAGGAAATATATTACAGAATAAACCTAGTTTAATATTTTTAACCACGATATTGAATACGTGACTAGCACCCGGAGGTCAGTTGATTCAAATTTCGTCGAAAAAAGCACAAAAATAAAAAAAAAAGGTTTTTTGAAACCTTCAGCATGAATTTTGAATCATTGAAACCATGAAAAGGTTTCGCGAAACAAAATACAACATTCATTCGAAGCCAGTTAAAAACTTGTTAGGTTTTGCTAACAGACGCATAACAAACACATATAGGAAGGGACGTTTGTAATGGAACAGATTTTCAATATAAAAGTTGAAAAAATTTACGTGCTTGAAAACCGCGGATTCTTCATAAGATTGAAATGTTTACTCAAAGTAATTTCTCGAGAATTATTATGCACAAAATGTGCGTCAGTCAATCAATAACACAAAAATATTATATACGAGTAAATTTTCTAGGAAATTTTGTAATTAAAATATGCATTTTAATAAACATGAAAAACAAGTTTTTGTATACTCACACAGTACATATACATTTTGGCTTGTTGATATCCAGGTTTAATGCAACAAATGTTGAAAAATTTTTCTTACCTAAAATGAAAAGAAAATACATAAATATATTAGTAATTTATTATATTTAATAATTTTTATTAAAAAAATCTGGAAAAAATAAAATCGAATATGATAATAAATGGGTCTGGTGCTGAAGGAGGACAAGACGAAATATCTTCTGTCATCAAAGAAACAGTCGGCGCATTCGCGTCTTGGCTTCCACGTCACTGTTGACAGTCATAACTTTGAAGTTGTAGATAATTTCGTCTATCTTGGAACCAGCATCAACAACACCAACAATGTCAGCCTCGAAATCCAAGGCATCACTCTTGACAACAGGTGATACTAGGGACTGAGTAGGCAATTAAAAAGTAAAGTCATCTCTCGACGAACATAAACCAAACTCTACAAGTCACTCATCATTCCCGTCCTGCTTTATGGTGTAGAAGTGTGGACGATGTTAACATCTGATGAGACGGCACTAGGAGTCTTGGAGAGAAAGACTTTGCGGCAGATTTACGGTCTCTTAAACATTAGTCTAATACCACAGTCGATGGAACGATGAGCTGTATGAGTTATTCGACGACATTCACTTAGTTCAGTGAATAAAAAGACAGCGGCTACGCTGGCTAGGTCATATTGTTCGAACGGGCGAAAACTCTCCAGCTCTGAAAGTATTCGTTGCAGTCTCCGTTGATGTAAGCCGAAAAGACCTCCACTGCTTTGGGTAGACCAGGTGGAGAAGAACCTGGCTGCACTTGCAATTTCCAATTGACGAAAAGGAAGGACGAGTGGCGCGTTGTTTCAAATGCGGCTATAACCGAAAAAAATCTCTTATTTTTCGAAACCAAAATGTTCCGAAATCTAAGTACAGATACAGATAGACAACGAAATTGGAAAGTAAAAATGTCCTTATAAAAATCTTATATATAAAAGGCATTCCATGAATGAATGAATTCCAGAGATCTTCCTAAAGCTCGTCAATAAAACAGGAAGATTTAAGAATCATGGATATTCCGAATTCCTTTACTTAGTATATGCTGTATATACTGGAACTCCATTATTAAATAAAATGTACTACTACTCGATTTATTCTATTTACATTGGAACTATAAAGGTCCGATTAATTGCTTGGATCATGAACTAAACTCTTACAGTCGAAAAATATATGAACAACAGAGGTCATATACCCCTATTATTATAAAAAAAATATTGACGATATAGAATTTATTAAGGGTCATTGCTTAAGTTAGATTAAGCTAGTTTGGAGTATGAAGCTTTGTAACCATCTTATCGAATCATTCTGAAGGGGGCCAAGTTGAAATATCAATTCCCTTATGTAGTTTGTTAAAATGATTTTCAAATCGATATAAAGCTTCGATGACTGTCTCCATTTATTTCTGCTATAAGAATGGTATCCAATATATCTTCACCTAACCTAACATTCAGATGATGGTGTAATGATGGTTTAAGCTATTTGTTATTTTTCAAGATTTGTACGATATCTTATATCCAATATATCTTCACCTAACATAACATTCAGATGATGGTGTAATGATGGTTTAAGCTATTTGCAATTTTTCAAGATATGCCAAAAATGCCTAGAAATGAACCTGAATTTTGGAAAATAGAACTAGAAACTTCAACAAAGACATATTGCATGTCCAACACCTCAAGCCTTCTCGACATTAACCGCCGACGTACCACCTTGCATGCTAATAAAACACACTACAACCTGCCACGAACCATTTTGTGGCATAGCCCAACAAGGCAGGAGCGTAAAATTGAAGTCGAGTAACGGTGATAAATAGCAGACGGTAAGCAAAATATAAACTAATTCAATTTAACAACGACACAAGGATCAACGAGTAACAAATAAGTGACGTTAAAGCAAAATAGCGAGTAAGTCAACACAAAAAGAGCCATCAACTTACGGCAACCAAAGGCAAGAGAACCAAAAATGTAAAATAGTAAAACTGTAATAAAAGCTAATAGCACACACAGACTGTGAGGCAAAGCACGAAAAGCAACGCTCTTTGGTGAAGTGTTGAAATACTTAAAGCGCCAATGGTGTGATGTGGAAATTTAAGCTAAAATATAAATGAGTATGGATGTATGGTAGTATGGTAGAGCTGGGAGACAGCGACAGTGGGATGCTTTGCTATGAAACGAAGAGTAATTGTTAACGTTATCCATAGATATATATTCATATATAGACCGATATGTGAAAAAACTGAGCGCTTAAGAATCCGTTGATTTCAAAAGCAACAATAAGAATAACAACAACAAGTGCACTCAAACGAGCCACAACGACCCCAAAATGCTTGACAGGCGAGTTGGATAATACTTTTGCACAGAGTGCCACAGTGAAAGCAAAACTCAATATATGTAAATATGTATGGAAATCGAAAATAAAGTATGTAAGTGTAATATGAAAAATAAATCAAGAAAGCGTTTATAAAGAGTGTGGTAGAAAAATACTCGAGGAGGTATGCTGGAGTGACGTGGGATTGGCGGTTGCACGAAAATTTATGATGTCTACGAAAAATTCACATGACAACCCACACCATTATGAGGGCAGCAGCATGAAAAACCGAAAATTGTTTCAAGATTTGGAAAAAGCAACAAAGAGGGATATAAAAGCAGAAGAGAGAAGAAAAGAGAAAAAATCATACTAATAGCGTTAACAGCAGCAGAAAGTGTAACAAAAAACAACAACAATAAAAAAGCAACAACAAATTTACCAACAACATCAACAGTAACAACAACAACACACATCCACTGTGTAAATTAACACCTATCACCAATGCCACCACTTGACTGCTATGGCCCAAAACAACCATGTATCTCCGCAACCACCTACACCAAATATAATAATCCACCACTTGAGATGGGTTTTTAGTCATGGATATCGAAAACATTTCCGCCCAGTCACAATACTCAAATGAATACCCAGCAGTATGCCATTACACCCAACTTATCTGTTTTAATGTAACTTATTCACCACAAATGGCGCACACACACACACACACACACACACCAACAATCAGGCAGAGGCAGAGCACATGTGTTTTTGTTGCTTTTTTCCAACAGTTTTTTCTGCTTTTATGCATATGTTGCTTGCTGGTGAGAGGGTGGGAGGTGAGTGCATTGAGTGTGTGAGCAAGCAAAATATTAAAATGTTAAATAAGAAAAACAACACAAACAAACACAAACACACACACATTAAATAGATGTTGAAATCGTTGCCTGCATGAGTGGTGAGAGCGGTCGGGTGCAGTTGTGCGGCAAATGGAACTTGTGGACTTGTAACAGCCAACAAATGAGAAGCACAAAAATCGAGCAAAAGCGAAAAGTTTGTTCAGTAGAAGAGTGGTGAGAGGAGGCTATTTAAGAAGGAAAGCAACAACGAAAAACAAACGACGAAACTTCGATACGTCGAAGCGCCAAAGCAGTAATATTAACAAAATAATATTAAATAAAAAAGGGCAGCAACAACAACCAAAACACAAAGCACGAACCGTGAAAGAGCAAAAGCAATAAGAACACAAGCAAATCTACAAACCTAGCATACAACAAATCAAGGCAGCCCACAAGTAAGCACAACCCACACACAACAACACTCCTACCCAAACACTAACCAAGGCGGCAGTAAAGTAGGCAGGCAACCAGCCAGCCAACCAACCTGACGTTGTAGTTAGTGAGTCAGTGAATCAGAGAGTCAGCGTGTCAGCTACCTCATCCAACTGGGTATTACTGTGGAGATTACACAAACAACCACACAGCACACGACGCTCATTTCAACTCGTCCTCAACTCGTCGTCGGTCGGCCAAATAAACCGACGAAGAGCAACAGCATAACGAAAATATGTTTGTTGAAATGACACAACAACGTTGTTGACAAAGTGTGGGAAAGGGGGAGGGCCAGGAATCCGATGAGTACGAGTATAATAGCAAAAACGACAGGAATATTATAAAATAATACACAAGTAATATAATCGTCGGTGAGTACACTGCTTGTATGTACATTTGTTAGCATTTGACACGAGCAACAGCAGCAGCAGCAACCGGATGGATATGCACGAATAAGCAACGCTTGGCGATATTAAGCATTGCCATCGTCGTCATCGGCGACGTCCTCGTTTACGTCCTTGCCACTAGTGCACGTCGCTCTCCGCCCGCTCAGCGCTCACTTAAGGCTCGTAAAGTCTATTAGGATTCCTAAAGCGCAGAAAGGTAGGTAGAAAGTAAGTAGGCGTGCTGGTGGCTGGCTTGCCTTGCTTGTGTAGAGTTGCCAAATGTTTTTATTTTTAAGATGAGTTATGGCGTTTCAATAAAGTATATGACAAGTAATTAATGGTGTTTTGGGGGATGGGGCGGTTGAAAATGACACCATGGATATGCCAGCCGGTGGAACACCTGTGACGACGAATACCGATCAAATTATGGAAAACATCGAGTTAAACCGGCATGTCGTGACATCGGCCAGGAGATGGGAGTTAGTCACCAAACCATTTTAAACCATCTGCAGAAGACTGGATGACGGAAAAACGGATCACATACGACAATATCAAGCGAAAACGGTCGTGGTCGAAGGCCGGTGAATCGTCCCAAACAGTGGCCAAGCCGGGATTGACGGGAGGAAGGTTTTGCTGTGTGTTGGTGGGATTGGAAGGGAATCATCCACTATGAGCTGCTCCCATATGGCCAGACGCTTAATTCCACTATCTACTGCGAACAACTGGACCGCTTGAAGCAGGCGATCGCCCAGAATTGGCCAACAGGAAGGGTGTAGTGTTCCACCAGGACAACGCCAGACCACACACTTCGTTGATGACTCGTCAGAGACGTTGAACTCAAAAGAGGCTTGTGAAAAGTGGCTGTCCGAGTTCTTCGCAAATAAGGTGGGGCGCTTCTACGAGGGGGATATTATGAAGTTTCCGTCTAGATGGAAATATATTATCGAACGAAACGGCGCATATTTGAACTAAATCCGATCACTGTAACACTTTTTATAAAACATTGAACGAAGAGCAAAAAAGCAAACTAATATCTTAGATTCTCAAACAGCTCCTTCTGTATGCTTCAGCAAAGATCGGTCGTAAAGATTGTTCTAACTCAGATTTTCAAACGACTGCCGATTTTCTTCTGTGGTCTGCAGCACTCAAACATCTGATGTAAAGTATATTAAATGGGGTCAAAGAAGTGATCTGGCATTTAGATGTGGTTTCTTCGTGACATTGTTGAGAGTCGAAACATATTAAAATATGGGAAATAGGAAGAAAGAACCTCTATGATCGACAATAAAGTTCCAACTGACCAGAACCTCCGTCTCAAAAGGTTTGGTTTAACAAAAAATATAACTGACCAGTTCGTTGTGGGGTTGTTAATCCATCATTATGTTTGGACTTCTGGTACTTATCTTTGCATGAAGTTCGAAAGATCCCGTCTAATTGAACCTCAAAATGTTTCTCAATATGTATGGAGTTGTACAATATTAGGGATCCATTATAGGAATAAAATACGTAGTAGAAGAAACAGAAATATCCCGATTGACTGAACCTCAAAACTTTTCTCAATATGTATGTACTACTTTTTGGACTCATCTAAGAAATAAGAGACATAAAGGTCAAACCCAACTTTCTAATTTCTCCCTCCGCCTTTCGCTTATGGCAACTCTGGCCATTATCAAGACAGACAGCAATGAGCATGTCATTGTCGGGTCGTCGCCGCCGTCATCGTTTAGTCTCTGCCAAGCTTATCAGCACATACATACAAACATACTTATAAACGAGTACAACTGGTAGATTACCAAGCATACGACAATTCGTACGGACGTACCACCCGTTGATACAGTTTTGAGTAGACAAGTAACGCTTAGCTGGGGTTTTGCAGGCAATTTAATAGAGTTCGTACATTTCAACCGCTGTTCGTTTTTCATGACGCTCTTTCTTGCAAGCTCCAACACTTGCAAAAAAGCAAAAAAAAAATAAAAGAAGGCGAAAATACGAAATACGAAAGCAAAATAAGGACCAAGACAAAACTGAGAGTTTGAAGGAAGGAGGAGGAGGAGGGACACGAAGGAAGGACGGGCACACCGAAGGACACACAATGAAGATATAAAAAAGAGAAAAGTGTAGGAAATGCGAGCTTGTGGAGCATTTGGAAGTAACACAGCTTTAAAGTTAATGTCGGATCGATATTTTGAAGTAGTGTTTTTAAAGTATTGTTTAAGTTTGGTAAATATTAAAACTTTAATGCGGAAATAATTAATGTTTAAACGTACTTTCAAGCACTACTTGTTGTCTATATTTGTCGAGGAGAGAGAGCGCATATTGCAGACTGCAAAATTAAGTAATTTTCATGCAATTTATTTTTTTTCGGGGGTTGTGTACGTCTGCGCTCAACTCGGGGCTGGCACAGCTCACCCGTGAAACCGGAAAAGGCAAATGCCAAACAAGGAAGCGACGGAAACACTGAAAGGTGTTTCAACTTACTTAGTAACGACGACTCTGTGGGGTTTGTCAAGCCATATTCACCACTTAGCAATGCGTGCAATGTGGACAGCCACTAAGTGGAAAGCAAAGCACAAAAACGGCAAAAAAAACGAAACGAAAAACAAAACAAAATAAGGGGAAGAATATAAAAAAGGCAGCGTAGAGTAAAACAAACGAAGAAATCTCATTTAAAGCGCATAAAAATGAAATTTTGTGTAAATGAATGTTGGGAAAAATGGAAAAAAATGGGGAAAAATGTAATAAAAACAAAACCACAACTACGGAGACCAAACGACAGACAGACACGACAACCGAAAGGACCGAAAAGGGGATAAAGGATTTATTTATTATTGCATTAACGTGACTGGCAAGTGTTGAGTTTAACTCTGTTTAGTACTCTAGTACTTGCATATACACATACATAAGTATGTAAGCTGCTAGTGTATGCACTAGCATGAATGAGTGGGTATCAGCTTGCGGGTAGAAAAGGATACAGGATATTCAAGCAAGCTAACCGAATATGACTACAGCAGATGATGAGTGTGAAACACAGCGCTTGCAATCAGCAGGAGCAGGGGAAAAAGTGCAGAAAAAAAGCACTGGCGAGCAGGCAGTCGGTTGGTTGGTTTGAAGGCGTGGACATGAAATATTTACACGCAAAATAGCTGGGAATATTATAAAACTTTTTCACTCTACAAGGAAGTATAATATATATGGCTGTATGTATGTATTTATGCATGAATGTGTGTGTATTTGTATTCATTTGACTGTATTTTGCCATTCGCTTGAAACTGGCATACATGCGAGCGTGCGGCAGCTGCGTGCTTTAACGTTTGCTGCAAAAAATATATGTACTCAGTTAGTTGGCAGCGGTTAAAGGTGGGTATAAGCGTGCATATCAGCACAGTTAAGGTCGTCTGGCTTCACCATTTTTTCTTCTATGGATACATAAGAAATGAAAATGTAACGATTGCACAAGTTGCTCAAGATATAATATATACGTGTACATAAGGAAGCAACTAAGTGCATTATGAAATTAGTTTGCTTAATTTGCGTTGATTTCAACTTTAATAGTTCTGTAAGTGGTAATATTTTTTATTATTTCGAGCTTTGTTTAAAAATTGGTTAAGTTCAGTTTGATAGTGCTGTTGGTAGGCATTTAAAAAATTTATTATTAAATCCCATATACATTATATAGAAAATAAGAATTCTATAATAATTTTCTATAAAAAGGCGTCGAAACATCCTACTGGTTTTCTGAAAAAACTAAAATTCCAAATTTTATGGAAAAACATTGACAGGTTAGGTTAGGTTATTAGGTTGTTTCCCAAAGGGTACATGCGTAGACTATAAATTAAGGTCTTTTGTAAAGACATGATTCCCCCTTCATTAGAAATTAGCAGTCGATAAAGCGCCTTGAATCTACTACAAATTTGCAGAGATTTTTCACTAGCATATTCGGTATTTCGGTAGCATGTTCGAAAAAGTGAGATCCGAGAAATATTTTCTTGATCTCTGAAAGGCGGGACATTCCAGAAGAAAGTGATATTTCATCACCCTCGTCATTCATCCCCCCTCGTCTTACTCCATGCAGCATTTACAGCTAGCATCCGATACGATTTTTAATCTTACAGCATGAATCCCGATGGGACAGTGGGCAGTAAGAACCCCTATGACTAATGAAAGGTTAACAACCTAGTGATTGCAAACAACTAATAATTATATAATATTAAATTTATTCATTTTTAGCAAATATAATTATTTTGACTCCCTAGTTTCAGATCTGCTTCGGAAAGTAAGAAACGGTTATGTGAACTTCAAAATGAACTGAATATGATCAGCAGAGTGGATAGATTTGGTTTCAAAAAGTATTAAAGATCTCGTGTAAAGTTGTCTTGATTATTGTAATTGTAAATCAACTAAATTAACAAGAATAAATCTGTTACCGCTTCTAGGATCTAGTAGTCGTAAATCAGCACATGGCAATTATTAGCTAAATGATCGAGTTGATCGATACCTAAAGGCTAATGACAGACTTTAACGTCGAATAAAATGTATACGAGCTATGATGTAGTAATCTTGAATCTGAAGAAAGAGCTTACTGTGGTCATTAATAGGCTGGAACTTAATGCATCACTTCGAGCATTCGCACTTTAAGAGTTGAAATCAGAAAATTATTAACCAACACAACCAGATGTTTATGTTTAATTTTCGAAAATGAAAATTGAATTCTAATTTTTAGAAATAAAACTCAGCCGGGATTACCACCTTATTAAACCTTTTGTTTTTGTTTTTGCTTCGTCTTAGTTTTTCACTTTGCATAAAGTTTTATGTGCAAACGTTAAAACATGTATTCTATAATTTTGTTTGTTGCAGAATGCTATTGTTGCCCATGCCTTTGTTACATGATTTATGCAATAAGTGTAATATCATATTCTTTCTTCGCCTTCATACGATATAAAGGGTCTCTTTTAAAATTCTGCCTTAATTTTAAATTTTGTATTATCCCCTGGTCGAAAAGTTCGAGTTATGGAAGTTCCACGGTATGAAGTGATATTTTTTATTATCCAATCTAAGTTAGTTTGAAAACCCGTGATGCTGATTTCAGTTTATTATTTCTCTGTTCCATAAGTTAGGGCTTTACTATCTTACACAAAAAAAAAAAAATGAATGTGAAAACAACAATAGTATGTATTTCATGAAGTGTATTTACGTTAGTCGATATAATTTAGACCACTTGTTTGTTCGATTAACCACACTTCATGGTATGCATTTTCACATATCATTACAAAAACGACAGTACCTTTACGTGTAAAGAAGTTGGCAAGGATATTACTTTCAAGTGGTTTGTAGAAGCTGTCATTGTAATAAAAATATATTTTATTGAATTATTAAGTTTTCAGTGTACGAAGTCTGTATGGTGATTTCTGGTTAATTTTGATTGAGAAATCTGTTCCAAAAGTAAGTTCGCTGGATCTTATGATTTCTTTATTATACAAAGGACATCAGAATGTATGAAAATCTTTAACGAAGTGCGTCGGTTATTAGAAAACCATACTTAAATCTTTCTCTAAACACAATGTGAAACCATTTTTATTTCGACAACTGTAAACGTCATGATTTATAAATTTAGAATAAAAATTTAACAAACTGAATTATTATAAAAGTTATAATAATATTTAATAGAATTTAGTAAAGTATCGCAACTTACATCTAAGCAGCATAGCTGGGCAATTTGTAAACTGTTAATTAGTTAATTTATTTAATGGTTCTTTAGCTTCAATTACTGTTATTTATAAACTTTACACACTTTATTTATTTATACACTTATTTGTTTTTGTTTT
This sequence comes from Zeugodacus cucurbitae, assembly GCF_028554725.1. NCBI lineage: Eukaryota > Metazoa > Arthropoda > Insecta > Diptera > Tephritidae > Zeugodacus > Zeugodacus cucurbitae. The sequence continues at coordinate 47,245,366 of NC_071670.1, forward strand.
TGTTTTTATTTGTTATTTCAATAACACACACGTGTAATTACCGTAAAGTTTATCGGAATTTGCTTTCAATCACTAAACACATTAGTTAGTATTATTAGACACTTGAGCGTACGACTGCACGCCATAGACACAGGAGAGATTTTAGATGAAAAAAAAGCCAAAAAGCAAAGAAAGAATGCTCAGTTGGACACGCACACGCACATGCAGTGGCAAAAGTTCGATGAGAAATACACAAACGAATTTGCGTAGACACATGCGAAGCAACAAAAAGCAGCGTCCACTAACTTGCGCACACAACAACAAGAGCAATAACAATAAGAAGACAGGACAAGCCAGCAACAGCGGCAGGATAATAACCGACGACAAAACGGACGCAAATGCAAAGCGTCACAGAAAAAGCCTGTCAAGCAAGCAGCGCCAGCCACGGGGACAATGGCACTGGCACTGGCAATGGGCTCTTAGGCAACACGAACCTGCCACACCCAAAAATATTCGCACAATATTTTCATACTAAACTTCTTTTTTTGCGTTTTTGTTTTGTTTTTGTTGCTGTGTGCTTTGCTTTTTTTCTTTTACTTTTTCTGTTTCTTAGTGTTTTCGGTTATATTTTTTTGTTTGCTTGTCACTTAAATTTTCGCTATTTATTTTTGTATTTTTTATGTTTTTTTTCGTTATTTTTTTCATACACTTTTGTTCTCGGCATGCTTATGTGTCTTCGTATTTGCGTGCTTTTCTTGCGTTTTTTTTTCTTTTTCTTTGTACTTTTGTTGTTTTTGTGTTGTATTATTGCGCTGCGTTTCTTATGCGTGTGCGTTTTTATGCTTGCGATTTCCTGCGATGCGCCTTGACGGTGCAACAACAACTGACAGTGTGTGGCATTGCAAGAGCAACAAGGTGGGTGGGTGCAGCAACACAGTGTTGGCAAAGAGGGATGTTAGAGGGAAGTTGGGCGAAAAAGTGCAAGCCAAAGTGGAGAGAGAGTGAAAATGTGTAAGAAGAAATTATAATATAACGGATAAGAAGCTGTGTGTGGCGTATAAAGATAAAATGTTGAAGGTGTGTATGAAGATGTGCAGCGGAAGGGGGTGGGGCGTTGTTACTTTCCGTTTGGCATACATAAGTAATATGTTCAAAAAATAAAGAATTGAAAAAATCGTAAAACTTTCGAAAACATAAAAATTACGAAATGTTGCAAAGTACACACACACACCCATCATGCCACAAGCGCACACAGAACACGCATGTGCATGCAGCATGCAAGTTGTATATGTATGTGAGCGACGTGCGACAGGATATGCATTGTGCGGCCAAGCGAGCGAATAAAGACTATGCAACGCGGAAGCAAGCCGAAAAAAATCGTAAGTCCTAGGCAGGAGTCGGGTTAGCAGCACTTGCACCCCTTCGTCATCTTAGCAGCACCCACGCAACCCTAGCTAGTCGTAGTTGTTGTTGTTACTGTAGTTCTTGTTTTTGTTGTTGTTTGTTACACGAGAGACCCGAAATACCAAATATGCAGCGCGTCGTGTTGCATGCAACACACGGCACACCAACACACGCATATATTCACAAATAACTCTGTTAATTCGTGTGTCTGTGCGTGTGCGCGCCAAAGTTTGTCGTACCACACGCAGCAGCAATAGCAACAAAAAAAAACAACAGCAAATACCAAAACAAGTAGACGGCACGTTAAAGAGCATTCCGCGCGCGCGACTTTGGTCTGCGAAATTTCGACTCCCCAACTCGAATGCGCCGACAATACTGAAATGTCCTCGACGATGACTACGTCGAGGCCGTTGCGCGTTGTAGCCAAGGCAGCAGCTACAATAACAACAGCAACAGCAACAATAAAGGCAAGTGTAACAACAACGAGCGTTAGCAGCAGCAGCACAAAATAACACATTCACGTTAGCGGCGGTGGCTGCGGCTGCGGCGATGGCAGCGGCAACATTCGTGCAAATAAAGGCGGCAGCATTAGTGACAGCCACAAGGCGCACATACAAACACACTTGAACGCACTTACAAACACTCGCCCACCCAATAAACATCACAGATTGAATCTTTGTTTTGAGTTTAGATGAGGGACATTAACAGTTGAGACTTTGTAACACACACGTAGTTGCCACTCAGTACCATTATTTCAAAAATTAGATGTGTTCGATTCGCTATTTTCCTTCTTGCTATCATATGAGATCTAGTCTCTTGTCTAAATTATTATCGACAGTATTCGAATGCCATTCTGTAGTAAAGGGGTTTTCAATAAGAGCGCTACAAACGTTTAAAAGTTCCTGTGAAAGTACCATCGATGCCATTATGCATGGAACTCGATTTCGTTTGCATGGTCACCACGGGCACGCGTGCAGAAGTCCAGACAAACACAAATTTTCGACAGGTTTCAAGCATAAATTGGCCGATACTGCTCTAATTTCACGTTCGATATTCGTACGAAGTTCATCAATCGTCGCTGACTTGTTGGCATAGACCATAGGCTTGACGTAGCCCCGCAGGAAATAGTCTAACGTCGTCAAACCGCACTACCGTCCTGTTGGAACCATATATTGTCCAAGGTCATGTCATCCAAATCGGCCCAAAAATATTCGGTTATCATTGAGCAATAGCAATTCCAATTCACAGTAATGTGACGGTCGTGATCATCACGGAAGAAGTACGGCCGCGTCAATATGCGCCGGTCCATAAACCGCACCAAACCGTAATTTTTTCGGGAAGCAATGGTGACTCATGGAGTACGTGTGGATTGTTGCCTGACCAATAACTCATTTGAAGAAGGCATTCAGCCAGAAATGAGCCTCATCATAAATTATACGTAGCGCCCTTGAAGTGGGGGCCACTGACTCTCATAAGCGTCATATCCCTATAAAAATTATCACCTCTACAATACTTACAATAGGTAAATATAATGCTTTATAAATTTCTAAATTTCCAAGTCATCAATAATCCAAGGAATAATTTTTATAGTAAATTTTAATCATTTCGACTCGTTATTGGATTGTATATCTCTCCATGAAGAAATGGCAAACCTTACCTTATCTTAGAAATGTCAAAAGAGCGGGGAAAAATCGTTATACTTTTTTAGAATCCCTTTTGAAACCCCCTTTATTTACAGGGACAGATCTTCAAGATCCCGTAATACAATACTTATGCCCTTTTTGAATATTTTGGGTCTTCTTCTCGTCAGAAAATTTTGTTCAATTAAGTTATCTTTAATGATTCCTTTGATCGGGCTGAAAATTGTAGATGTTCCACTAACACGAATCAGACTATGTTGAGAACTATTAGATTCCTCGTCGTCTGATGTGAAATAAACATATTTTTCTTGCTTTCAAGAAGATGCGGTGTTCGACTTTTCAAATACTATCACGGTTATTCCATATTTCGATATCAGAAACAATACTAATGACCAGAATGCCATAAATTATCATAATATGAAGGCGCTACCGCGATAAGAACTCGACGACTAACCTTATGGATATATCCAAACTCACATTTCATGAAATTCAAGTTCAAACTTCATACTTTCGAAATAAACCTAACCTCGAAATTTTCCATAAAACTTCGAAAAAAAATTTTTCGGTGTAACTTCTAAAATAAAAGTAAAAAAAAAACGGTTTTTGAAATACTACTGTTAGTAGAAAATAATTAGAGATCCATATCCCTTATAAACAAATTCTTGAAAATATCCCTCACAAATCAAAATCAAACTTAAATGTTCGCTGGGCATGCCACAATGCAATGCCATTCGACTTGAGTGACGAGCGCATAAATGCCACCGAAAAATAGAGCAAAGAAAATGAAAATCGGGAAAAATGCCATAATGGAAAGTAAAAGAAACCATATAAAGCAGAACAATCAACAACCAACAAGGAGGATATGGAGGAGTGAAAGGATGTGGTGGGTGGGCTTGTGGGGAGAACACACAGAAAGTGGCAAAAGCAAAAAGTGGTATGCACGCAATAATACGTACAACAACAACAACAGAAAAAATAGCATTTATGTAAGTCTGTTTGTAAAACAGGAGCAAAGGAGGAAATAACTGTAATACTTTAAAAAGTGGTGGAAAATCGAACGCACGAGCAAACTAAAGCAACAACAACAACAAATACTACAATGAAGACATGAAAGGATTAAGCAATGTACGGAAAAATAAGCATAAATATAAGATGAGTGAATACCTGTAAATAAAACACGTAAACGCTGGGGTTTGTTAGATGCCATTGGGCACTAGTTATTTGACTAGTTACAGGAAGAAGAGCGAATTAAACGAAGTAGATATTCGTTTCCCAGTTCAGTGAGATATGAATGCATATTTTCGCAAGATTCTTATTTTTCGTTCCACAATTTGTCCACATTCTCAATAGGTGTTGAATCTGGAATCGGCTACATAATGATTACTCCATTAAAATTTGTAAAACCTATATATTAAACTTGATTACGCCCTATACACCATAGGGATGCTTTTTAGAAATGGTGATTAAACCAACTCATCATTCCCGTCCTGTTTTATGGAGACGTCGCTAGGAGTTTTCGAGACGTAGGTTTTGCGGAAGATTTACGGTCCTCAGTACATTGGCAACGGCGAATACCGTAGACGATGGAACGATGAGCTGTACGATTTATACGACGACATTGACATAGTCCAGCGTATAAAAAGACAGCGGCTACGCTGGCTAGGTCATGTTGTTCGAATGGACGAAAGCGCTCCAGTTTTGAAAGTGTCCTATGCAGTATCCGCTGGTGGTACCGAGGAAGAGGAAGACTCCGTAGAAAAGATCAGGTGGAGAAGGACCTCGCTGGGATTTTCAATTGGCGCCAAACTGCCAAAGGAACAAATGGTGCGCTGTTGTAAACTCGGCGGTTCCTACGCGAGTTAAGAAGAAGAATATTAAATCAACTACTGTTGACCTCGATGATGTTTAGGTGAGGCTTATCACTTCCAGACTGAAATTGCTAGAAAGCCGCAGAATGTCATGCAACGATTTATATCAGATTTAAGATTCGCCACTCTTTCATTGTGCCCATTTATTAAGAAATTGTCGGATGGTGTTTTGACTTTCTTTACGAGTGGTTCCAAATTTAATGATAAAGTCAGAGATAGTTTTAAAATTTTCGGCTACCGGTCAACCCTGCGAGGTTGCCCAGCAACTTCTCGCAATTCGGTAACTATGAACGACTGCATTAACGGAGACAACGATACGATACAGTGGAAGCATATGTTCATTTTGGATGATCTACAATATTTCTTAGATTAACTCAAAGTCAAAGTAAAACCAAATCAGTTTTTGATAGAACCACCCTAAAGCTTACCCATTTGCCAACAAACCAAATTGAGAAGAGTGGTGCAGTAGGCTATAGTGGATAGCCTTCGCGACAGCGAAACGCGAAAATCGAAATTCGGCAATACGACGACTCGGCTAACAGGATACGGATATGCATATTAAAAATATGCTTGGTTTGCAATTGAGCATGAGGAAAAGGATGTTGTTAACGTGGGATACATACGAAACGACAATAAGTGACCCGAAGCCACAAAATTCGCAGAGGTAGGCAGGCAGCGTGGCGTTAGCGCGAAAATATATACATATACATATGTAGGTGGCGAGTGGCGAAAGCAAGATATACGAAAAAGTCAAAAGTTGCGAACACATGAGCCTATAATAAAAGGAATGAAATGAGTGGGCGTGTGGTTGAAAAAAATGGTATTTGTATGTATGTGCGGTTCTCACAAACGGTCAGTTGTAGTGGGGAGGATAGTGGTGGGAAAATGCATCAAAAAGACATGCAGTTGAGAACACATACATACACACCAAAACCGAAAACCACCAGCAAACTAAAACAAACTAAACTCGATATTGAATCAGCCGAAAGAGCAGTGCAGTGAACCAACCCCAAACCAAAAAGCTCTAAAGCGCATATAGTTTGCTACCCACATACATACATACATGCATACCAAAGTGTGGCGTTGCAACGGCTAAAAGGACTTTGCAAGCAAATGTTCAACTCAAAGCTCCACCAATATAGCGGCTAAAACTAGGCGACCCAACTAAGCTCAAGTGCTATAGCAATACCAACAACAACAACAACAACAACTAAACAACTAAGCAACTTTGCAAGCGATCAACGCACAGCACATATACATATACCACCATATCTCCATCTTCATCATTATCCAATGTTCGATTTCATACGCTGCCACCTCTATACGATATACCACACACCAAAAGTACAAAGGAAGCTTGTGTAGAAAGCACCAACACGCATACAATATGGCTACTGCGTCGCTACGTCGCTGTGTGAAAAGCAAACATAAGCCACATAACCTGCGAAACAACAGCCAACGATGCAGCTGAGGAAGCTGTACTCGGACCTACACATATATGTACATACATCTGGTCCACGACGAAAAAAATATACACCAAAATAGAGTCAACAAGCACAAACAAGGCACAAGGCACTGCTGACGGATCGTAAGAGCGAGAGCGCTGGTCCACTGTGTAACGCCACACGCAATTCACGCAATTCCGAAAGGACCGATGGGTCCTGTACTGCAATGATGTTGATGATGGCGGTGGTGACGCTGTTAGCAGCAGGAATTTCATTAAATGCGTTACGCGGAGCCACCAATATACACAATGCAACAGCAGGCAGCGGCAACAACAACAAACAACAAACACAACAACTGGAGCCACATCAACAGCAGCCACAATGGCAGCAGCAACACAAAATAATGACATACTTGTAAAAGCGCACAGGAACACACGAACACAATCTGCATTGAACAACGAAGCGACGCACAAACGGCGAAGCGACAGGACAACACAACCCACAACCCACTCGGCTGCTACGCTTTTGCTTCGCATTCGCATGCAAAGACGTCGTCTCCGTCGTTGTTGTTGGCTTGTCCCAACAGCGCACACCTAACCGCCGAATGCCACAACATAAACACAAGGAATTACTTGTGGCGTGGTGTGGCGTGGCGGGGGACGGCAGTTGCGTTTTAGAGGTAATATCCTAAATCTCATTCCTCATGGAGTGCCGCCGCAAGCTAGCAAAAGCACAAGCACAAGTAGTAGGCTTGGATTGGTTAGGTAGTGGGCGGCAGACAAGTTAGGCGTAGCAGCAATAAGGTTTCGTATGCATAACATATACATACATATCTGTATGTAAGTAGGTAGGTATGTTTGTTTGTATTATTGTATACTTAGTTAGATACACATACTATAGTTTAAGATGTGTACTTTATGGATTAGAGCAATAAATAGTGGTAGTTGCATGAGAGCGTCGGAAGAAAATTGAAGACTATCGTTAAAGTTCAAGGAAGTTGTGTATAAAAGTTACCAAATTCTCATGGATATGTTGAAAAATGTCGACAGCGAATATATTGATAGGTTTCCTTTTTGTTTCAAAATAATTCTTATGTTTACTGAAGGGCACAGTAGGTTGGCGGACAGTTTAATTTTAATATAGACGAAATTGACACATTATATATTATATATATAAGGTCTATTAAAAAAAGAAAATCATGATTTTGTCTTTTAAAGAGTTTTTAAATAAGAGCGGTACAAAAGTTAAATATAACAAAATCGGTTTGGAATATCAAAGACATTTTTTATTCCAATTGAATTGACCATTTCGTGAGATAACACGTTCATCAAACTTGGTTTTCAATAAATTGATTGTGACATTCGCTGAGTGTTCAAAATAATAACGACCATAAATTGGGCGTAGCGCTCTTAATTTCAACTCGTTGTTGGATTGTATATCTTTCCATGATTAAATGACAAATCTTACTAAAGAGAAATGTCAAAAGAGCTGGCGTCGTTCCCTATCGGTCTAATTTTGTGGCGTCCCATTTGAGAAACCCTTTGTAAGAGCGTTCGAGATGCACTACGCTCTGTAAGACCAATTTGTCGAAATTATCGATAAAGTAATGAAAATCGTCGAGTTCGATCGAGTCATGTCAATACTGTTTCAATTGCCCAGCAGCTAAACATTTCACAAAAAACAGTTTGGATCAATTTAAATATGGCTGGATACTAAAAAATTCGATTCATTAGTTAACGCAGAAAGTATCATGAACCGAATTTCCCTCAGCGAAAAACTGCTGAATCTCAACAAAAATCGATTCAATTCTGAAGCGGATGGCTACTAGTGATGGAAGGTAGGTGACTACCTACAATGTCAAACGAAAACGGTCGTAGTCGAGCCGCGGTGAACCGGCACCTCCGATATCCAAGCCAGGATTGACCGTCATGAAGATTTTGCTATGTGCTCAGTCGGATGGACTTGGAATCATTTAATATAAGCTGCTCCGCTACAGCCAAGTTCTTAATTTGGACTTGTACTTTGTACAATTGGAAGTTCGAAAGAAACAATTTCTCAGTTGCGGCCAGCTTTGTCTATTAGGAGAGGAATTGCGACCCATTAGGGCAAAGTCTGGCCACACTTATCGATAGTGACTTATTAGAAGCTCCGGAAACTTGTTTGGGAGGTTATAATACGTCCGCCTTATGGCTTGGACTTGGCAGAAAGTGATTACTCTTGTCTATGGATAATGATTTTGCTGGAGTAGAATAGCCTCAGCACATGATTGTGGGACTATCCCAGTTTTTTGTCAATAGAGACAAGGATTTCTATGAGAGTGACACTAAGAAAAATATCTTTCAAATGCCAACAAGTCATGGAACAAAACGGTTCATATTTGATATTTGGACCTTTCTCAGTTTACTTAACAATCCTTCAATTCGATGCAAATATAATGGATTTCTTTTGACTAGAACTAACCTCTATCAAGCAGAAAAGTTGGCTTATTTTTTATTTTTGAAAGACCCTTAAGGGAAATTATATACTGACTGAGGACTGAACGAAAAATTTCCCTTCCTGTCCTGATATTTGACACACAATATCGATCTCTACCTATTGTTTCATTGATATCCTATATAACGAAAAGATGTGTAGTGGTGATAAGATAAGTGGTAGTAAGATAAGATCTAAACAAATGTATAGTTCCACACCAAGCTTTGGAATGAAAATATTTTGAAATACTGGAGATTTTATATGTAGGATAGGTTAGCAATTGACAAATTGAGTCATATTAGTCTCGGTATTATCATAGTTGCCGCTTAGAGGGTAAGTGATATTATGGTATATGATATACAATATTTGGCAAACGCTGGAAACTATTAATGAAACAAGGATTTTGCTACTTAATATATATATTATATAAAACTACATGCCCACCATTTAATATGCACAACATATATGTATACTCGTATACTTAAAATGATTACTGGGGAACACAACGCACACAATATATGCCACCTGTGATATGGTAACCGAACGCTGCACCGTTGCATGTCAACGTCAACCGGGCAGGCAGCGGACAAGGATATAAGGGATACGCCTACACCCGTTTTTGCGCAGCGATATTTGTTTGCACAGTTTGCAGTGCATTAACACAGTCTTGTATTCAGTTTGGATTCTGCAGTTTCCAAGGTGCAGCCACGCATGCAATTATTCATGGCGAATGTGTAGAGAAGCGAACCGAACCGGTGCCGCCGCCCTAACTGCGTAGCTAGGCAACCGGGCTCAGACGCAAATCCAGGGTAACGAAACACACGCACACGCGTGTGCGTATAAGTCGATTTGCAAGGAGGTAAATGTGGATATTATTGAATTAAATGCGAATATGCGTCGTTGCCGTCGTCCACATCGGCGATACAACGTCACTTCGGCTGTTCGAGGCCGAAATGCGCATTAATTAATTTGAAATGAAATAAGGTAATAAGGTGAAAGGTCAGCTGATGGTGCTGGCCACGCAGCCTGGGCGGATTGAGCATACAACTCCATTTTACTTAATTGTGCCTAAGTACACGAGGAGGCATAACAATGTTTGTGTGCCTACTTTTGCTGCGAAGCTGAATTTAATTAAGTTACTCATACGCAGTGGTGCGCCACACAAGGGTGATAGTGAGATTGAGACTGAGAACAACTACAGGTAGCTTATGTAAAATATTATTTCATAACTTAATATTGAAAATCGCAAGTTCAACGAAAAGCGATAAAAAAATAGGAAAATAATATTACAACAACAACAACAACAACTATAGTAAAAAGCAAAGCAAGGCGCACTAGGTTGATGAAGTTAGCGAGAAATGCAATTTTGCGGCAATAGTTTCTGCAACGGCTGGCTGCACTACAAACACAATCATACATACTCACAAACACACATACACACCTCCACTTGCTTTAATGCCAAAGCGCAGTTGTAGCAGCGGCACGGTTCGTATGCAACGCGTTGGTCGTTTGATTATTTGTGTTACGATGAGACTATGGTCGCCGATCTGGAAAGCAATATATTACGCGAAGCAGCGCGGAGGAGCGAATGAATAAGATGATGCTGCTGCTTAACTGCTGAGTGAGTGTATGTAGGGAGAGGCGCGGTGTTGGTTGGTTGCGTTGCGTTGCAGTGGACAAAAGGCGAAAGGCGAACGACGAACGCGAGCTTACAACTTTCAATCAAACGAAAATTTTGTAGTTACAGAGCAAGGCGTAAAAGGAGGGGCACACACGGAAAAGCGCGTTGGAAGGAAGCACAAAACACACAAAGTGGGCCTGCAACATTGACAGGGCGGCTGATATACGGTCTCCACACACGCACAGAGAAATCTCGTCACCCATCAGCCATCAGCTAGGTGAGCATTGAGCTGTGCACACAGCTATTGATTTTTAACAAATGACAGTAAGCAAAAATAAAGCGACAAAAGGCAAAAAAATTAAGGAAAAGTAAAAAATAAAAAAAAATATATATATGTCTTAGCAGCAAAGCACACTGGAGACAAATGCAAAGATATGGCAGAAGATGAAGTAATGGAAAACTTAAAAAGAATATAAGAAGAAATCAAAAATATATATGTATGTAAGAAAGTTGGCAGTTGACACACACATACAGAAAGCAATAACCAACAACAAGCCGAATGGCACCGTTAACTCTGTGCTATAATTGCTGCAGTCGGTCGCGTGCAACAGGATAGCGCACGGCGTTGTTAAGTAGTTGAAGGATATTTGCAATTTGCGTGAAGGTGACGAACTGATAACTGTTTAAATGAAGCACACTTACACAAGCACTCACAAGCACATACATACAAGCAAGCATGTGACTGCTGCTGCTGCTGCCTCCGATGTTGCTGTTGTTGTTGTTGATTATGAGCAGAATGGCGGCAGCAGCGTATTAAGAATGCGTGTGTTTGAGTGAAAGGACAGGAAGTGTTGGGATACATTCTCAATGTGCCTTTACAAATTATGTAAGTTCCACAATAATCTATATAGTACATATATAGAGAGTGTTCGTTGTTAAGTTTGTAGTTACATAAATACATTCGAGTCGATAATAAATACGCCCTAATTTCATAAAAGATGCATTTAATTAGCAATGCAGCTAATGTAAATGAGCTACATACACTGTAAATATGGTATAAAGTTGCTATTGTGTTTATGCCAACGACTGTTGGTGCTGGGTTCGATTTCCATTGCGACACAATAAAAATGTCTACAAATAAAACCTACACTAAAGCAAACAAACTAAGTTGAAGCATATATTTTAGCCCCAAAAATTTCTCAGAAATCCTTGGAGCTACATAATTGCTTAGCCCGTTTTTCGTCAGCAATAAACCACATATCAATTATTATATAATTAATTACTATAATTATGGTGGTAGAAATAAGCATTTGTGTACATAAATAGATATGTGCAGTATATAACTTAGACTTGAGATTACACGAGCAAATCATAATTATATTGGCTATAACTACATATGTACTCTTATGTACTATTTATTTATTTATTAATAAAGGGTTGTAATTACATGAAAATGAGAAAACAAAGCCTGTCTTATTTTAACTTCAGAGCTAAAGATTAAAACCAATGAAAATATAATTTTCATATTCGATTTATCCCAATTTAATAGCACCAGAGTCCCATTCAAACGTATATAAAACTAAAAATTGTGCTGTTAAACGAAATTTAAGAAAACAATTTAAAGTAAATTGGCCAGAACTCTTAACAAACAATTATCTACATTGGAAATACATATATATTAATTTTGCTCTACGGACCCTAAAGAACTTAAGGGGTTACATGGGTTTTGCCGGGTAAAAAGGCATATTTTCGATATTTATTTTTCTAATATTTTTTTAACTCAAACTTTTTTCTGCCTGATACATATTTAAAGAATAATTTCTGAAATTTCAAAAAAAAAAAACATGAAAACTCCTCCATTTTGACGTAATTTCCGGTGACCCCTCGGTAAAAAGGTGCGTCCGCGTTGTCAGCATAACTCCTGGCCAGATCATTCGTGCTTGAACGAAGGAAAGACAAATAAAGTAAAAATTGGAATTTTGGCAGACAATTTTCAAACAAACTAAAAATTTCGGTCAAATTTGCTTGACATTTTATTTTTTTTTTTAAATAGTCGTAATTGTAAAAAGAAAAATTCCTTCGTTCAAGCATGTGTTACAGTACGTTTGGAGCGACATTGAAAACCTCTTGAAAACACAATTTGTGGATTGTGGAACCAAAGTCGTTCTGACCGACATTTTGTGACATTTTTATACTCCCGCAACGTGTTGCTAAGAAAGTATCAAAGTTTTGTTCTCATGTTGTTTGTAAGTCATAAAACTAAACGATATAGGGTTATAAATATCAAAATGATCAGGATGACTTTTAATAATATCGACTAAACTAGAGCAGACATCGATTATAATGAGTGGAATGAAAGTTTTCAAGAAGTTTTCAGCGAAAACTGTGATTTCGTTTGACACATTTTGCATGGATGAAAACACAAAAACCCATTTTTTCAATGTAAACACGTTTTCAATGTCGGTCCGTACGTAGTATAAATTGTATCTCGAACTTGTGCAAAATTTCATCAAGATCGGTTGAGTAGTTTTCGAGAACATTTGACAGCCGACTTTGAAAACACGGTTCCGAGAAAAACGCGATTAAAGTTTTGAGTAACAATAATACCTGACTTGAAGCGCACACCTTCCAAAGGCTGTTTCTCCGAAACGGATCGACTTGAAAACTTATAATATTCTATAATATTCTTGTAGAAATTAATAAGAAAAAAAAAAATAAAAATCGAACCCATGTAACCCCTTAAACTTAGTAACAAAGAACCATCAAAAGCAATTCAATTCCATCGCCAAACTTGCCCAAAACTATAAAGGCCAAAAGTGATAATTCAAGATGATCAAACCAATTTTTGGAACTCTCATGTATTTTGCCAGCAACAATGGAGTATATTTACACAGCCAAATTAATTGATCAATCAAAATTTTGATTGAAAAACCCTGTTTTGTCCCTCATACTGCCGACTACTCGAAAACCGATCAGCTGTTATAAATTTGTGTTTTTGCTTTTCATAAGATGTTGGTAAGTGTCAGCTATTCGCAATCAAAGAATTTATAACGTACGTCTTTTTCGAAGAGTTGCATTTCATTTTCAAGTCGATTATTGATCAATTAGCTCCTCAGATTTAGCTCCTAAGATTTTCAAAAAAATATTTTCAAATAGAAAATGTTCAAGCCGCGATAGGACGAAAGGTTTGTGTGAGCCAGCTGTAGTGTTGTGTAAAGCGTTGTTTTCATATGACAAGAATTCCCAGACTTACTATCGCCCAAAGGAAAAGCTCTCCCCCCCCTCTTGAAAAAACTGAACCTCGAAAATTGGCCAAAAAGCCGCCATTTTGTAGCAAAATGTCAATAATTTTTTATATTCATTTTTAATAAAACCTTTTTCTTTAGTCTTACAATGAATTGTCAAGGTTAGTCTTTTTTAGAGCTAACCTTTAAATGAACTAGATTTAATCTATTAGGGACACATATTTAATATACTGATTGATATCTTACAAAAAACTTAAATTTCGGCGATAGTTTTGAAGTTATCGGTAGATCATCAACATTTTCATTGAATGATTACAGAGCTAAGGCAATTTAAAAAAAAAAATTCATTAAACAAATTCAAAATTAAAAAGTCTACACCACAGAAGAATAAAGAAAAATTTGTTTCTACTATTCTATTTAACACCACATGACGCAGTGGCACTTACATAACCTGCAAAAAAATGTGTACACAATTTTACTGTAAAGGATACAAACGGTAGTTGGAGGTGGAAGCTGGAGTAGAGTAGCGAGTAAAAAAAATGGTACAGCGGAAAATCTTCTTCTTCAAAGATAAATGTTAAATGGTAAATCAATAATGCTATATACGCTTGAAAGCTGTGAAAAATGCTTTCAAATATGCTGAAACACGCACATTTGATACATGTGAGTATATATAGCTATGTACATATTAATAAACCTCTTTATGTTGTATATAGGGTATCACAAGGAGAAAGGGCGGCCGACACGTGCATATATCTACAAATGTTGATACAGATAACTGAGCATATGCACAAAGATGAGAACATATGTAGTTGCCACAGATGTACTTACGAACTTTTAGATATATTCATGCTGGAAAACAGAAGACCCTATGGGAAATTAAACACCCATGATATTGATAAGAAAATTTTGAAATTTTTTGGAAAAATTATGTTTATAATTATATTGAAATATGCTACTCTGGTGTCAAATATATAGTACTATTACAGTACTTGTAATGTAAGTGCTTAGTATCTGATCAATTTAAAGTGAGTGAGTAAAGTGATGATATTAGAAAGACTTTAGAAAAATATGGAATTGAAAGTAATATTTAATGTATATCTCTTTTTTAACGAAATTTAATGTTTCAAATAATAATAAAATAAATAAAAAAATATTTACTTTAGAAACCAGTGCTTCACTTTGTTATTAAATTCCTACAGGGCACGAAGCAAATCATAATATTGCAAAACATTAAGGTTCAAAACGCCACCTCCACTTAAAATGCTGTGTAGCTAATATGAAAAAAGTAAATTATGAAAATATTGCGAGTGTATATTTAGTCACGAGTTATGTATGTAGACATGATGAGCTTATAAAAATGCCAAAAAAATATGGTTTCTAACTGTGAATGATTCGTCAGCCATTTATGTCAGATGTACACATTTGTGAGCATTAATTTTGCAAAAACATTGCCATGAATAATATATGTATTTCTTTTGCGGTGGTGGTGGTCATATACGAGGTCATGCAGGCCAACACATACCCAATACGACAGCACAACCCAGTGAATGCTTTACACGTGAATTTTTGTGACTAACATTCTTTGGATACTATCAAGCAAGGAATAGTTTTCTCTCACCACTATATATTTTTCAAGTCAAAACTCATTATAAAGAAACATGTTCATTGTAGACATATCCAAAAAATAATTTCTAACAAGTTTGACACTGTGAGCCAAGACATCGGCTCGATGAGAAAAATGTCGTCTTCATTTTGAAGTACATATGTATGTTGGAGGGTCTATTATGTTTTCGTTTACGGTTGTAGTACTATGTATCAATATTATTATGGGTATGGTCTTCAATACATGTATTAACAAGTAAGGAAAGGCTAAGTTCGGGTGTAACCGAACATTTTTTACTCTCGCAATTTATTTATTTAACTTTATTTATATTATATAATACACAATTTGAGACACATATTCGTCATATATATTGTATAAAGTCCATTGAAAGTTGGAAACCATAATTTTAGGTTAGAAGCATCGAGGTCCTCGTGTTCGATATATGGGGCCTTAAAAACCTATGGTCCGATTTCGGCGATTTTTAGAATGGGGCTGTCACACTATTAACATAGTATTTGTGCAAAGTTCTGCACCGATATCTTCACTAGTACTTACTTTATATATTGTAAAGTAAACGATTCAGATTGTCTTCAGAGTTCTGGTATATAGGAAGTAGGCGTGGTTGTGAAGCGATTTGGCCTAGTTTCACAACATATCATTGGGATGTAAGGAAAGTATTACAAACCAAGTTTCATTGAAATCTATGTGAAATTTAGTGTTTCTGGCGTTTTTCGTTAGTGAGTTAACTGACTTTTAGTAATTTTCAACCTAACTTTTGTATGGGAGGTGGGCGTGGTTATGATCCGATTTCTTTCATTTTTGGACTGTATTAGGAAGTGGCTAAATAAAACGACTGCAGAAAGTTTGGTTTATATAGCTCTATTGGTTTGCGAGATATGTACAAAAAACTTAGTAGGGGGCGGGGCCACGCCCACTTCCCCAAAAAAATTACATCTAAATATGCCCCTTCATAGTGCGATCCTTCATACCAAATTTCCATAGCTTTATTTATGGCTTAGTTATGGCACTTTATGTGTTTTCGGTTTTCGCCATTTTGTGGGCGTGGCAGTGGACCGATTTTGCTCATTTTCGAAAACAACCTTCCTATGGTGCCAAGTTTCATCAAGATATTTTAATTTTTACTCAAGTTACAGCTTGCACAGACGGACGGACAGACGGACGTACGGACGGATAGACAAACAGACATTCGGATTTGAACTCCACTCTTCACCCTGATCACTTTGGCATATATAACCCTATATCTAACTCGTTTAGTTTTGGGTGTTACAAACAACCGTTATGTGAACAAAACTATAACTCTTTAGCAACATTTGTTGCGAGAGTATAAAAATATATTGGTTTTCAATGCTCCCAGTAGTAGATTATTTACTTTTTATGCCCAAATAGGTTGGTTCATAAAAATTAAATGACAAATATAAATTTTTTTTCTCAGGAATATAATAATCTGAATCACTTTCAATCGAATATGTATTGCCCTTTAATACGCGGATCAACATAGAGTTGGTGAAACATATGATTCACGGCTCTTCTTTATAATTACGCGAAGATTCATTGATTACCAGGTGGAATGTATGCGATTATTTCTTTGTTGTGAGCTCACATTGATTACTCATCTTCATATTGCGGGAGTGTGACGCTTGAGTAATGAATGCACAATGAAATGACAGCTAATCACAAAACTTATTTCGAGTATGTCTAAGACGGAGCCAGTAAATGACCTATTTGTGATAGATTCACTGGTCGGTTTTAAGGATAAGTTTTCAAAAATCTAAATCCATATTCCTTCCTCAGCATTAATTTTATTTCACATAAATAATACTTATCAATTTGAGTTATTTTATTATTGTAAAATTTAGCTATTTTTGTATATAAATTTAGATAACGAAATCAGAGAAAATAGAAATGCTCACGTTCAAACAAAGACAGTGGTTAACAATAATAGTAAATACACAACCACAAAATAATGATAATTTATTATAAAATTATAAAGAATGCTATCACTAAGGCCACGAAAACACTAACCGCTGAAGAACTTGTGTATTGTTATAGGAATTTGTTGATAAAAACATTCCATTAGATATAAAATTTTATGTTACAAATTTTGAATATATTTTTATATAAATAATTTTAAATAATATAGATTTGAAAGTATTTTAAATTTTTAGCTAACTTAATAAGAAATCAGAAACAAAATTGATACCAAAATTACTGTTTTCGATACCAAACCTTTGAGAGTGGCAAATCGAACGAACTTATAGCTTATAGCGTTTTTAGACAGCCAAATTAATTGATCAATTAAAATTTTTATTAAGAAAACATTTTTTGCGTTTTATACTGCTGGCTACTCGGTAACCGATCAGCTGTTTTTTTTACATTTTTTTCATAACATGGTAAGTTTCATCAGCTGATTAATATTTTTCAGCAGCGACATCTACCGTAGCTTTTTTTCATCAAAAAATTCAGCCAATCGCAGACATAGAACGTATATCGTACGTCTTTGCGGCAGAGTTGCATTTGATTTTCAAGTCGATTAAAATTCAATTAGAAATAAATGTAGATTTTATTTCGTATGGTGAATCGATCTTAATAAGCGTTTTAATCGAGCAGAGGCCGGTTAATTGATCAATTAGCTCTTGTCTAAAAACGCTATTAAATTATATATAAAGGCAATAAAAATGTATTTTAATAAAGTCAACTAAACTTTTTTTTATATATAAACATATTCTGCAAAGAAATGGCGAATTGAATACGGGTATTTCTGCTTACAAATTTTCCAATGTATTCCAATTGATTACTAAAATAAAAATCGTTTCTTGGTATTCGCATTACTTCATCCGACAACTATTTATGCAACAACAATGGTTGCATCATACTCCATCTAATTATAATCCAAAGTGACTAAGGTAACTTTAAGTGCTACGAGAAAACCGCATACATAATTCACTAAATTATTTCTCGAAAGGAATTTAGGTGAACGGTTGAAGGCGTGACATTTTTTGTGGTTAAAAAGAAATTATGATAAATACATATTTATGTATACGAGTTTATTAACAATTTCAATTGGCTATAATCATGATGTGAAGTGACGACGATGAGTTATTATTGGTCATACCTATGTCCGTACCACGTCGTATTAGTCATACTATCCAAAAGTAAAAAAAAAAAATAAAAATATGAAATCATATTTTCGTGTTATGCCATGTCTATACAAATTACAGTTTCTCAATGCCTTTTATGGTGCAATGAGATCATAAATATTACGTAAGCTTTAATTGAAGACAGTTGAAAAGATCTCTTCAAATTATGGGGACCGTCAAATTGATACATTTAATCGATCTATGTTAAAAACAGTATTCCATGATAATCCCCCCTATTGGTCGACTGGTAGTAGGATAGACTTGAGTCGACTATTAAAAAAAATTGAAAAATTTCTAACGACTGAAAAAATTTTGTCGCAGCTCAGCAGTCGATTATCTACTGCCAGTCGACACTCGCAATAGGGATGAATGATTCGACCCAGTTCCTTTTAGTGATGTTGTATGATTCGCCATATACACATTATATACACAATAGGTTTTTGAGCCATCTACCGGAAAGTACAACATTTTCTTGGAACAATAATTTTCTATGGGGCCAGCTTTCATTGTGAAAAACCCATTAAAATCTGTTCAATGGGTTATATATAGCTACACCCTGTATATCGATTGATTTTGCTCTTCGCTGAATAATTAGCCATAATCATCCTTGATTAATTGAACAAAATTTTCAGAAATGTACCAATAAAGTTTTTGCTTAAGAAACTCAATAAGAAAATTACGTAAACAAGTGAATGATTAAGTATTTCGTTGAACAAATGAACATTTCGTGAGATAATTAAAAATAAATGCACACTTACAGTGGAGGTGAAATAAATAGCAGCTTCACTACTAATTGTCTAAGAGAAAAAATGCTACCGGACAATGGAAAATGGTTAAAAGTCATCTAAGAGAGATGAAAGCAATATTAACACTATGGTTATATAGTTGGTAAAGAGAACCTACTTTGGGAAGCCTCAAAATACTGAATATAATCGTTATACGTGGCAAGATTACTTAAATTATGAAGATCTTATACCATACATAGGTGTTGAGGTGATTTTTGTGCACTGATCAGGTGCCTTAACACTCGAATAAGGAAAAAGGATTTGATATTTCCTTACGTTAGAGAAGAAATTTTATGATGGCTCTCCTTTTTCCATTAGCACAATAACAAGAACACGGATAAAAGTGATTCGAGAATCTTTTTACCGATGTGATAGAGGGAGAGTGGCTTGAAATCAATAAAGTGGTTTATGCTTCTATGCTTGAAAGGTATTTTCAACCACTTGCATTTATCAGAATTAAATTGAATTAAACTGCCACCATAGTGCTAATATATTTATCACCACTGTACATGCATACATATGTATATACAAAGATGTGTACGCTCATAGTATATTATTGAAATTTTTGTTATTGCGAAAGAAGCACAAACGAAAGAGTGAAACTAAAAATAAATTTATGAATGGGAATAAATAAATGAGGTAATTAAAATTTCAAGCTTATCGCCAAATACGCGAGCACACCGTACACTGTACAAGTCAAGAGCTAACACTAACACAAATATATGTATTTCTCTTTTGTTTTATAAAATAAAATATTTTTTTATTTCTATTTAATTATTATGAAAAATAAATGAAATAAAAGTTGGAGCAAAATTAAACCAGTAACATGTTGACAGAGTATAAATATTAATTGCAAATTAATATGACTTGCATACAAAGTATATAAACAATATTTAATATACAGTTATTTTTGAAGCAAAAAAGAAAATATTAAATATCAATAAAAGATAAACTTTTATAATATTAAACCAGCGAGAGGGAGTCCACAGACATTTTTAATTGCTGACTCGAGCTAAAATTATCTCATTGTCTGTTTACGAATTTTGTGTTGTTGCTTTTCGTTGTTTTTTTCTTTTTGTAAAGTAAATATGTATGAAAACGATATGAAATGAAGGTCAGCAAGGAGATTGAATGTCGCATTAATAAAGAATTAAAAAATATTGACGAAACAATACATAATTAACAAAAGCGGTGTGTAAAAGAGGAGGAGATGACATGGAATGCCCTGAAGGAAATGTATTATTATAAAAGACCCATAATGGATAATTTATAGCATGAATAAGATTTGATATGAATCTTATTTTTAATTGAATTATCAATGTAATCTAGCCATTAAATTAGATTAACATAATTTTCATGCAAATCTATTAATCAACAGAAAATAACATTTCTTGTTCACACAGAACAATTAGAACACAATTAATTATCAAGGGGTCAATTGAGATAAAAACTGCTTATTAAAATTGATCGATCTATGTAGGATTAAGTCGTTATCTGTGACTGTATAGAATCCGCTTCAATTCTGTTAATGTTGTGGATATTCATTTGTTAATGTAAATTGAGTAATCATCTTTGGTATTTAAACACACTCAATTTATCGAAAACAATTAGTATTTGACAGCTGTCTACATGATTTTATTTGCGAAAATTTTAAGAGATGTTTTTATCAGAGTACTATAATAGCCTTTTCACACAGGAGCTAATTGATCAATTAACCGGCCTCTACTCGATTAAAAAGCTAATTAAGATCAATTTACCATACAAAATAAAATCTACATTAATTTTTAGTTGAATATTAATCGACTTGAAAATGAAATGCAACTCTGCGAAAACGACGAACGATATACGTTCTTTGTCTGCGATTGGCTGAATGCTTTTACAAAACAAAGCTACGGTTGATGTCGCTGCTAAAAATATCAATCAGCTGACGAAACTTACCAACTTCTTATGAAAAGCAAAAAAAAAAATTGTATAACAGCTGCTCGGTTATCGAGCCGGCAGTGTGATGGGCAAAAACTGGTTTCCCAATTTAAATTTTAATTGATCAATTAATTTGGCTGTGTAAAAAGGCTATAACATAAATATTTAATTTTTGAAACCAATTTAGTCAAGTATTGATCTAAATCAAGCTTGGAACATGGATTATTATTATTATGAGTATTATTAATATTTTGTAGTATTACAATAAATTAGAGAGAAAATTGTTATAATAATATTTCTATAAGTTTCCTCTTTGTTTCTTCTCCATAACCTTTTACTTCAATTTATTGTTAATTAAATACTAATTGTGCAATTAGTTTATTAATTCAATTGTGTTAAAATGTTGAGAATATGACAAATGTTCAATCAGGAGAGAATTTATATAATATAAAACTCTTAGGACCCCCCTCATCTGTACATATATTTTTTCTTTGAGGGTATAATAACACAAATATTCGCGTATTTTTCGAATGCAAATAAAATAAATAGTATTCAGAGAGCTATTCATAATATGTCAGATAATAACAGCCGAAGGTCGTAAATATATATATGTATGACATGTTTTGAAGTGTTATTGTTATAGCATGTTTTACCACGAATGCTGTTAATGGGTAATAAACGAAGGTCTTAAAGATACAAATACTACACATAAATACTTTCGATTGAAGTTGATCGGAAATAAGTAAGGAATGTTTAAACGAATTTATTAGAATTATTATGGCTCAGCTAACAATAGTTATTTTTGAACGAAGCTTCGAAATTATATTGAACGATATTTTGATTTTTTAAGATGGAAGCTGGACGAATATTCCTCATTAGTGGTACGAAGTGACATGAAGATATTATATTCATTGTATTCGCTCAATTGTGAAGGAATGTGATCACGTATTATATGTAAATTTGGAGGAGCATTATCGATATATATATGTAAGATGGCGTTATAAGATAATAAGGAGTGATTGTAAAATTATTTGGAAGTAAAACGATACTTTTATGATGTAATATGTATTTAAATATTTATACTTATCAAAAATATAAAATATTCGTAATGATTTTCACCGTATCAAACTAATGAATAAGTTAAATGTCAGAACTCTAAAAATGTGTTTGCATAAAATCGAGATAAACGTCGGGAAATGCTAAAATGAATTGGAAAGTCAGTAGTTTTCTTCATATAATATACATATAAAGTGTTGGCACATTGCCACTGTATATCAAAAGTGTAAAGAAACCTTAGAGAAAGAAACAAACAAACTAGTTGGCTTCTGATAAAAGGGAAGCTTGATACTGCTTTCAACGTAGGTAAATGAATTTAACAATAATGAAAAACAAGAATTGGCAAACAAGAAAGAAGCAATAGAAAACAGTGTGAATTCATATGTATGCAAAGATTGCGAAAAAATTGCGAATTGCAAAAAGAGTTGATAGCGAACTCGACTAACGAGTGAACGAATGCGCAACAAAATACAATTGCAAGCAATTATTTTGTAAGAAAAAATACAAAAAAAAATCAGTGAAATGCGCAACACGCAAAATTAGATGAAGAAAACTACAGAAAAAATACTTTGCATTTGTAATGCAAAAATAAAATTAAAATAAAAAAATTAATTGGACAGCAAAAGTTTCGAAAGATGTCTACATACATAACTAGTTGAGCATAGAAAGAGATTTGCAACAGAGGCAAAAGATGTGGGGCAAGTGAGCGGACAGAGTTTGACCAATGCATAGGTGAATATATGAGAATATATTATATATAAAAATAGAGTTATCGAGCACAGACACACAAACTTCAAAAAAAGAAATACACATTAAAATACTATAAAAAGTTTGAAGCACAAAATTTCAGCATGGAAGTCTTGACTGAAGTCTAACTAGTCCAAAATGCAACACTATAGCTAGAAATTGACTATGCTACCAAGTCGGGTGTTTGGACGGGTCGACTCTAGGTGTGGGCAATATGAAAATTTGGAGCTGTGAATACCTGATGTTAAGTGACTAAGCAAGCTTCATATGTAAGGTGATTCAGCTGGAGATGTGAACTCTTCTAAAATTCCGGTTTCAGACGGGCGTCATTAAGAAACCCGTGTATCTTCCACTTTATTGATTTGCTTGTGGTTTCTATGATCGGGCGATTTTAAGATGGATTGTCAGCGAGCCAGGACGTGGGCTACCGAATTTCCTCTGTGCGTGTTAAAGGATATACCGGCTATGTGCTCGGTCGACAGAGCCTCGTATTATATCCTCCACTACGAGAACTATTTTAAGTGGTTACATGGGTTTCGTGGATTCAAAAAATCGATTTTTTGTTTTTTGGCTTATTAATTTCTACAACATCTCAATAATATTGTCCTAAATTTTCAAGTCGATCCAAATAATAGTTTCGAAGATACAGCCTTAAGGAAGGGAGCGTTCACTGAAGTCCTGAGCGCAAATAAATTAGAGAACAAATTAAAAATGCTTCCTCATTTTCAATTGTATCGAGCGATTCCTGGATCCTGTAATTATGCTCGGTGTAATCACCAGTATCTGCACTGTCGCAATGTATTCAATGCAATGTACTCCTGATCTGGAATTTGGACTTCTAGGACGATTTGTAGATGAATACAGATGTCGCTGCAGACACTTTCATTATATGGAGTTACAATCTATGCTTTGCACTCTTTCGACGGGGTCGGACCAAAGTGAAAGGGGTGTTAATTGGACATACAAGAGTTGGTTAGTGTCTTGCGGGGACTTTTTGCATGCAGGACATATATTAGGTATGGATAGATAGGAGTTTAATCTATTCCAATATCCATTACGAAGTTGAGCGAGGGATGGATATACTGACTACTACTATTGAAGGATAGTCTGATTACGAAACCTCAATATTTTTGTAAAGTTTCCAAGTTTTGGTGCAAACCTTTTTTGAAGTTAGATAGATATGGATAGTTGCTTTTCTAGAGGTGTGTGTAAAAATGTATGTTTATGTGTAGATGATATATAAACCCATAAGGTATATAAGGTAACACACAAAGGGATATGTCAGTTAGAAATTAACAAGTACTGCTAACAAACATAAAGTTCTGCTATATACTTACATATCTAAGTGTATACAGCTACTATATACCTATAAGCATATTATATAAAGGCACTGTACAAATGTATGTATTTCTATATTTATGTACCATTTCTTTGCAGAATATGTGAGCAGTAAAGTCAAAATTTTGGATACACACTTTATCTCCAAGTAAATGCTTATTTACATGACTTCAAACGTAAATTTTCATACTAAAATACCAAGATATACAAATTATGTATCTATGTAAGCAATATCTATCAAAGTATATACACATACAAATCAATGTACATATGTATGTATGTATATAAAGATGTGAAGATGAAATTTTCGCCACTGTGTCTCCGCATGCAAATGTATGGAAAATTCAGCGCACTTCATTGCGGTTGAACTGAGTTTTTAACGGCTACGGCGAGTTGGCAATGGCGGTTAGCTTAAAGCTCACGCATGGCCACGATGGCTGGCAAGGAAGACAACACCAGTTAGTGCAAAAGCTATACATACCAGCGCACATACATACATACATACACACTATGTATTTAAAGTATTTACTTTTACAAAGCAATACTCATGCCATGACGAATGCTGTGCGAGGAGGAGATTTTGGGCAAGCGAAATGTTAGAAAACCTGGTGGAACGTGGTTACGCGCAGAAAGACGTGGGTCAGTACATAGCTAAGTATATATACACATCAATGTATATGCAATAGGCGAAGAGGAGACGAGCAAACTCCCGATAACTAAGCGAAACAAATGCATTATACAGTATGTACCTGGGTTGTAGGTAGTTGCAGCGCTGCATTAGTTGACAGATGTAAGCGAAAAAAGAATTTGCTGGCGAAAAGCAACCGCTGATCTATGGATTGCAATGATTTGGTGAAAGCGATTTTTGTTGAAAAATACAAAATTTAAATTAAATACGTATACAGTTGAACTTCCCTAACTCCAAACACCATAATCCACAAAAATACTTCCGAGTTAGTGAGACTTCGAGTAATGGAAGATAATTTGTATGAAATTTGACTGCTATTGCCAATTCAAGAGTTCCATTTATGCAGAACTTCGAACTATAGACCGTCGAGATATGGATTTCAATATCAACTGAATCGTGTACTGATATCCTGACGAAAACATCAACAAATCCACAAAATAAATATAGCTGTCATACTAAGGATATCAAAAGACCGTATTGGACATATAATTGGTGAAATTTGGCTACGCGGAAGCTGTGTGTAAAGTAGGTATCGACAAACTCACAATAAATTTAATTCAATGTGTCACAAATCAATAAAAACGTTGTCAAAATTGTAAGAAGAGTCGGTGAACTCAGTACCATTTTCTACCAGTTCTGACTCCTGCCATACTTCTCTTTCCTCAGACAACATACATACCCTGAACATGGTATATTAGTTTGTCACGAAGTTTGTAACACCCAGAAGGAAGCGTCGGAGGCCCTATATATGTATATAAATGATCAGTATGTTGAACTGAGTCGATTTAGCCATGTCCGTCTGTCTGTATATTTACGAACTAGTCCTACAGTTTTGAAGATATCGTTTTGAAATTTTGCAGATGCTATTGTCTCTTCAAGAAGCTGCTCATTTGTCGGTACTGCCGATATCGGACCACTTTATCATATAGCTGCCATACGAACTGAGCGATCAGAATCAAGGTCTTGTATGGAAAACTTCCGCATTTTACTACATATCTTCACGAAATTTGGTGTGAGTTATTGTTTATAGAAATAATTTAATCTCCGAAAAAATTGTTCAGATCGGTTCACTATAGCATATGGCTGCCATACAAACCGAACGGTCAGAATCAATGGCTTGTATGGAAAATTTCCGCATTTTCCTACATATCTTCACGAAATTTGGTGTGAGTTATTGCTCATAGAAATAATTTAATCTCCGAAAAAATTGTTCAGATCGGTTCACTATAGCATATAGCTGCCATACAAACCGAACGATCGGAATCAATGGCTTGTATAGAAAATTTCCGCATTTTCCTACATATCTTCACGAAATTTGGTGTGAGTTATTGTTCATAGAAACAATTTAATCTCCGAAAAAATTTTTCAGATCGGTTCACTATAGCATATGGCTGCCATACAAACTGAACGGTCAGAATCAATGGTTTGTATGGAAAATTTTTTTTAATAATGTAATCTCCGAAGAAATTGTTCAGATCGGTTAACTATATAACCTTAATGGTTCTAGCAAACAACCCGGCTGAAAAGAATTAGTAAAATGTTTTCTTTTTTTTTACTTACTTTTTTTTACGTCTTTAGATTTGCTTAAACACATAGTTACTAAAAGAAATGCACCTGTGAAGGGTATATTAGCTTCGGTACAGCCGAAGTTAACGTTTTTTCTTGTTTCAACAGAAATTGAGGTATATTTTGGAGCAAAAGACAAGGATTGCTACAAAAAGGTTGTGGACAATTTGAAAGATCACTAAAATTCGTGTTTCGTTTTCGTGATTTTGAGTACAATTTCCTCCATTTTTCGTTGTTCTCCTCGTTTCCAAAAATTTTAGATCTCGTATTGAATTTTTTGCGTCATAAGTCTATTTTTCTACGACCAGTTAACATATTTGACCAGCTCAAACTTCACACGAATGTCAAAGGACATTTACAAATACGCGATTAGTTTAAATGGACCAGTGTGAATCCAATTTTATCAGATTTTCTGCATACAAACATTAGAACAGTATAAAACCCTCCCCTAAACACTGATTGGGATATACCATTTACACATACACACATATGTCTCTTACTTCAATCACATACGCATGAGGGTCGCCACCCAGGAAATGCGTTCAAAATTAACCTTGACTTTTACGCAACTATATTGTGAATGTTATTTATATAGTGTACATATGTATGTTTGTATATTTGTCTGCGCTTATGTTTACAAACCTTTTTACTGTGTATTAACATCCATTTATGTAATTAAACCTATGAAAAGAAAAGGGGATGTTTATTGAAGTTCGACCGCGAATGACTGTTACTTCTAAGGAGTGTGTAAAGTATATCAATAGTCGAAAGTGTAAAGGCATAACAAAAGAACTACGTAATTTCGTGACGCAAAAATATTGTATTAATGTGGTGGATGACATCAATAAACATGAGTCACAGCAACATATTTGAGCATAAAATATTGAAATCTTTGAATATAAAGCATAATAAGTGGATTAGGGGTAAGTGAAACGACCCCTTATTGAACTAAATGTGTGAGTAAACAAGCAGCAACCCTGTAGAAACATTGAAAAATATGGTTTGTGTTGCATCAGAGGCTAGAAAATGACGAGATTAACTTTAGTAAAGCCCATATGTTTACAATAGAATAAAAGTGTAGAGAGTGCCGTATCGAACATACAACTGGTGTGAAGTAAATGCGTTGATATAATCATAGAAAGATAGAATCGTAAGTGATTATACCACTTTAATAGGATATCCACATACTAAAAAAACAGTTTAACTTGATGATAGATGATATCTTCAGCATCTCTCCCCGTACATCACAGGGTCCTCGAATATTTTGGAGTATAGTAAAAAATATGGAGACACCGTCACGATAGATGATTTCCCAATCAGTTTCGAAATATATGCAATATTCCCTGGACACTAAGAGAGAGCGCGAGATCTATTCTATATTATAGAATCTATAACGATTTACTATACTATATAAACAATATTTACAGACCTTATAGTCAAACGTATTTAAGATAAGATAGAAAGATGGCTTGTACCGAAGGTACCACGGAGTATCACTATAAGATAGACAATAGATATCTTCAAAATTCTTTAATGTGTATATAACTTTCACTTGCCAAGGTCTCGACCTTTCAAAAGCGAATCCAAATAATTAAAATTCAAAGAAATTATTATTGCGAAAAATAACATAATTTTGGGATTACGGTCTGTTTAACATTCCGTCGCGGATGGAAACCCGAGTCCGTTCCAGTTGCGTCGACCCTACACTCATGGAAATGGTTAACAGGACGTCTTTTGGTGTGACTCTTCAGAGTAGTGGAAACAGAACTCCACTGGAGAGTGAGACTAAAATTTTAATGCAGCTTATTTCCGATACCTCTATTGTAATATCAAATGGACTGAATAGAGCCAGTATATTCAATTATAATGTTTTTGACATTCCAGGCCGATTCTCCTTAAATTAATACTGTCCACTCACAGATGGATGAATCTAGATAGAGGTTTCCATTAAGGGGTTAGGTAAAGTCAGGATTTTCAAAAAATCAATTTTTTTGTTTTTGGCATTTTCGTTAAGTGTAATATCTTAAAAATATCCTCTGAAAATTTGAAGTTGGACCGATAATTATTTTTCAAGTTTTTCGGCAAATAACAAAGAACGGTCGGGCACTCCAACATGCTAGTGTGAAACTCTAATTGCGTTTTTTCTCAAAACTATGGTTTTCGAACTGTTGACAACTGTAAATCGAAAATGGTAGATTTTAATGAAATTTATACAGCTTTTAGAAAACATAATAATCCTGATTGAAGATTTTTTTGTTTTAAAAAATTTCGATTTTTTAAGACCAATTAAGTATTGATTTTTTCACGAAAATCTAGAAAAAATTCCTGATGCCGCCATTTTGTTAATATAATATTTTAAAAATTAAAAAAAAAAAAACAAAAAAAAAAGCTTCGATCAGTCCCAGGATTATCTATTTATAAAATTAATTCTTCTTATCCGATTGATTTTAGATGAATCTCCAAAAACTTATGATTGTCTCCACAAGGACTTTTTTTGGAAGAGGGTCAACACAAACAGCTGTAACTTTGGAAATTATAAATTTTTTTTTCAAATTTTCATCAAAATAAATATAAATTGTGTAATAATGCCATATTATTCCTTAACATGTTTTTATAGCAAAACGAAATTACTGAAAATTTTCATTTTTTCGTGTCCCTGGCTATCCCTAACCACTTACTTCCAAATTTTCTGGAGTTACAGAAAACGACTGCATCGATTGGGTAAATTGTCTAACTTCCAGACTACAGGCGCCGACTGAAGTTGAGGTGGTTGATTGTATTCGATAAATTGTTGATTCCAATCTAGATCAAAACCAAAATAGAATATCACAATATAGAATCTCTGCTCTGAAACATTTAGTAATCCGTATGTATTGCTGACATCTTAAACTTTTCATACCAATCAACTATACCGAAATTCCTACAGGGTATCAACATCCTTATGAATATCAGTGCAAAACTGATACACACTTAAATAGGGATAACAAAACACAAGAACTCTATGCAGAGATTGCAAATGATACAGCTCGGATTTCGCACAAAATGTTAGAGAAAAAAAAGCAATTAAAGGCGACGCAAATAATTCTCCGCTATTGTATAGATGTTTCAGGTAAATTTTAGTTGTAACAATGCAAAAAAAAAAATAAAGCAAAAGCTGATCAGCTTTAAATAGTTTAGAAGCGAGCTGCTACAATTTGCCATATTTTACACATTTATCCTTTCAATCAATTTTTATATGCCGCATGTGCCGACGAAACGGTAAACATGCCAACACGCATATAATTTTAAACCCCTAAAGTAGATACTTTGCCAAAGGTACTTTAAGAAGCAGAACAACCCTCGAGCAAAAATTCACAGCATTTGAGTGTAACAACAACAACAACAATAACAGCAGTAACTATAGTAAATGAAAGACCACAAAAGGAAGGAAGAAGAAAAGGTCAAACTGTCATGCAAACTTATGAACATACAAAGGCACATATCAATTTACATAATTTAATCTATATATATACAAACAAACATACATATATATCTGAGTTTATTTGTATTTTGTGTAAATTGTATCTAGATAAGGCACGTAAAATCCAGTAACCACTGGCTGACTAGCTGACTGGCGAGCGGACAGCTTGAGTTACCTACCTACATACACATAGACAAATATATATATATCTGCATGTAAAACCGCTGAAATTATTATGAACCGCCGAGGTGTATAGAAAAATGGCAAATACTTTTCGTATAAGGGCGTTCGAAGTACGTTGGGTTCACTTTTTGTCTCAATTCTATTATATATTGTGGAATATGTTTACGAGTTGTAAACAGGCATTAATTGCGCATTAAATTAAAGAGCGAGAAATCGTACATTGAAGTAGCAGAATGGCAGAGTGGCAGCCGCGTATTTAGGTTGTCTCAAGAATCGACGAAGAATTGTGGACAAATTAAAATGAAGCGATAAAAATGCGAACAAAAGCCAAAAGTGCGAAACCGACCGACCGAAAAATATAAACGAAGCAAAACAAAAACAAAAATTTATTGCTATTTATAGCTTACGAACTAAACAACTTCAAGTACATATGTACGTAGCCATAACCATATACGTAAACAAAGGGAAATTAGCGCATAATTACATTGAAAACAAAACAAAATAAGACAAGACAAAAAACGCCTAACACCAAAACCAGCGAGTACAACAAACGAGTGGCTGGCTGCTCGCTCCATTCACCTATTTTCTTTATAAAAACTCGATTTGTAGTTTTGAATTTTGCGAAACTGACTGACTTTCGTTGACAGCGCTCACCAACGGCGATGATGACGTTACTTCAATACTACTTACTACATACTTCAATAACACTTAAAGCGCATTTTCCGTCCGCCGTTAGGCTGTTGACGTACCGCCGCTGTAAGTTGTATGACTAATTGACAGTTCGTCGTGCGCTCAGACACTGTCACTGTGACACATTATATTCAGCAGTAGAACACTAACCACATCAGAGCAGATAATTGCGCAATTTATCGCATATTATACATATTTGCATTTATTAGAGCGACCTTGGCGAATGCATTTTCAATTAGCGGCTAAAATTTACATATTACTTATACATATGTACATGTATATATTTGCATATAATGGTGACATTTATGGAAAGTTTTATTTTGTACAAAATACATATCTATAGAAAAAATATAATTTATTGATCCAATAAGAGGAACATGTACGATTTTAGAATATATAGATAATATTTATTTTATATACAATATACTTTTATTATAATTTATGCTACATTATTGGCGATAGTGTTCGGACAATAAATTAATAATAGTCGCTCATTCGATATTGTCACGCTCAAAAGTTCAGTACAGAAACATTTGAACGGACAGTAGCTTATAAAATGTCCGGCGAAGGTTTCTAGTTCATATCCTGAGGAAGTTATATCTCCATAGATGAAATCGTTTGAGCTGAGCGATCTTTGTTATTTGATGATGGTAGTTATTTTTATTATTTTCATAAATTTTTTTTAATATATCAATATTATCAGCATGGTTCCTGTGGGATTCTGCAACTCGAGCTCAATATTCCTTGTAGTAAACACAGGATAAATATATATGTAAATATAGCTGTTCCAGCCTAAAGGCTCTAGAATAAGATCCAAACAGGTTTCATAATGGTTCGTCTTAATATTCCCGGTGGAACTAATACGCCGCACTATCAACGCAATTCATGGTAATTGATATCGATTCAGTTCCTCTCCTCCTCTTTATAGAGTCGAGAAGAATTAATTTCAGACCCAATTTTATACGATAACTTCCTATTAATTCCTCGTCCCCTTGAATAGTTCTGATATTCACTTCATTGTTGTAGTTGTATTCGTCTTGTGCTGGATTTGAATCTGTAGCTATTCCATAGACTAAGGTTGGTAGATATGTCCTAGTCTATTTGTCTTTTTCGTATTCGGTCTTCACTCAACTCCAGTAGAAGCATGTCATTCATGAATTAAGTATGCTCCGGATATGGATTTCCAAGAGAAAATTTATTCCAGGTTTCGGAGTCAATGGTAAAATTTTGTAAATAACTAGATTAATTTTCACTAATCTACAGCAACAATTTAAAATTGCACGATGATTGAGACTAGTCCATGAAAATAAGCAACAAGCAAGTTTTGATAGTTCTTCTATCATATTCAGATTAGGTTATGTTAGGTTTAACCTGGTAGGCCAACAAGCCACACATAGACTAGTTTTGGTTCTTTGCAAGTTCCAAGAGATATTTCGTAGAAGCTCCCAAATGCCGAAGTTGTCTTGCTAATGTAGAACAAGCACATATGAGATGCTGCATTATTTCTCTGGTATCTTGATTATTCAGTATTAATTATATTATATCAGTAGTGAGCTTAATTAAAATTTGATAAGTGAAAAAGTTTCTTCTGGATTGGAGAATTAAGTGGTTTCTTCTCTTTGTTTGTGGAGACGATCTCTAATATGAAAACATAGGGACAGGGCTAGGATATCTAAGTATTCTCTAATCGATAACTAACTTTTGTGTTTATTGGGTTAAACACCTCTGAAAACCATCAAAACCATTTTGAAGGAATATAGTTTAGGTTGTAAGGCTGTTTCCCAGAGGGAAACACACGTAGACTTTAAAATATAGTCCTTTGTGAAGCCTGGATCCCCCTAGAATAACAATTAGGAGTCGACAAAGCGCCCTGAATCTACTACAAATCTACAGAGATTTTTAACTTCTATATTCGCTATTTCGCGAGCCTGTTCTAAAAAGTGAGATCAAAGAAATATCTTTCTTAATCTCACAAATGCGGGACATTCCAGAAGAAAGTAATGAGGCGATTCCACCTCATCCTCCTCCGTGCAGCTTCTACAGCTAGCATCCGGTATGATTTTTAACCTTACAGCGTGGAACCCAATGGGGAATGGCCAGTAAGAACCCCTACGACTAAGGAGAGGTAAGGCTTACTGAGGGCGAAAAGTTCGGTAGACCTACCACGGTTTGCCTTAGGTCAGAGGGATCTTGCCACTAAGCATGAGTTGGTAACTACTGACCAGCGCCTACCCACCTCAGCCGAGGCCCATCTGTCCAATAGCAGTCCGCAATAGGACAATGGTGCTCCTATATGATTTCATGCTTCTAACAGTGAGTCTGTCGTTCCTGACCTTGCAAGCTCATCAGCCTTGCAAGCTCATCAGGAATATAAAACATGGACATTTTCCGAAAAATGTATTTCTTTTTCGGATCGCGATTTATGATCACTTTATATTTTCAATTACTAAATCATGTTTTGTGAAATTTTTAATTATAAGAATAAGTAACACAATAAAAAGATGCTTTGATCTGTTAACTATAGTATTCCTGAGCTCTAAAATGTCTCTAATTAATTCTATCAAATAATCGATGCTGAGATTGTACGCAAAATATTTCCGGTAGGCATTACCCATAACATACTTAAGACATGAGACCATAGCACGCATTGAAACACAGTACATTCACAAAACTGTTTGTTGACTTTCTGAAGAAACAAATTTCCGAAACACACCCATATTTCTATTTTTCTCGTGAAATATGCTAATATCCTACACAAACATTTACAGGTGAAACCATTCAAAGATTGAAATGGCAGGTAGAGCTAATAATTACTGGGAAACGAAACAAATCTACTGTGTTCTATGGAATGACCTTGAATGAATCTTACAGTCCATTCGATTATTACACAGGTCAGTAAAGTATTAGTGAGAAGAGTACTCATTGTATTCAAAGCACCCAGCAGTGAAACCAAAACATTCGTCAAACACTGTGAGATATACAATATTGACAACTGTATGTACGTATGGATGTAAGGACGGACAGAGCGCAAACCAACTGACATGTGTGCGGTGTTGGGGGTGCGCAAAGTAATGAATACGTACGAGCATGTAAATACATATAGTACATATTTACACATTTACCTATTGACGTAAATATTTGAGCATTGAAGAGCGGTGCAATTGATGCGCCAACACGTCAATCCACTGTCGACTCACAACAACAGTAAGTACAAACAAAAATAATACCTTACAAAGATACAAAGAGACAAGTAGGTATGGAAAGGTATAAACATATGTACAAATATGGTGAGTTTATAGATAGATACATAGAGAAATGCGAAGGCGAAGGCGAATAAACGACAAATGAGTTGCACGTGGCAGCTTCACAGTGGGCAGAAGAGGTAATGGATATATTAAAATAATGGCCCACCCGCCGTTGCTAATAGTGTGAAGTTTGTTGAATGGAAATACGAAGAGGAAGCCAAATAACAGAAGAAAGCAAGCAGTAGAAACCAAAACGGAATTGAGATTAAAATTGGGTTTACATACACATACACATACACTACTTTATGTTTGTATATACTTATGTGTGTAAAGCTACAAATAATTAGATATGTTGTTGGCGTAGTCAAAGCTATAAGTAAATTATTTGTTGTATAAAGTATAAAAAATAGAAAAAAATTTAGAATAATACCAAATATAGACAAAATATTCTGTATGCGTCTCTTTTCACACCATTGCGTTGCGCTGCGGTTTAGTTGTGTGTATGTAAGTATGACTGTGTGACTTTGCGTAAGAATGAAGAATGTAGCGAAAGTGTAGAGAAAATGGAAAATTACTAGCAGCTGCTTTCGTATACGCTTCATACACTTGATTTTGTTGTTGGATTCTCTAATTTTCTGTTATTTTATTGCATTATACTTACGACACAGTTCATTGTTGTTTTTTTGATGGTTGTTGGTGGAAGTCAAGTATGCTGGTGCTTCAACAATTTACAATTGTGTTTAGGAAACATTTGGATAATCAATTGCACTTCAAGGGCGGTGTAATGAGTATTTACAACAGAACATTTATGAAAGAATGGAAACCAATCTTGCAAAAAATGACTTCTCATGTAAGAGAGTCGAATTAATATCATTTATTTTTCAAAAATTCTTCAAATTCTTAATCAAAAACAAGAAAAAACGTTAACTTCGGCTGTATACCCTTCACAGGTACTTTTCTTTTAGTAACTATATGTTTAAGCAAATCTAAAGACGTAAGAAGAAGTAAGTAAAAAATAAGAAAACACTTTACTAATCCTTTTTAGCCAGGTTGTTTGCTAGAAACATTAAGGTTATATAGTTAACCGATCTGAACAATTTCTTCGGAGATTATATTATTACTTTAAACAGTAATCCATGTCAAATTTCGTGAAGATACCACGTCAAATGCGAAAATTTTCCATACAAGCCATTGATTCCGATCGTACAGTTTGTATGGCAGCTATATGATATAGTGGTCCGATATCGGCAGTTCCAACAAATAAGCAGCTTCTTGAAGAGAAAATAACATCTGCAAAATTTCAAAACGATATCTTAAAAACTGAAGGACTGGTTCGTATATATACAGACGGACAGACAGACGGACATGGCTAAATCGACTCAGCTCAACATACTGATCATTTATATATATACTTTATAGGGTCTCCGACGCTTCCTTCTGAGTGTTACTAACATCGTGACAAACTTAATATACCCGGTCTGTTCAGGGTATAATGACCACCGTTATGAGTCCTGGTATTAAAATTTTAAATTTTTGGTCCCAAGATAATATAGGCACTATGTTCATCCTTGGAACTTCGGTAAAATGTATATAAATAAGATTATTATCTTTGGCTTATAAACATAATAGACTCCGTCAAACTCGACGACGGCTCTTTAAGATTCTCTTAATTTTTGGAAATAGGAAAGAGTCACGTAGGAGCCAATCTATTTTAGTACACCTATTCCACCGTGCTTTTTGTGAAATTAATTCCAGTCAAAATTAACTTAATTTAATTTTCTATTATATTTTATCAGAGTTCAAGTTCAACTTTCATATTAACATTGCCTTTACATACGTTTCACTAGCAGAAAAGCAAAATAAATGTTTCACTCTCTGAATCACACTTCCCGCTTTGATGTGCACTGCTCAGCGGGTTAACAACACCGATTGCATTTTTGTTTTGTACTTGTTTGATTCTTATTCGATTTTGACTGCAAATTGATTCCCTTTTTTTTTGTGTGAATAAGTATTTTATGGAATTTTCCATTCAATCGCACGTGTCTAAATACGTATACATACTTACGTACATACGTATGTACGTATTTATCCATATCTTCGTATCATTCATGTTTATCCATATACCGAATGTTAATGTTAATTTTTTATTATGAACAAAGTTCATACATACATACATAAACCATTATCTATATACTTTTAATGTGAATAAGTTCGATAACAAATTGAACAACAAATGCTAATTTCATGGACTTTGTACACGTGTCGATAAGGTAGTTAAGCAAAACATTGTTTTATAAAATTTCTAGGATGACTTTTAGCAACAAGTATCTGAATTAATAGATCTTCAAAAAGGTTCGGACATGGTTTCACGTGACTTTTTCTAAAGTCCAAAAATAAATCGAACCTTAAAGGTCCGTCGTTTTACATACATAGTATACGAGAAATAACTGCGAGATCGCTAGAGATTGTCCCAGAATCACTTTTAAGAAGTGTTTCGACGATTGGAAGAAGCGCTGCCATAAGTGCATGATATCGAATGGAGACTATTTTAAAGCCTACAAAATTAATTTAGCCGAATGAATAAATATGTTTTTCAAAAAAACAAAAATGTCCGTTATTTTTTAACACTCCGAATATATGTGAAAGTGCTCCAGCTCTGAAAGTGTTCGATGCAGTACCCGCTGGTGGAAGCCGAGGAAGAGGGAGACCTCCACTCCGATGGAAGGACCAGGTGGGGAAGGACCTGGCTTCACTTGGTGTTACCAATTGACGCCAAATTGCCAAAAGGAGAGATGCGTGGCGCGCTTTTGTGGACTCGACTATAACCGCATAAGCGGTGTCTACGACAGTCAAGAAGAAGAAGAATAGAAAAAGGTGCATACAATATTCAATGAACGGATGCAAAAGTATTAGACCCTAAAGTTCTAAGGTTCCATGTATACTTATATCAAGTTGGTGTTATAGAAGTTCCACAAAAACATTATTTTGCTTCATAGCGGACTGATTTAAGTCAATAATTTTATAACAATTGCTCTCCTACAATAACTTTCTGGACAATATTGGTCTTTAGCACAGCACAGCTTAAAGGACCATAGCATTTTATATGTATAAATTTTGGCTTTTTGGCATTCAAGTTAAGTGGTTTTTTATTTGGTACTTGTGTCGCTTTCGAAATACTAAGGAATTTTGAAGGGTTTTCGGTTAAGTTGAAGTTCTTCGCTTTTAGCAAATTCTTTAAATTTCTTATAACGATAGCCTTTATGCCTTCTTGTCTTCTTGTTAACGATAGCCTCTATGCTATATTAAAAGAATATGAAGTATTGCCGTCTTGATTACTAGTAATAGTCTATATATTGTATGATATCAAAACATAACAGGAAATACATATACACTAGAAGTAAAGTTTCTAAATAAAAATACTTGCAAAATATTATATTTCATTTAGAAAAAACTTACAGGAATTTATCCAATAAAAATGGCTTTACAATACTTCAACAGCTTCGAGACACTTGCTTCAAATTCGCTATGTGGAAGTTCTTCATAAAAACTCACGGTCACAGAACACATACATATATTTTATAACTAGATTAATTTTTATGGGTTTAGTACACTTTCTATTAACATTTTATAGATTTTCGTTATTTTATTCCGAATGGAGTTTTTCTAAAAAATTACGACACAGATTCTGCACTCACTATATTTTGTTGATCTTCGTTTCTTTTCTACAATTTAATTTATAGAAGTGGCTTACTTAATTGTATTAAAAATTTAAACACATTTCAATAAATTCAATTCAAATCCACCTCCGCTACACACCGTTTGGCTGACGAACGCCACTTCAACCATCGGCACTATTTGTCTTTTCGCGATTTTTTTCCTCCAACACATTTGGGCCGAGAATTGGAGGTACTCAATGCTCAAACTCTCCACGAAATTCGGTTAGTTTTGCTATGTGCTATTGTTGTTGTTGTTGTTTGTTTTTTGGCTACAGCTTCGCGAATTCTCATTTTGTATCTTTCGGCTATGCAGTTTTTTATAAGCGATGCACTTCACCAACACAAACACACACACACTCACATAGATACATGGACACACGAGTGGTGTGTTGCAGCTACTTGGTTGCACACGAATTGTTGCGAATATTCAATAGACACGTATGTTTGTTTGTTTGTATGCGGCTAGGTGGTTTGTGCCACATTTTGTTGCATGTAGAGAAATTACGCGAGCTGCCCAAATGCTGCTGACTGCACAGTGCGCGCTGTCCAAATGCTCTTTACCTCTGAGTTGTTGTTTGTTGTTGTTGCTCAACTGTATATCTACTGTTGCTAACAGTTGTTGTTTGTTGTTATTTGTGTTGTTGGCCGTTGAGTAGTTGTTTGCAATTGTTGCTGCGCTGTCTAGTTATACTATTTTTTTGTTTTTGTCTTGCCTACACAGTGATGCTGCTGTTGACTGCTGCTAGCTTTTGTCTGGTTCGAACGCATTTACAACGCTTTGCCGACTGACTTTCATTTGAATTTCTCAACTCTTCAATGCACACACCGTACAACACAACACACAAACAAACAACAAATTACAAAAAAAAAAAAACACGAGAAGCAAAAACAAACATATACACAACAAATAAATAGCAAAAACAAAAATAAAGCAAAAAAGTTTCGAACGAAGCACCAGAAATCAATGAGTAATGCGAGTTTTCACATTTCCTGCACACCATCTTCTGGCATTTGTGAGCTTTTCGGTTCGTTTATGCACCACTCGCACTCGGCGACTGCACCCCACCAACCCACCAACACCCACCTAATGACGCCAATAATGAATTACAAACATACATTTTTGACTCGCTTGATAACAAATAAGTAACAAATGTGTACAACAACAACAAATTGAATTTTTGTTAAATAAAAAAAAATATTTTCGTTTTAGGTGAATTTTGTTGACTCTCCTTGCTTCCACCAATAACGGTGTTTTTATTTGTTTATTTTCATATTTTTATCTTATTTATTTTCATTGATTCTCTTCTATATCTATATATACTCTTTTATATAATTATGTCTGTTAGATTTGTTGCCCACTTGAAAATTACTCAAAAGCATATCGGCGTAGACTTGAAACAATGCAACGATAAGCTCTTCGTGAAACATATCGATGATGATCACGTTCATGCTGGCGACGGCATTACGCTGAGGGCGTTGAATTATTAGTACGATGGCGCTCGATGTTGTCGGCATTGCATGGTGTTGACACATCGCCGTTGCTGCGATTGTCAGCGTTAGTGTGTAAATTGACGTTGTGTTCCGATCTCAAATATGTTAGCACAATGTAAAAGAAACGCAAAAAAAATAATATTGGACTAAATAAAATTGTATGAAGACAACCGATGAAGTAAATTTACCAACCGATGCCCACTTATAAACTCATATTCACCAAAAAATATGAGGGTTCGTTCGTAAAACCGACTGATATACTTAGGAAAGGCGCCTAGAATGGAACATATGGTGAAATCCACCACTCAAATTTTGACAAACCAGTCAGTGAACCTATTGAAGCTGAAGATAAAGATTGATGAATGATTGAAACATCTAAGATTATATCTAAGCAATTTTT
Source organism: Zeugodacus cucurbitae (assembly GCF_028554725.1). Taxonomy (NCBI): domain Eukaryota; kingdom Metazoa; phylum Arthropoda; class Insecta; order Diptera; family Tephritidae; genus Zeugodacus; species Zeugodacus cucurbitae. The sequence goes on from NC_071670.1 coordinate 47,285,089, forward strand.
CTTTTCCACGAAAGTTAAGCCAATTTGAAATACTTGGAGAAAAATAAATTCCACTCATTCTCAATGGGCAAAAAACCACGCTGCAGATCCTTTAAATATGGGAATGGGGTCATGTGTAGAACACGACGTAAGTGAGGAATGTTACTGACTACCATTCACTTGGGGTGGCCTGAAACGATTCCTTTGCATGTGGCTCAAGCAGTTCACGACTTCCGATCTTAGACCAAGTATTCTCCGGGTAGCCAACATACCCCGTTTGTAGATATAAAGTGAGAAGGTGAAGCCCGCTTTTGCGGTTATGCAAAGCGTTAGGGACTCATCACAAAAAATGCCCATATGAAAAGAAAACAACAGCCCCGTCGCTTAATTATATAATCAAAAAAGTCTTTGGGCTTTAACATGACGCTTCAGGACATTCTCAAATTATTGGTCTCAAAGGGATGAAGGATGAAAAATATTAGAATGGATGAACCAACTTTTTTTTTCAAAAATCGACCCTGAGACAAACGTTGAATGAACAATTTAGCACTGACCACACGCAATAAGACCGAATTTCTGCGCCGATATGTGACAGTAGATGAGACATGGATACATTGGTATACACCTAAGCCCAATTCGACAGTCCGCTAATTGAATGTAGGCTAGTGAAAGCTGATGAAACACAAGAGACAATAAATTTTGTTATAGTCAGGTTAGGTTAGTTTAAAAGGCAGTTAGGTTAGTTTGCTAAGAGAAAACGGTTCAAAAGAGCTTTTTTTCAGCGGCGGGTTAAAAGGCCCTCGCTACCACACAGTTGCTGGTTTTAGTCAGTATTCACATGGAATTATTTTCATAAAAGATAGTATATCGAACATGATAAACCATATATTAGTGGAGCGAATAGACTCCGAGATAAAGATTAGGCCAAAGGCTTTTAAACTCACATAATACATGCAAAGAGAGTGTACAACTACTGGCGTACGCCGATGATATCGATATCATTGGAAACAACACCCGCGTCGTTAGTTCTGCTTTTTCCAGACAATTAGGCAATTGAAAAGTAAAGTCCTCTCTCGACGAACAAAAACCAAACTCTACAAGTCTCTCATCATTCCCGTCTTACTTTACGGTGCAGAAGCGTGGACGATGTCAACATCCGATGAGACGGCACTAGGAGTTTTCGAGAGAAAGGTTTTGCGGAAGATTTATGGTCCCTTAAACATTGGCAACGGCGAATACCGCAGACGATGTAACGATGAGCTGTATGTCGTATTCGACGACATAGACATAGTCCAGCGAATAAAAAGACAGCGGCTACGCCGGCTAGGTCATGTTGTTCGAATGGATGAAAGTGCTCCAACTCTGAAAGTATTCGATGCAGTATCCGCTGGTGGAAGCCGAGGAAGAGGGAGACCTCTACTCCGATGGAAGGACCAGGTGGAGAGGGACCTGGCTTCGCTTGGTATATTTTGGACTCGGCTATAACCGCGTAAGCGGTGTCTACGCCAGTAAAGAAGAAGAATACATGCAAAGGATACAAAAGTTCTCGGGATCTTATCGAACAGTTCTTGATTAGATGGATATTTTTAAAGGTTTTAATGGTTGGATCAGAGTGAAGATTTCCTTCATTAGAATGGCAAGATAAATGAAGACTTGAAAACTCTAGAAATGCAGATAGAAAACATTTTGTAAGGCAACGAAGAAACAATGTTCGGGTAATTTCAAATCATTAATCTTAACTGAAAGCAGAAACTCCCTGCGAAGTGTACATATGTACATATATAAATCCTGTATAGATCTTCATTTAAGCCATTCTACAATACAAATCACTGTATGGAAATTGTGAGTCATTACTGACTGGGTGTAGTCTTCATATACAGCCCACTTATAAATATTTACATACATACATATAAAATATATGTATATCAATTTATTTATATATATGTATGTATATATTCAAGTATACACTAAATAGTATATGCTTTTACCTAATTAAAATTATACTGGTTTGACAAGGCACGTACTTATGTATATAAGTATATACTATAGATATGTTTAAAATATTCTGAACAACTACTTAAGGTCTCTATATTATGAGTTTACTTATTAATATTGTATGTACATATATACAGCATAGTTAATTATATACATATGTATGTGTACCTGTATGTACAAGAGATCAACCAGGAACCTAAGCTCCGAACGACAAATGGTACATAAATGTGACTGACGGTGCTAACGACAGACGGCGGTACCAACAACAACAGCAGCTGTTATCTAACAAAATAATGAATAAAGTAAGAGAATACGACTCAAAAAAAAAAATAAATAAATAAAATGGAATACACAAAAATATGTGAATTAGACACAGAGTAAAAGAGGAAGTAGGAAAGTGTGAGCATGATAAAGTTGTGGAAATATGAAATGTGAATAGAATTAGGAAGCTGATGTAGGCGCCATTGGAAGGAAAACTAGCAACGAGTTCAGATGTAAGTATGTATGTGAAGTGAGGTACTCGCTATATTATAAATATATATATGTATGTACCAGAAAGTACATAACCACCATATAGTATTTTTATATACAAATACAAATGAAGTACATTTCCGTTTACTACAGTAAATTCAGTGAAGCATACACATATAATATGATATAGATATATAAATAAATACATACAAACACACAAACATACATACGGATATAAGTAGCTATGCATGAGTATCGCTTCGAATACGATTTAGCAACTTTAATGCAATGTAGTGTGTGCATCATCAAAAGCGAGATAAGCCTTATTTATTGAGAACACAGTACGTATGAATGCAAGCGTATACGGTTTTACAAAAGCAAACAATCAAACACATTAAAACAACAGTGTACTCAATAAAGAAAATAACAACAGGTAGAGAATTTTATGAAAGCAAATAGACCCTGTGAGAAAAATTTGCTTAAACAAATAAGAACAGAAGGAATTCACTAACCAATTATGATATATTCGGGGATTAGTAGAAGATATATATTTAACTTAGTCAAAGAGACCCAAGAAGAATTTAATATTAAGTAGATTTCGTTTAGTAAAATCTGATTCCAATTAAAGGTTACCATAAAAACGGGTAGACTATAAGTATATAGTGAAAGAGTGCTTGAAGCTATTAGTGACACTGACATCATATTTCACAATAAACCTGCAATGAGTTCCAGAACATAGGGATATTCCTGGGAACCGCAAAGAAGATGAATTAGTCAGACTGCGCACCAACTTACAGTTAGATGCCAATGAAAAGGGAATTTAAATACCTCTGGCCACTTTCAAATATTTAATCGACCTCGAGCCTCGGTGGCAACAATCACTAACTTGCTTAACAATCAGACAAACGTGGCCTGAGTGAAATAAGAGGCGCACATGCAGACTATTGAAATTCGAAAGCAATGACATAAGAATCCTAGTAGCGGTGTTAGCAGATCACTGTCTGATTGGGGGACACGCCAGGGGATATATTGCAATGACTATTGCAGAAGCTGCCAAAAAGTAGTAGAAGAAGAGACTATAGAACACCTTCTATGCTCTGTATAGAAAAGGTATCGCAACTATCGGACGCGGTTCCCTCGATAATGTGGCGGAAGTGGCACAAATCAGAGTCTCTTTGAGTTATTTAATTTTATTAAGAACACAGAGTGGTTCAGTTAGGACATAACAAATAGATAGACATAGTAGTGTGAGGGGTACCCAGTCACGGTGGTGTCACAATAGGCCTATCAAAAACCTAGGTGCGCCGAAAGACAGCCATTAACCTAACCTAATCTAGTATAGTTGTTTCTTTAAGAAAAAAAGAATTAGTGCCAGAAGTCTTGAACGAAAGGAAGGTGAGGCTTCGCTTAAGGAATAAATAAGACACTTTGACAGTTTCGTTTCGCTTATGACGTATCGTGTCACGATCTCGTCTCTATCATACAGAAAGTTTAACAAAACCTCAAATCAAATGACAAAAATACACGAGTTAACCTTACACCTCGCCATCTCTACAGAATGCATCTACATTCAGAAAGATCATTTTGTTATTAAAAATCATTTAAGAAAATTTTCTGTCAGGGAAGGAATTTTAGCTATAAAAACTTGGATGAACGAACAAAAAAATTATACTCGAAAGGGTTGCGTAACCTCCGAACCATGCACAAGGTACAGATTGATTTATAGCTTAAGCTTGCTATGCTTTCTCATTACTTTCTTCGAAGAATTAAAATAAGATTGTCGATTGAAAAAAATATGTTTTGGGCATCAATAAAGTTTGAGTCATTTTTAAAGGTCAAAATACCTGAATATGCCTAAAAGACTTTCAATGTATATGTAACTATATGACTATAAATGGAAAATTTCTGACAAAAGAACTGTGGGTTGTCCTTTCAACAGGCATATGGACGATGTTGTGGCAATACGTTTTTTATTATTATACTTCGGTTTCACGGCAGTTTCTAGGCGCATCAAGTATTATTGTTGCAAAAAAATCAGGACAATGGTGGAGTATGTATGAAAAATTGTCTACACAATGGTTGTGAGCCTAAGCTCGAAATACATATGTACAGATATACATATATTTACATACACATATATACATGGAAGACACGAAATTGATTGTAGGTAGATACATAATATCCTTCATACATATTGACTCACATGCATATGCATATGTATGTATGTATGTATATCGGGGCACTGAGCAGCCAGCAACCAACTAGCAGCTGCAGAACAGAGATCAAACAACTGCAACTTGCAGCAGCCGAATAGTGCAACAACATACTTACATATATGCATATGTGTAGCACAGGAATCGCTTGCAAACAGACATACATACATACGTGCATGCAAATATCTATATTTATATATACTGAAATACATAAGAACATACATTTGTATGTATGTATATCTTATAATAGAGCATGGTAAAGTGGAGTAATACCGGGTGTATACCGTGAGATTGGGTCGCCGCGAAATATAGCGAGTGCGTACACGGCGCATTCTCGCGGCTGCTGCTACCAACCAACCGGCCGACCGACGACGACGACCAGGCAGGCAACCAGGCAGTCAGGCAAAGCAACGGAACAGCTACACACATATGTAAGTATGTATGTAGATATGTACATATATGCATTCCTATGCCAACTTTATACGAAAGGTATACTATACAAAATTCGACGATTCTCAATAACATCCACGTTGATGTGGACGACAAACGATGAACGACGTGCGACGTTGAGAACATTGAATTGCGCTGGGCAGGCAGTAAGGTCGGGGGATGGTGGTAGGTGTAATGCGTAGACAAGAAAATGCGATACATACGATTGTGCACAGCATATAAGAGTGCCGTGTACATAAATAAACATGCTATAAGTACATAAGGTACTTGCATGCGCACATAACTGTTAACAAAAATGCATTAATGTATATATGTATGTACATATGTATTATGTACTGCAAGTACTGCAGCTACTACGAAAATGCATTCCAAGTGCAGCTGGCAGAGGGGTGGGGCTACTTGCAAGTAGCAAAAAAAAAACAACAAAATGGGGCTATCGATTAATTTTGGTAGATACAGCTAAAATATATTTATTTTTTTCTCGCAATTTTTATATGCAAATGCAAGTAATTCATTTAAGATCATAAACAAATTATTCACATTTTTGTTTAATTTTTTTTTAATTATACAAACACACACACAGTCTATATGAACAACAAAATTATTGTTTGGCATTACTTGGTACACTTTTATTATGCGTTATCAAAGAAATATTTATATTAAAATTTTTCTAGAAGTATACATACATAAAGACTCAATATGGCTTATGTATGTACATATTTACATATGAAATAAATACTCTGTATATACCCACACGCACCTACATAAGAGTTGTATACGTGCCTAGCAGCACACTCTAGCATTCCATTTCTGACGTCATCTTACCGATTATTGAATTCTTGAGGGCAAAGGGATGAGACGATAAAAACAACACAAAATTATTTTTAGCTTTTCCACACTCGTTTAGGCATAGTGAAGTTCATTTCAAAATGCGCAAATTCCAAATAGTAGCGAGTTTATAAACAACTGTAGGTATGTATGTATCTACATTTTAGCACTTCCTCGTTTAAATAATATTGTTTATACGTGTACTTAATAATATTGAAATTTTACAAACGCTACACCTGTTCTGCACCAGTTAATGTGAGGCATAACTATCTATTAATATATGGGTCACAGTAGGACTTCAAACTCGAGTTTAACAGTATCTATTCACGAACAATCGTCAAGTATTCTCATTAATGTGTTTTAGGAACTGCAAAGTATAATTTGGCATTATCTTTTCAATATTAATTTCATGGGCACAAAAAAGTATATAAGAAATCTATAATTTTCAATAAATCAGAATTGCAATTTTAACGCGCTTTCACGGCAGTTTCTAGGCGCATCAAGTATTATTGTTGCAAAAAAATCAGGACAATGGTGGAGTATGTACGAAAAATCACGAACAATCGTCAAGTATTCTCATTAATGTGTTCTAGGAACTGCAAAGTATAATTTGGCATTATCTTTTCAATATTAATTTCATGGGCACAAAAAAGTATATAAGAAATCTATTATTTTCAATAAATCAGAATTGCAATTTTAACGCGCTCAATCCTAAAAAATACTAAGAATTTTCAAGAAACTCGAGTTTATATGCATATATAAAACTTTTCCGATATTATTCGGCGAAAATAGTATTGATTTGAATATATCAAGAGCTGCGAATTTTTGAGATGAAATGTAGTAGGATGTTACTTAATATATTAAATAAAATATAAAAAAAATAATAATAAAGAAATCAAAATATAAATTTAAAAAATATATTAAAATAAAAAAAAAAATAAAAATTAAAAAAAAAATAAAAATAAACAAAAAAAAAATAAAAATTAAAAAAAAAAAATAAAAATTAAAAAAAAAAAAAATTAAAAAAAAAATAAAATATAAACATAAAAAAAATCTAAAATAAAAATTATTTCAAAAATATATAAAATAGATATTATAATTCTTATTAGAATCAGAAAATAATCTGTGCAATATGTCTTGCTCGACTTGTCAGCTTCAAACTTTACTTTATGCGTTCCCTTCAAAATTTGAGAATGAACATACATATGTACATACTCGTATATAAAACTTTTCCGATTTTATTGAGCAGAAATAGCATCGAATTGACTATGGATTTGTGATGGCCATCATCTCATATTATAAACAAAAGCTCTTTGGGTGAAAGGTTTTTCTATCTTTCAATTAGACAAAATCTTTCCATATCGGATATGACACGAAAACTATATTTCTTGAAGTGCCATTAACTAAACCAAATTTTCACAAAGCAAAGTTTATAAAAACACCTATGAAACCATATATAATCTGAATTTTAAATACATTTTTTTATTGCAAGCTTTTGTGTCCAATAGAGAATTGTTATATGAAATGAACACAACTTAAATATTTTAAATAAAATATAAAAAAAAAAAATAAAAAAAAAAATATTAAAGAAATCAAAGTAAAAATATTAAAAAACAAATAAATTAAAAAAATCAAAATAAAAAAAATTAAAACAAAATATTAAAGAAATCAAAATAAAAAAAACTTCAAAAATATGAGAAATAAATTATTTTGATAAGTTTTATGGGAACACGAAAAATTATGTGCAGTATATCTTACTTGACTAGTCAGCTTCAAACTTTATATTCAGTATTCTCTTCAAGAATTATCGAATCGAACATCTATGGAAATTATAATTGTTTTAAACTTACCTGAAAAGAGAAATAAAATATTTATTTAATTAATAGTCTTTTAATACAGAACAAGCTTAATATATGCATATCAGTTATAAGAGTATAAGAAGAGTTTGAATTTCTATTACAAACTTCAGAAGTATTTTCTTGAATATTTAGTGCAACTAAATCTCTCAGAAATAAAAACTAAACTCTACAAGTCCCTCATCATTTCCGTCCTACTTTATGGTGCAGAAGTGTGGATGATGTCAACATCCGATGAGACGACACAAGGAGTTTTCGAGAGAAAGATTTTGCGGAAGATTTACGGTCCCTTAAACATTGGCAACGGCGAATACCGCAGAAGATGGAATGATGACTTGTATGAGTTATTCGACGACATAGAGATAGTCCAGTTAATAAAAAGACAGCGGCTGCGCTGGCTAGGTCATGTTGTTCGAATGGACGAAAGTGCTCCAGCTATGAATGTTTTCGATGCAGTACCCGCTGGTGGAAGCCGAGGAAAAGGGAGGCCTCCACTCCGATGTAAGGACCAGGTGGAGAAGGATCTGTCTTCACTAGGTTTTACTAATTGGCGCCAAACTGCCAAAAGGAGAGATGCGTGACGCACTGTTGCGGACTCGGCTATAACCGCGTAAACGGTGTCTACCCCAGTCAAGAAGAAGAAGAATCTCTCAGTATTAGAGATGATAACATTGTCACCTTAAAGCATTTATAAAAATCAGCCGAAAGTTAATTACTGAAAAAAGCACAATACTCACAACACATCTTCGAGGAGAAAGTCGATAAAACCTGTCAAGGTTGCCTCAGACACATTATATTAACCGACTATTTGCAATTGGACGAATTTTCTCCACTCATATGAATACATTATTTCATTTGGTTTAAATTTCTTTCTAACAATGCGATTTTCTACTGAAAGTACATAAACACATATCAGTATGTACATACATATGTGCATCCAATATGTATAAAAAAATAGTTTCTATTATAACTTTTGTTATTGTGTACAGTTATTTCAATTGTTTTTAATTTCTCATTAAGAGAAATCACGGCAATAGTATGTGGGTACTCTCCAATGAATTGTACGCTCATGCATGTAATGATGTGTAGCTAGTTCAGAACTAGTTATCAATCGGTATGAAATACGCTTCTTTCAATCGTCGAAAAATTTCAGAAACTCGATTTTTGGGATAGTCTTTTGCTCTTTCAGCTATTTTTAGTATGCTTGTAAAACAACGGCCCTTCAAGGTTTTCTTTATTTTTTGAAAATAAAAAAAAATACAGATCATATGGAGGCTAGTGCATCATTACAGTATTATTATGCCTGGACATTTGTGACATGACGACGACCAAAATGATATTTCTGATTTTCTGAAACAATGATGGTTGAACGTATTTGAATTATATTAAAAACATTACTAAGATATAGTAGAATCTAAAGTCAAACGAATATGGAGGCAGGTGCATCGTTACAGTATTGTTTTTGAAAAAGAATTCACGAAAAAACATGCGCAAAAAAAACAGATCTAACCTTGTTGCGGTTGAAACCCGTAACATTTTAAATGTTGGTAATTCCCGTTATTTTTTGAACACACCACGTATAACGAGACTGTTAACAAAACCAACTCATACCCTCTAGTAATTTCATATCGATAATTCGCTTATTACAATTCAAAGTTGAAAAATTCTAATAATTTTCATGACACCACTGTCCCTTAGGGAGAATACGACGATAACAACTTGACATCGCCGACAGTGTAATCATCGTGGAATTCGTTGTTAGCTGTTGTTGTCGCTGTTTTGATTCGGGTCAATTATGTTGGTTATGGATTTTAAGCGAAGCCACATGACATCCGATGAAATTGTACATACACACATACAAACAGCACATACCTATGTACATAGGTATAGAACAATATGGATATTTTGAGTAAAGTAAAGTGCAGCGGGAGGAGCAAACTCGCACTGGGAGATATGCGCGATATTGAAAACTTAAACGGAGAGCCAGTTGGTGAAGTGAATTTTATGAGCATGTGCAACTTTTCCAGTTTCGCAATAATGACATTCCGGCGTTGGTGTATTTAGGAGACGAAAGTTATGAGAGTTAGGGGTGAGTGAGTTGGTATTTGATTTTTATACTTTTTTCTTTTACGGATTGGTAGCGAATTGTTGAATTTAGTAGTATTCAACATCTAAAAACAAGATATTTTAATGGTTTTTGAAAATCGAGATGAGGAAAATGAAGGAATGCAGGGACATTTTATTACTTCAAATTTTAATACTTTTGAATTTCATTCGATACAGTCCGGTTTTAATGATTTCCTTCAACAGATAACCTAATAGTTTTACAAATAAAATTAAATATATAAAGGGTGTTTATTTGGGATATTTATATTTTATAAGTGTTTTTCGAATTTTTGGTTCCCTTCTTTAATAGTCCAAATTCTAGAGAGTACCAGTGAAATACGTCTTTCCATTTAGGCATACGGACCCGATGAAGCAATTCCAAAAAATCGACGCCTGCGATATGCTGCTAAAACGGAACAGACTCGACCCATTTTTGAAGCGGATGGTGACTGGCGACGAAAAATTTAGCACATACGACAATATGAAGCGAAAACGGTCGTGGTCGAAGGCCGGTGAATCGTCCCAAACATTGGCCAAGTCGAGACTGACAGCCAGGAAGGTTTTGCTGTGTGTTTGATGGGATTGGAAGGGAATGAGTATGAGCTGCTCACATATGAGCTGCTCACATATGGTCAGACGCTTAATTCTACCATCTACTGCAAACAACTGCACCGCTTTAAGCAGACGATTGACCAGAAGCGTCCAGAATTGGCCAACAGGAAGGTTGTTGTGTTCCACCAGGACAACGAGTCGTTGATGACTCGTCAGAAGCTACGGGAGCTTGGATGGGAGGTTTTATCGCATCCACCATATAGCTCGGACATTGCGCCAAGTGATTACCCCATGTTCCTGTCCATGGCGAACGCCTTTGGTGGTGTAAAGTTGAACTCAAAAGAGGCTTATGAAAAGTGGCTGTCTGAGTTCTGCGCAAATAAGGAGGCGGGCTTCTACGAGGCGAGGTATTATGAAGTTGCCGTCTCAATTTTGATGATTTTTTTCCGAAAAAATGTATTATATACAAAAATTGACAAATTTGGTCTTATCTTAAAAAAAATTGTTTCTTATTCTGTAAAAATCGTGAAAAAAATTATATCTAGTGCCTTGATGGTATTTAAAAGGTTATATTATCACACCATATACGAATTATTATTTATTAATCTCAAACAAATAATCAGTTGAAGCCATCAAAACAACAAAATGAAAATTGAATAAATTTTCCAAACAGTTAATTCACACTTAAAAAGTTTTAAACGGCAAAAATTAACAGCCATCAATTGGCCGACGCACAGCAAGCAGCACAAATATCTACCTATTAAATTCTCTCCACTACTGAAATGGTGAGAACAGGCTTTCAGTCCCCACTGTAGCATTTGTCAAATAAATTACGCCTTCTACAGACAAACAAACATATATTAAAATATATGTACACTTAATAAACAGCAAATTCAACTCTACAGGCACTCAACAGAATGCAGGTCTCTGTATTTTCTCACCCAAAATCTCCACAACACATTGTTTTTGCGCTTTCGGATTCTTATTGCCGTTGCTCGTTGCTCGGTGCTGCTCGCATTTATATCATGTATGTTATTCGTGCTTTGAATTCATGAATGTTTGCATGCAGGCAACAGCAATCAACCCATTGACTGTTTAACGACATGCACGCGCTACGCGAATCTCGGTTCGAACCGAGTCACAGCAGCAGCATGAAGCTAAACATAAACGGCGAGAACAACAACAACAGCAACAGCAGATATACTACACCCAACTTCCCGAATACCGAATATTCCCCAAAGTACTACACTGGAGCGCAGCGCAGCGCAAAGCAGCAACACAAATATCAAACTCCTACAATGAGATGACTGAGACGACTTCGGGGTCTTGCTGTGACTGTTGTATAGCTGAGAAATAATCGATGATAAGCAAATGTTGCTGTTGCTGTTGTGCTCATATAGGCAGGCAGGCAGTCACCTAATATAATTGTTCTCTTTACTTCCGTCGCACGCTTTTCAATTGGGATTTGTACTATGCAACTTGCCAGCCAGCTAGTACAAGCGTTATTAACAAGTTGGAAGTGCGCTCTTAAATTGCGGCGACAACCGAGCCGAGTCTGCCACCTCTGCTGTTGCTGCTCTGCTGTGATGTGGCTTTGAGTGGCCTGTTCATCTGTCACCATGTAATCGTAGTCGGGGCCACAATATTGTAGCAGCAGTGTGCCAAGAGCGTACGCAAAGATACTGTTAACAAGGCACCTCTGTCACCGCTATATTTTGTTGTTGCTGTTGTTGAGGCTTTTGTATGTTGTATGTGGCACACAGTGACCCGAGAGTGCACCACATTCCAGTCATTCCAACACATACTCACAATTTCGGCGTGCGCTTTGCAAAAACTCGCGAGGCCCCATGGTGTATATATGCCGGTCGGAATCCACTTGGATTCATTTTCTGGTGGCAGAGTGCAACTTTTATTGCATTGTAAGCATATAAATCAGCTGAAACGAGTCTGTGTCGACGAAGGCTACGATGTTGCTTGCTTGCCTGCTGTACGAGATGACCAACGAAGCAGCAACGACGGCGAGACGGTATAATTTAGTCGTTGATGGTAAGAGTTGCCAAGGTGAGTTGTACGAAGAAAATAAAAAAATAACTCTAATCACCAAATCAGCGACCCAAGTTTAATATAAGAAAATGGACAACTATTTTGAGGAATTTAGTTTCATTACGTTTAATTTAATTTTACATGAACCTCTAGAAGGCTTACTAGATTTTATAGGAAGTTTTGAAGAAGTTCTAATGCCTGACCGCTAAACCACATAAGACATAATTGTGCTCTCAAGAGCTATCTAGTGTCAATTAAAAAATCGACCGAATTTATAAAACTTCTTTTTTTTTGCTATCCGACTCGTGTGGGTACCCTGTCACCGCGGAATCGTTGGTAACTGTAAGGCGAACAAGCTTACAAGAGAGGGTCCCCTGGCAACATTGACGTCCGAATGGGAGCCGGTTGGCAGTCCATGGTCCACTTACGCTGGACATGCAGACATCGCATGAGCTCCCCAAGCGCCCAAGCGAACAAGCTTACAAGAGAGGGTCCCCTGGCAACATTGACGTCCGAATGGGAGCCGGTTGGCAGTCCATGATCCACTTACGCTGGACACGCAGACATCGCATGAGCTCCCCAAGAACCTGTGCAGTTGCGAGGTCTTTTTGGCCAGTTGTGGAGCGTAGAAGGTCCTTTGAACTGCTTTCTCTTAGCAAGGTCCATTTCGGCGTGATCATAGGTCTGCATGCGTTGAGACTTGGGATCTTGGCAGATTCAAGCTGCCAAAGCTGTTTGGAGGAAGACGAGGTGGAATCATCTCAGCATTTCCTCCTCCATAGTCCAGCTTTTTGCTAGACTGAGGTGAAAACACTTTGGAAGTCTCAGCTTCGACGAACCCAGCGAATTGGCTAGAATTGACATTAGCCATTTAAAGAAGTTCATAACAGATTACAAGCGTTTTGCCGAATCTTAGGGGTCTTTGATTCATTAGGAGTTTACGTGAGATCTTTCAGCATATGCAGAGATCTGCCTTCTAACCTAACCTAACTTAACTCCTTAAATTCTTTAATATTGTCAGCAGTGGAAGGTATGTATCTCAATCGGCTGAAGGCTGGGCATTCATAAAGAAAATGTTCTAGCATCTCAGAACCCTCCGCGGGTGCCTCACATTCTGCTGATTCCACTTTACTAAGTTTTAGAATATAGGATTTTAGTGGTCCGTTCCCTGTGGTAATCTAGTTCTTCTGTAATTTTATTTCTCTTTATCATTCATCGCACTAAAACCCATAATCCTCCAACCACTGGGAAACCCTATTGCCGTATTAAAGTAGCCACTATCTTATACAAACCAATAAAAAATGGATTTAATTTACATTAGATCCCACATGAATTTCGTTGAGACAACATCCACTCAATTCAATTACAACAAGAGCACAAGAAGAGTAGAAAAGCAACAAAAATCTTAAACAACTAAATCGCATGCCAAACCTGTTCCGCAGCCATTGAAACGTATCACATTTTCTGTTGTGTAGATACTACTTACAGAGATCTGAAACGGAAAACGACCCCAACGACAAACTAACCAGAGGCGCTAAAGTAATTACCCTCGAGTACCCCCCAAAGCGAACACGAAGCACACGATAAAACACGCGATAGATAGCCCACATTGAAGTGCTCACCCGACCGCCAACCATTTAAAATGCATAGCACACAACAGCTGACGGCGAGCAAACAAGTTCGATGCCAAACAACAAAAAATACCACGTCGTCAAACGACGAAGCGAACAGTCGAAAAAATGCACTCGCAGCGCAGCCGAGCAACAGCGTGCGCCTGAAGCTAAAAATAGTATAATATTTAAAAAACATATATATATGTAAACATATATATATGTATATATAAATATACTAACGATTACGATGAGGATGGAGCGACAGCAAGAGAAAAAACGTTGGAGGCGACGACGACGACGGCTATGACTTCGGAATATAAAAATGTCGAGAGATACGATAACATTGATTGCACGATTTTCATAATAAATAGCTCGGTTGTTGGTGTTGTTATTGTTGCGGTAAAGCGACCTTCCGGTGCGCCGCACGACCAAACGACACCGCAAACATAAGCAGAGAGCGCCACTAACAGTGCGGCGCACAGCTGCTCCCCACAATTTCAATGGATTGGTTGGAATGCAAGACGTGTGATAAAGTCGCCGTAGACGAAGTGAGAAATGAAACGAAATATGCGAAATGAGAAGCAGCAGATTAATGTTGTGGGGAGCCAGCAGCAGCAGCAGCAGCAAGAGCAAAAGCAATAGAAACGGGAACAGCAACGGCAACGGAACCACCGCATGACTAGGTGATAATCCAGCTGGGGAGCGCATAGCAAGCAACGAATGCTGTAAACGAAACAAAGACGACCGACGACTACATGCTCAAAGAGTGAGTGTAGCTAGCCAAATACGCCGAGCGCTAAACGAATCGTAATACAAAAACACAGCGTTGTGTGCAAGTAAACCAACGACCTTCTCTTAAATTTTCGCCTTTTCGCATGGCTGGTACTTGTTTTTGTTCTGTTTTTTTTTTTTTTTTTTTTTTTGTTTTTTACCGACGAGGCTTTAAAAATAATTTGTGTGGAATTTGTTGGAAATTTATTTGCAAATGAGTTAATTACATGCATTTATGAAGGAATCATATATTAAAATAAGCTACATATAGCTGTAGGCGTGTCTTTATTAGTTGTGTGTTCGCAAAAATAGTTCACTAATTGTTTGAAAATTAAAATGCACCACAGTGCATACATAAATAATGCCACCTACATAATAACCATAAATAATTATAAATAAATGGCACACACAAAGTGTTTTTATATTTAGATTTGTATTTGTTTGGCATCCGAAACCCTGTCGGTATTTGTTTTGTGCAAATCGCTCGGATGCCCATGCCGCAGCATTTAAGTTGATAGTAATCGGTGAACATAAACTTTTGTTCGAATTACGAACTGGCACCATATTAAATTTTCGCACATTATTGCTTTTTCAGCGTCGAAGGCTTGCCATATTTTTTTTAATAATGAAAAGTAAAAATCCACCTATTTCAATTTTATACACAAAATAACCAAAAAAATTAACAAGTAAGGAAAAGCTAAGTTCGGGTGCAACCGAACATTTTATACTCTCGCAATTTATTTATATATTTTTCTATAATTATAACGCAATTTGACCCGTATATTCGGCATAAAGTCCAATAGAATAACGAAAGTCATCATATATAGTATATGAGGGCTGAGGTAATTCACGAACCTATTTCACTCATTTTCATCACCAAAGTACACAATCTCCAAGACTTTACGCTCACTTAATTTTGCTAAGATATCTCACATATTAACCGAGATATGCAGAATAAAGCCCACCATGTTTTTGATAAACTTATATTTTGGTATATGAGAGCTAGGGGAAGTTATGACCTGATTTTAAAAAGATTCCCTCTTAATTACATCAAATATCTGAGAGATTTTCTGTGAAAAAATTTCGGCGAAAAATTACCTTTAGGCACTTAGTTATTAATGTTAGACATCCGGGGCCTTGAAAAGTTCTAGTCCGATTTCGACTATTTTTCCAGAAGTGATGCCGCAGCTCAAATACAGTATTTGTGTAAAGCTTTATTCCGCTATCTTCATTGGTTCCTAATGTATATATTATAAAGTGAAGGAAACAGATGGAATTCAAAATTGTGTTATATGGGAAGTAGGCGTGATTGTGAACCGATGTTGTCCATTTTTCATCCGTGTCATCAGGGTATCAAGAAAATATTATATACCGAATTCCATTGAAATCGTTCAAGTAGTTTCTGAGATATGATTTTTGACCTGATAATCTGAGTGCAGCTTCTTCTGCCATTTATATTATAAAAATTTAGTGTTTCCGATGTTTTTCGTTAGGGAGCTAACGCACTTTTAATAATTTTCAACACAACCTTTGTATGGGAGGTGGCCGTGGTTATTATTCACCCATTTTTATGGTGTGTAATGCTTCAAGAGAATCTTGTGAAACGCGACTGTCTCAGTTGTTTATCAATAGAAACGGTGGGTTCTACGAGAGTAACATTATGAATTTCTCTTAAAAATGGCAGACAGAAAAGTTATATAACAATAGGGTCAATATTTGACCTTAATCGGATCATTCTAAATATGGTTAATAAAGCCTTCATTTGAATTCAAAATTAATTAATTTTACTAGACCTCCAGTCCTTTGATGTGAATCACTTGTGTTTCTGATTTTCCTTTTCTATATTGTCTTCATATGCCACAAAAATGCTTTATAAATAAAAAAAAAAAACTCTAAAATTTTTTTCTCTGAATATTATGGGTTTAAAAATATTTCAATATTTGATATACATTGAAAACGTTTTACAAGAAGACAGAAACAGTTTTTACAATGTGATCCGAGTTCAAAAAATTTACCCGTTTCTCATTATTTTACATGAAGTTCCAAACGTATTTATGACGAGAACCGAATTCTAAAAACAATTTGATAAGTTTTCCAATATTTTTCATGATGAGGACTGCGAACTTCCTATGTTTCTTTATCAAACCCCGATTTAAAAAATTGTATATCATAGATTTAATTGAAAACAATTGACTTATTTCGAACAATAAACTCTTCCACTGATATTGTAAGCTATAAAACATAAAAGTCATAACCCGATAGTTTCCTTTACGAAACATAAGAAAAATATTCAGAACGTATCTTGAATTCAAATCTGGTTTTAATCGGTTGTGGTATCTTCGTAATCTTGTTGAAGATCCAATATAAAAACTTTGTAAATTCAAAATACCATCAAAACCCCACAAATCCAAAAATTTCAAAGTTATGCAGTCATTTCTGACAATCTGGCATGCTCCATATACCATACAATTGTATATATATATATAAGTTTATGTAGAGTGGCGCTCACACGCTCTTCCAACTCAACGTCATCTGGCAACCGACCAGTTTCGTTTGCCATCGCATTGTTGTTAACGCTTCGTCGTGTCGTGCCGTCTGGCTTTCTGGTTTCAGTTTACTAGGCTAATCATCTGTTTTGGTTTTCAATGTTGATTCATTCAAAATAACACGACAGCAACGACGCGCACGAAGCACCAACAACGACAGTCAATGCAATAAAAACGCCAACACTCACTCAGAGAGATTCCACTTGTACAATGATAGTGTTCGTTTTCTCTACATGTGTTCGTGTGTGTGTGCGTCCGTGTGTGTTGTTCGTGAATGTGCGAATGACTGAATGTAAACGTACTCGCTTAAATATGTGCTGATGCAGCAAAAAAACGACCACGGGGCGTATAAGTAGTCTAAACGAGTAGTAGTTGTGGGTAAAAAAGTTCACACGCTACCCACCCCCAGCCACACCCGTTGCCCACACGACTCAACGACTCACAACGTAACAACAATTGTAGCGCAGAGGAAAGCAACGAAACAACTCGTCGGTCGGACGGACGGACGGATGGATGGTTTTGGTTTGTTGTCGGTTTGCTTATACGGTTGTTTGGTTAGCTGGATTATATGGAATGAGTGTTACATGGTATGAAGTGTTTGCTTGGCCGGTTGTTGGAGTGTTGGTGGTTATAGTGGCTGCCGGTGTGATATGAAGAGAGAACTGCTCTCACACAGGCGTTGTTGGTATGTATGTTGCTGTTGTTGTTGCAGCGTGTTATTAAGAGCCAAGGCGTCACATCGGATTGCTTCGCTTTCCGACGTTGGGGTCGTGGTCGTCGTTTTTGTTGTTATCGTCGGTGTCGTTGTCGGTATCGTTGTAGTTGTCGACTACTTGAGCTGGTGCTGTCAACAGCAGCACGTTAGCGTCATTCAGTCAATTGTTGACTGTGACGGCGTTTGCTGTTGCGCGCGGCAGCAATCTTAGCTAGCTAACTGACTTGGCTCGCTGCTTGGCTGTTTGTATGGCTAAACAGCTGATTGTTGTTTGATTATACTTAAATCGCTTGTGGCTCATTGCTATTTTGATAGAATTAAATATGGTAAAGTGATTAAATAAAGCAAGCGCGAATAACATATTGTCGACAATGATGTAGCGAAACCCACCACCACCACCACAGCCACCACTACTACCACCAGCTAACAACCGACGCGTTGACGCCTCCGCCTGCGACGATAGCACCACGAATAGGAAGCAATTAGGCATGAGACGACGTCGACGTGTTTGACGATGCCGACGAGCATGCATGTTGTGTAGGCAAGGCCGGTAGCCATCTCGGGGTTTTGGTTTTTGCGGCAGCATTTACCGACCGACATTCACAGCACCGTAGCGGCTCGCGGCAGACGGTTGTTTTTGGCTGTTGACCGGCTGGCGCGCGCATTCACTTGTTCATCAACAACAACAGCACACTAGCGCAGCACATTTGGAATATGGCGGCGGCGGCTAGACACTGTAACATTGCCGGTTGGCTGACTGACTGGCTGGCTGACTTGGCACATTTGTTTGGTACGGCGAGCGCGCGCACTGTTGGTGTTTGCGAAAAAAAAACTTGTTTTGTATTCATTTCTGGTTGATCTTTTTCATTTAGTGGCATATTTATTTATTGTTTGAATTTTGCAAAGATTTAAAAAGAAAGTGTGTTTTATTTGTTGTTTTTAAAAGCAAAATTACAATGAACTCACTCGGTCGGCGGTAAAAATCTCATCGAAATCGAGATTCGATATTCGAGGGAAAGATTAGGGGAACAGCCGCGTCAGCAAGCAAACGCGCACCAAACAGAAATTCAAAACCAGAAGCGAACGAAAAGCAAAACAGCAAACAAAGCGCCAAGCAGGCGAGCAACACAGACAAACGAAAAACGAGCGAACGCGCGTTGGGGTTGCTCGTTTCGTTGGTGAGAGAGCGGGCGCGCGCGCTCGACGGAGCGGCATACAAACAGATGCGCGCAAAGCAAGCGCGAAAAGGTAAACAAAACAGTTGAATGGCAAAGAAATAACAACTTGTTCGACAACATGAATGAGAGAGAAATAAAAATTACCACGTAAAATGAACGCGCCCTCAGCAAAAGGTGAGAGCGCACATGCACGACGATGCTCAGCACACGAGCACACACAGCAAGTAAAACTGATAACAGCTTAACAATGAAAAGAAACAACAACAAATACGCTAGCACGTATTCCAACAAATTACGAATCGGACCGCCGCCTGCCTAAGCAGTCCACAAACTGAATATACAACACACACATGGCATAGCAAAGCATGGCGCGCAGTGCATTGTCAACCGCACAGTTGAGCGGTCGTTATCGATAACGCATAACAAGCGTTTTGTCGTGCAGCGGCACTTTCATACATGGCTGGCTTATTATTATTATTATCAACACACGACAGCGCGCCAGCAGTCAGTCAGCTGCAACTGAAGCGGGCCAACAAAGCGCGCGCGCGTGCACACAAGTCGACAGCGTGTAACCGCCAATGTAACAGGCAACCAGCCTGGTATATGACCAAATAGCAAGTATCCGCTGATGAACGATTGCCGCATAAAATTTACCTTCAAAATGTGGGTTACGTGCATGCCGGCAGACCGGCGACCACCACCACCACCACTACAAAGATACCAAAGAGAGAGAGTGTTAGAGAGCGCGCGCACGTCTGTGAGCGTATGCGCGTTCTTGATGTTTCGAGACCGGTTCAACCGTTCGTCATATGGGACAAACAATGCACGGTGGGAGTGACTCATGATTGGAAGATATAAATTGGCATTTTATCTAAGCTGTAGGAGAGTATGTGTGTATGACAATAAAACCCATAATTTACACCAATTTAGCTGCTATCATGCCAGTTTAACACATCAACATTTATTTGTCACTCTCCAAATCTGACGAATCGCCCAGAATTTTTATTTTATTGATCAATTTATGCCGATTATTTGTCATAGCAAATCCCTTTCAGTACAAAATATTACATTTTATATCTTCGAACAATGTCAAATCACCCTCTGGTATTTCATTTGGCAATGTCTGCATGATGCGAAAGCGAATTAAAACTCATAAAACAGTCCATTTGTAAAAACACTTCAAAACCCTTATTAAAAATGAGAGCTGATGATTGATATAATATATAATTTATTACATTTTTTTCAAAAATGGTTGAAAAAATATGATATGTTCCCATAGATACATATTGTCACTGAACCAAAAAAACCCATATGTAATATTCTTTATCACAATTGCATTATAGTTTTCATTCCAAAATCTGATCAAAAATCAGATTTTAAATAATATCAATCGTTAATAATTATCTAAAGACAGTTCTTATATCAGTATGGAAACAAATGTGTATACATCCCCAAAAATATGCTAGGTTCATGCTTGGAACAAAAGACTTAAGCAACAAACCATCCCTTATGAATTTCTTATAAAAGAGATAATTTTAATCCTTCGACATTTAAGTAAGTCACGTTGGATACTAATACAAAAAAGTATATACATTTTGTAGAAGAACTCAATTGCAAAACCCGTATGATCAAAAAAATGTATGACAAGAGATATGTGTGGGTTGTAATTCTGCAACTGAACATTCAAAAATCATGTTTGGAGTTCTGAAGCTGATGTAATAGATAGATAGTCCTCAAAACGATTCATTTAAACATGAAGAGGATTTTAAAATTTCAAAAAATACATTTTTTCTATGAGATAGATGCTTTGGAAGTTCCGCCCATCAGATCACGTCAGTTTTAACGTAAAACTTTAAACGTTTTTATTTCAAAACATAATTTTTAAAGTCGGTTGACACGATTAATCAGATGAAGCAATATTGTTAAAATGTGCCCATAACTTTGGAATAACATTATCTAGTCTATTAATTGACGAAAGACTTTTTTTATTTCTATTACAACTATTTTTTCGAGCCAATATATGGTGAAAATTTTACCAAAAAAGTGAGTTTTTATTAGGTCTAAAACTTTCCGTCGATTAAATCGTTTTATGTCGATCTTAGACATTTGTGTCCACATTAACCCAACAAACTATTTGTAGAGATCTGTTTGCATCCCAAACTTATTCTCAATTGAAAATGTCACTTTTTAAGCCGAATTCTGGACATTTGCGGGAAATTTTGCTTTTCTTTTTTAATTCCAAGAAAGTGGGGCTGAGGCTCATCGACATTTGTAACCGTTTTTATACAAAAAAAAACTTCAATTTTCAAAAAAAAACAAACGGCGGAAGCAAAGTTGTAGACCTAACATATTTTATTTTTTTCTTCGTTCACTAACTAGATTCGTAAGTACCATGTACTAACTAAATATTTTTGGATTTTGTATATCGGATAAACCATTAATGAGTTATGCTGTCTACGGCAAGAGCATTATTTTGAGACGTCAAGGGAGATGATGCTCAGTTTTCGGAATTTAAAATAGATAATTTCATATAATACTGTTTAAATATGTATCTTTGATATACAGAATATTAAAATTTTGATTTAAATACGATATACATATGATTCCATATGTTAAAAATATCGCAAAAGTATAGTTAAAGTAAGTAAGTAAATAGCAATAGTAAAAGTACTCTTTTTTGGACCTAAGAAACTCACATAATGTTTGAAGCGAAGAATTATACTCAGATCCATTAGTAATTTTAGGATAATATTTTGAGCTATTTAATAAGATTAAAAAAATTGATGGGTTTGAAATTTTAAAATTTTCAAACCCATCTCACCCCTTAAATTCATGAAAAAGTTAAAAAAAAAATTATTTTTACCAAAATTTTGTGTTCACTGCATTTAAATAGAAATCTTCATAATTTCAAGTTAAAAATTATATTCATAAAAAAAACAAAAAAAATACTGGATTTGCTACATTAAATTTGAATTATTTCCTTAGATTTTTTCCTTAAATAAAATTTTTTTATTAAAAATTTTTTATATTACCAAAAAAATTCATTAATTTATTTTTTAATACATATTAAAAAAATATTCTCCCATCTCAACACACTGTGCCTATAAAAATTCTACTGATTAAGAGAGACTACCCACCACGGCGCCCTCACACAAATAGAGTGCATACAAATGTCTATATATAATTTTATAGCGATGTTTGTATGTATGTATTGCATAATAGAGTGCAAGAAAATATAATGGTATAACAGCTGGCAACGTTGACAACCACAATTACATACCTACATATATACACACATACATCATTTATATGAGAGCAATATTAGAATGCGAGCTGTTTGAGATCAACACACACGTGATTATATCAAAAGAGTGAGTGTGGAAGTAGAAACAAATACACTAATATTATAACTACAAATATACAGCTCTAGATTTCTACATACATACATATGTACATACATGTCTGACTTTATTTTGTGACACTTTGTCGCTTTGCTCTGTATTCTGATATTGTTTTTATCAACTTTCGTTTTTGTGTATAACTAAATGCTGTTTTTCTTTCTATTTTTAATTTACGATACCCCTTTTTACCCCTTTGGCATACGTCTTCAAGTGATATTATAATTGTGTATGCATATGTGGCAGTGTGTAGCAGTCAAGAATAACAACAAAAGCTGCCTAAGCTGTTAAAAGTCGTTTGATTGCCATTCTGTTAGGCGTTTTGGCTGCTGCTGCTCGTCTTTCTTCGTTCATTTACCTACAGCGCGTTCATGAGGACTTTTGTTGTATAGCGCGAATGTGAGTTACTTGGATGTGAGAAAAAAATAGAAGGTAGCTACTAGCTAGCTGTGTCGCCATCCCTGCCTTAGACTTTTTGCACACATTTTGCACTCAGTGGGGCTACTAGTGGTGTGTGCGTTTGTCTGTTTACTATTTTCTATGAGAGAATGAATGCCTTTAATTCTTGTGCTCTTTTATTACTATAGTATATGTAGCTATAGTCTATTAGCTCACGTTTAATGCCCTCTTGCGTGAAAGCATCTATGTATGTACATATAATAAATAAAATAGCTATAGCTTTAGGTATGTGTACGTACAGTAGCGCTCAAAATAATGAGACTGAAATTAAAAAAGAATAACTTAAAAATTTTTTTTTTTGGTAAAATCTGCGATTTTTTTAAGAAAAATTGAGACATGTAGGTAGAGTTAAGAAGGGTAATCTGTTGAAGAACTAAAGAAAAACTTTTTTTTTTGTTAATAAAATTCAAATTATTTTCGAATTTTTTCTGGTTTTTCCTCTGTAGCGGCATTCAAACTGGCTCGGCTTACCGTGAAATTTTAAACGCGTCTGTCTTTTCAAAACGATATCCACAATCTAAGATATTTCTACTCGACATCGACAAGCGTTTTAGGATATAACTTGCGGATTATTCCTCAGCATAACGGTTAGCTAATTATATCCAAGTGAAAGTCATTAAATTATTAATTAAGTGATAATTTCAAAGACAATTAGACTGAAGCTAATTGATCAATTAACCGGCCTCTGTTCGAGTAAAACGCTCATTAAGATCGATTTACCATACAAAATAAAATCTACATTTATTTTTAATCGACTTGAAAATCAAATGCAACTCTGCGACAAGGACCGTTATTGTAATTATAAATACGTTCTTTGTCTGCGATTAGCTGAAGTTTTTGATAAAAAAAGCTACGGTAGATGTCGCTAAAACAAACATGTATAACAGCTGCTCGGTTATCGAGTAGCCGTCAGTATAAAGGGCAAAAAGGGTTTCTCAATATTCTATTTTAATTGATCAATTAATTTGGCTGCCTATTTGGCTCTATTACAGATTAAAACGCCGCTAATTTTTTTTGTTTCCGTTAAGCCAATCAACCGAAATCGTGGAGGAAGTGCGAGCCCATTTTTTTCGAGGCGGGGTTGTTCAGAACGCTGTAACTCACGTTCTACACAATATGTTTAGCCTAAAATTGATATTTATATTGTTAAAATATTTGAAAGAAACTTAGGGGTCTATCTTTTTACTGGTCGTAGAAAAAAATTCTAAAATATCACAAAAAACTTGACGACACATGGGCTTACACCTTTAAGATGATGTTGAAAACTGAATGGGATGATTTCAAACGATTTAGAATTCGGATTTAAGGGAGGGGTCTGGGTTTTCACTTTCGAAAAATCGAATTTTTTTGTTTTATCTTATTGTTTAACCCTTTCGCGGACACACGAAATATAGTAAATGTTATCAGAATGACACATGCATTTATTAGGCTTATAAAAACGATAATTGAATTCCGATTTCAGTTTTGGGTTTATGGTTTATTGAATATTTAATTTTTACTCAAAACAAAAAATTATAGTATGTCGACATACACCGACGTGCCCTAGTTAGGGAAGAATATGTCCTCAAAATTTTAATCCAATCTAAGCAATATTCTTGAAGTTATTGTTTAATTAGTCTCGGGGGCCTTTAACGCTCTAACTCTAACAGCTACGGGCGGTTGGGATTACAGTGCAGCTTTAAACGCGTTTTTCTCAAAACTACTTTTTTGAAGTCCGTGTTCACTGCCATTTGAAAACTACTCGACCGATTCATTTCCAACTTGACACATTTTCTTCACATAAAATACTTTTTACTGGGCGTTTAGTAAAATTTTTTTTAAACATTAAGGGTGTTTCCCACCCTGAAAATGGCGGAAATTTTAGTCGAAAATAACGGTTCACACTTTAGATGGCCGCCAAAAATTTTTTAATATAAAAAAAAATAATCAGAGAACGTTGGGGGGAAGATTTGTTAAAAATTTAACTAAATTTTTATGGTTTCTCATTTTCGGATAATTTCCGGCCGATTTACAGTGAACATCGCAAATTGTTTTTTTTTTCAAGACGTCCTAGGGGAAGCTCTGTCACGGGCTAATGGTTTAATATTTTTGCATGAAAAATTTACAGAACATAGTCAAAACTATGCTCAATAATGTATAGAAGGTTTGAATAAAATTGCTTAATCCATATTTGAGATAAAAAATCACAAAATAAATGTTTTTCTTGCTCAATATGTAGTTAGATCACAACAATATTCATAAATCTAATAAATAATATATTATTCTGGTCCCACTGCCTATGATATTATAAATGCTTGACAACGTAAAATTATAAAAAATATGACAAAAAATAAAACAAAACTGGTGTAATTAAAATGTAGACAAAAAAATAAAAATATCTACCTTTTCCCATCTCTTTACAATCCAATGGGGCCTGTTCGACGTTTTTTTTTTTTTTTGGTTACAAAAAAATGGAAACTGTGTACACCATGAATATCAGAGTATAATTATATTTACTCAAATTAAGTCGATACGACGAGCTGTATGCCAACGAAGGAATGAAAAAGCTACTAAACATATAAAATAAATACGGTATAAAGAAACAGCTAACGAAACAAGCTGACAAAGAAAAAATCAAACAAATCAAATTGAAGTAGAATGAAGAGCGAATAATGCTGGCAATAAACGAATATAAAATGGATTTGCTGTAATAAAACAAGTATGTATGTTTAGATATAACACTAACAGGCGCCACTAACCGCAAAAAGCGGATTGACGAAGTCAACTTGTGGGTAGGCAATAAAGAAGATGGAGAGCGATATTATGCATATGTACATAAGTACGGATGTGTGGCGACCTTATGAAGGAGAAAAACTCCAGCGAAAGACAAACAGTGGTGTTGGCGTTGAGGAAGCTAGCTGCTGTGCTTATCGGCGACGACAATAAGTTGTAAGTCAAGCGAAATCTAGATGTATATGAGTGTGCCTGTATGGAAACGCTGAGCGTTTAGGTGGATTCGTGAGTTAAAGACTACTTAGATGATGGAGTGAATGGGGCGTAAAATACACAAAACTGAAACATATGTATACCTAAATTAGAATGTATGTATATACCCATAAATGAAATAGAAACCGCAGCAAAAGAAAAATATAAATAAAAGATGCAGACCAAAAAGAAAGATGGCAAAAGCGAAAATAACGAAAAATAGTAAAGCAGAAAATACAAAAAAATACACAGAAAAGTATGTATACAGTGTTTTCTTAGCGAAATTTTCCGCATTATACGTTCTACGTATGTATGTAGTACATAAACACTTCGAAGAGAAGAGCATTAGTATTCAAACGGCATACTGTCTGTCACAAAGCAGCGTGCATATGAAGCGTGTGAATGCTCCAACGCTCCACCGGCTAATGACTGCAGAATGAATGTGCGCGATGCTGCTAAATGGTGGCGAAAACAACGTCGCCTGCATTGGCGATGAACCACCGTGCGGTCGGTTGGACACAAAGCTCGGCACAGCGACTAATCGAACAAGTGACTAACCACCAGCGGGCAGGCACCCAATGATCCAACTAAAGCAAAATTTATTTAGTTAGCTGATTTGCCGTTACAACACTAGTGAGTGAGTGAGTGAGTGGTCGGTCGGTTAAATGAATAAACACAGTGCCGAAGCACACCTAAAAGTAACTACACAATGACGATGCACAGTCTACAAATTGTAACAGGGACTGAGTTATTGGCAGGCAGCTACTCATCGCACTAAATAAGCCGGTACAGAAATATCATTAAAAGCTATATATTATATATGTATATATTATATATGTATATGTTTATGTATGTATAAACACTCATATATATTTATAAAATACACTGTGCGCCAAACAAATGAAACCAAATATATTTAAGGAGTAAATAAAGACAAACTAACAGTTTATTTAGATTAGATTTGCTTAGTTTAGTAGAATTGAAATAATTATACCAAATTAAAAACCGCTACATAGCTAGAAGTTCCAAAAATGAAATTGTGAAATTTCGAAAATTCTGAAAGTCTGAAAATTTTTAAAATTTCTAAAATTTTGGAAGTTTGGCAATATTGAAACTCCGAAAGTTCACAAATTTTAAAATTTAGAAAATTCTGGATGTCTGAAAATTTTGAAATTTCGAAAAGTTTGAAACTCCGATAAAAAAATTCGAAAATTATGGAAGTCTGAAAATTTTTAAGTTTCTAAAAGTTTGAAAATTTTGAAACACCGAAAAATAAAATTTTGAAATTTCAGAAATTCTAAAAGTCTGAACATTTTTAAATTTCTAAAATTTTGGAAGTTCGTAAATTTTGAAACACAGAAAAAATAAAATTTTTAAATTCCAAAAAGTTTGGAAGTTTGAAAATTTTTAAGTTTCTAATATTTTGGAAGTTTGGCAATATTGAAACTCCGAAAGCTCACAAATTTTAAAATTTAGAAAATTCTGGATGTCTGAAAATTTAGAAATTCCAAAAAAAAAAAAAATTCCAAATCGAAAATTCTTTAAATTTCTAAAATTTTGAAAGTTTGTAAATTTGAAACTACGAAAATTAAAATTTGGAAATTTCAAAAACTCTGGAAATCTGAAATTTTTTAAATTTTCTAAAATTTTGAAACACCGACAAATAAAATTTTGAAATTTCGAAAATTCTGGAAGTCTGAACATTTTTAAATTTCTAAAATTTTGAAAGTACGTAAATTTGGCAACTCCGAAAAATAAAATTTTGAAATTTCAAAAACTCTGGAAGTCTGAAAATTTCTAAAATTCTGGAAGTCTGGATTTTTAAATTTTATAAGTACGTAAATTTTGAAACTCCGAAATTAATAGAAGTTTAAAATTTTTTAAACGCAGTAACTTTTGGATGTCCCAAAATTACGGAAATCCGAACACTCCGAAAATATAAAGAATGTATCAAAGTAGAAAATGAGAAAAGTATGAGTTCTAATGAGTATTTTGAAAAAAAATTCTGTTGGTCGTTTATTTGATGGATTTTTGGTAAATAGTTCTATTAAAAAACAGAACATTTATTAGACCAAATCCACATTGCTAAATTGGCAAATTGATTACGGTTTTGATTACATTGCCCATCGTAAAAACATCATATAAAAACTCAAATATCAAGATTGTAACCTCTAAAAAATTAATATAATTGGATTTTAGGGGAGAAATCACAGAATACTTGAAAAATATGTAGAAAAAAATTTGCTAAAGTGTTGATAATTAATAGAGTTAACCTTTGCAGAAAATTGAGGAGGATTTTGCAAAGTTTCTATATTAAATTTCGAGGTCCAATTTCGGTACACAATAATAATTCTGTATAAAATACATATTGTACATTCCCAGTGTATAAATTTCAAATACTAGAAAAACTCTCAGACATTTTTAGCATAAAAAAAAACATTTTCAAACTAATACGAATATAAATTTCCATTTTCAAAATGAGAAATTCCCAACACTTACCTTACTCAACTGTCAACGGTGGTTAACAGCTGTGGCACAACAACCGTACAGTGGTGAAATGCCGTTGTGCCTGCCATTGAACAGGTTCTCAGTAATGTTGTGGAGAGAATCGACAAATGACGAAGATTACATTAAACAATTTTCGTGCGAAACAAATGCACAAATTGTCCCCACTGTTTTATTGTTTTATGATTTATTGTTGTTGTTGTATGTACATACATACATACGTTTTTATCTGTATATTTAAATTGTTGTTTCTGATTTACACAATACTTTCTCTACACTAACACTGCACTTGTCTACTTGTCTGCACGTTTGTATGTTTTTGCTGTGAACTTTGATATTACGTGCACTTTTTACAGCTCCAAATTGTTAATTTGACACATATGTACACAGGGTGTTAATCACAACAACAGTTACAATAACATGACATTTCAATAAACTTTGCGCCACACACTTCACACTGAAAAGTGGGGGGGCGTTGGGGAGTTTTTAACGACGTTTATGTATTGCATTGGAAATTGTGTTAATTATTGCAAAATACTCTCGAGTATATATGTATATATATTCAGTACGTATAACTGTATAAATGCACGAATTTATGACGATGTCTTTTATGTTGATTCGCTCAGATTTGCTGACGGCCTGGTTGGTTATTCGTAGAGTTCGGTAACTAGCTTTTGTTGTTGCTGACTTTGATGCACTATTGACAAGTACTATATTATCTATCGATTCTCGCAAACGAATGGCAAATCGTGTAGAATTACAAAAACAACAAAGAATACAATATTCGTAGGAAAAGAGTAGATAGTGAAATAACCTTGTATGCATAATAAGTATAAATGTCGTATGTGTGTTTCTATGTGCACTAAGGTAGGATGGTATGTTCAGAAAATATTATTTCGAAATTTTGAAAAACAAAATATTTTTTACAAACACTCAAATCATACAGTCTTATGCCTTTCACTCAAGAAATTCTGCACAATTTAATATTTTCCTTAATAGAAGTCAAATTTTGGACCGGGTGATTCAAGTACTTTCATCATGGAGAGACTTACGCCTGAACAATGTTTATAAATTTTTCGACTTTATTACGAAAATTCAAATTCTATCAATTTCGATTCAAATTCGTTCAACTTATGGTCAACATAATCGGCTTACTAAGCGTAGTATTCGCAACACCATCAACCAGCTTGAGACCCAGCATTCATTATTGGATAATAATCGACCGATTAGATGACGTTTAGTACGGTTTTGAACCGGTGGAAACATCGGTCCAATGAGAACATAGCCGTCAATGACGACCGCTATTCTTCTTCTTCTTGACTGGCGTAGACAGCGCTTACGCGGTTATAGCCGAGTCCACAACAGCGCGCCACGCATCTCTCTTTTTGGCAGTTTGGCGCCAATTGGTAATACCAAGTGAAGACAGGTCCTTCTCCACCTGGTCCTTCCATCGGAGTGGAGGTCTCCCTCTTCCTCGACTTCCACCAGCGGGTACTGCATCGAAAACTTTCAGAGCTGGGGCACTTTCGTCCATTCGAACAACATGACCCAGCCAGCGTAGCCGCTGTCTGTTTATTCGCTGGACTATGTCTATGTCGTCGAACAACGCATACAACTCATCATTCCATCTTCTGCGGTATTCGCCGTTGCCAATGTTTAAGGGACCATAAATCGACCGTTATTGCACCATGATAACCTAATATTTTATGCCTGAAATTGAAGCTCGTGATCTCGGCGACATTTGGTTTCAACAAGATGGCGCCATCGCATCAATCGGTCGATTGGCCAACAAGATTATGTGATATTCCACCGTTAGACTTTTTCCTGTGGGGTTATGTAAAATCTAAAGACTATGCGGACAAAATCGTGATTCAGGGCTTGGAGCAAAACATCACGCGTGTCATTCGCCAGTCATCGATAATTGGGCTCAACGGATGGACCATCTGAGACGCAGCTGCGTTGTTACCTTGCTTTCTCTTCTAATCACGGAAAAATCAGCACCGAAATTTCGAATTTTCGAATAACATTGCCGACTAAACTTGCCATTGCAGAGGCGAATGTGTGAGAAATGAAAACAACAAATTCAGTTGCTTGTACGCATGCCAAAACTTTGCAAAGGGGAGTTGAGGTGGGTGCTGTTTTTGAACCAAATTAATAGATTACATGCATAAGCGGAAAGCAAAACGTTTCGCCAAAAATAATATTACTTTTGTGCAATAACACAGGAGGATTAAAGGATGAGATGTGAGAGAATTCGTAGCCTGGAGAGGATAAAAATCAAATTGTGCAATTTTTATTAGAAGTCGAAATAATGATGATGAAGAGAAGCCTAATTCTAAGTAGAAAATCATTGGTATATCTAATCTAGTAAAATGCAATCGTTGGTAAAATTCCGCTTCAAAACGACTCTTACCTCAAAACTGAATTTGATATTATTATATTTAGCGACCTAACCTAGAAAAATTGTATCACCTCCGTACTATAATTAACCGTACTAACTTTTTCTTTTTAACTTTAGTGTTATCGAACCAAGAATAGTGGGAGTTATTAACATGAACCAGTTTAGACATTTGATAGAGGTTAGGTTAGGTTCAGTTAGGTTAGGTGAAGGGGTATATCTCCGCAACTGACAGAGTCTCACTTAGACAGCTTCGACCGTACTTTGTGGCACCCACATACTCCTAACGGATCGCCACAACCCTCGTGATTCGATAAAACGCTTGGACTTTATAACAAAGTTCTTAAGGCGGCTAATGTCGATTCCAGACACTTCACTAGATTCGCCGAAGGTGTGCCTACCGCGGTGTTTGAAATTTAGTCTCGCGAAAGCTGAACATTGAAGGAGGAAGTGCTTGGATGATTCCTCTTCGCGAGACATTTTGAAGCGCACAAGTGCTGGTTGTTAATTGTTTTCTTTTGATAAATTTTATGGATGAATTTATATTTAAAAGTACCGTTATGATAACAGAGAAGAACTAAATACGACCGCTAGTCTAAATTCTTGTATTTTCAAACTTTTAAAAATAATTTATAGATTAAGTGTTAACAACGAACTCTCTGGAGCAGGATCGAAACACTGTTAGCTACACTTTTTAGAATTGAGAAATGTTGAAGCATAACATTTTTGCTTTCTTTTTACTGTATAGCTCCATAATCTATAATACACCATAGTATTTTTTTTTTTGGCATTTATGTTGGACCTTTTTATTTTCGAATCTTTCTTTCTTCTTGTTTTTGTATAGGAACTCAAAGTGAAAAACGCAACTCTCATTGAGGTCAAATAGCTTCATAATCGCATTTTAAATGGCGTACGATTAGTTGGAGAGATGCACTTTAATCTATGCACGTCTATATATATTTGTATGCATGTCTGAGTATGATGGCCAATGATGATAATGGAAAACTTTCTCGCTAAAAATTAAATGGTGAAAAATGCAAGCGACACAATTTGTGGCGAAATAGGAGAAATAATCAGAAAACGAATATTGTATATGAGAAGCCTACGTAGTAACCAATGACAACAACAAAAGCAAAAAACAAAAAAAAAAACGATGAAAACTCAAGTGTGGAAAAGACAAAAACCAGATAAGTGCAAAAATCAACTAAACTGCATATTAAAGTGCGGAAATGTAATGGAACACAAAACATAAAAGAAGAAGAAGCAGCAGCAGCAGCAGCAGCAGTAGCAACAGTACCAACAACAGCACACACAACAACAACAAATACCAGAACACAGCGATAGTCACACCGATGCACAGTTAGTTAGATGCAGACAACATAAATAATAGCGCAAAGTAAAGTGAAAAAAAAGCACAGAGAAAAAGAAGAAAAATAGCACAAACACACACACACACACACACCGACAACGCGCGGAAATTCGCAATTGCAATTTTGCACACAACAACAAAAGCCGGGACCACGAACAACACACCACACAGTTTGTCGAACTAAACTGAACTGAACTGAGCCAAACTGCGAGCGAATGCCGAACTTGGGGAATGCGCCGCCAATGGATGAATGGCTGGTTGGACAAATAAACCGACAGACGAACAGACGCGTAGACTAAGAGACGGATGGACGGACGGACGGACGGACAGATGGATTGGATAGTTGGTTGGTCGGAGTGTCTAAGATAAATAGTGGTAATACGGGGAGGGGTGCTGCTATTGTTGTTGTTGTTAGCTTGCTGCTGCCGCTGTTGCCGACTGGCAGCAGGTTGATGCTGCTGAAGGCTGTTGTTCACAAGTGTGATTGCGATGGCTGCTTTTGATACTGCAACAACTGCAGTTGCGCCGGCTATGGCGCTGTGGTGTGCATGGGACACATTATCGCCAGCGCTGGCGGTGGTCATTGCAAATGCATAATAGAAAAATAAAACGGCGGTGAGTTGGAAGCTGCAAAGACAAGGGCTGCCTGCCGCTCTCACATACGAGTACATGTGAAACTATATGTAAGCCACCGGCGCGCAATGAAAGTTTAGCCAACTTTGATTTTGTTGTTGCTGCCGACACACAAAAAAACATTTATTCGTCTACTTATTGCAGACTTTTTACTTTGGATAATATTTAAATTGCAAAACACAGTGCAGTGGAGAGTTTGGATTTTTGAAGAGCAACCATATTTCGTTGTTGTTGTTGTCATGCTTTCCAATGCTTTGCCTACCGCATCTAGTATGCACGTTACTAATGCTCCGCACAAACGTTTGCAACGTTTAGTCATTCAGCCATGACATTTTCCCAGAGTTGCAACTTGCAAGTTGCAAGTCGACACCAGAAATGTTGCATGCGTGTTAGCTTCTTTTTTATACGTTATAAATCGACGCATTTTGGTACAAACGCATACCCGTATGTATTACTGTGTGTGTCTGTTGTTTTTGCGCGTTTCTGTGAAAGTGCGTAGCAACGTTGGATAGCTTGAATGTTGCATGCAACATATCTATAGTATATGCATATGCATGCGCAAGACCCCTATCTACTAGTTGGGTTGGCGATGGCGCATACATAATTACATACATAGTTATTTTAATGAATTGTAGCGTCGTGTACCAGGCAGAAAATCTATCGTCCATTTAACCAAATAAACGGGATATCTCAGGTGAAAGGTACAGTGGTCAAATTTTAATTGTTTTAGTGTGAAAAAAATAGGGAACTTAAATTGACATTAATAATTGTTAAATTTTTTCAAAATTTTTTAGGCTAACTATAATTATAAGAACTCCAATATTTTTCTTCTTCTTGACTGGCGTAGATACCGCTTATGCGGTTATAGCCGAATCCACAACAGCGCGCCATTTATTTCTCGTTTAGGCAATTTGTCGCCAATTGGTAATAGCAAGTGAAGCCAGGACCTTCTCCACCTGGTCCTTCCTCCTTGGAGGTCTCCCTCTTCCCCTTCCTCTTCTTCCACCAGCGCGTACTGCATCGAATACTTTCAGAGCTGGAGCACTTTCGTCCATTCGAACAACATTCGCTGGACTATGTCTATGTCGTCGAATAACACATACAGCTCATCATTCCATCGTCTGCGGTATTCGCCGTTGCCAATATTTAAGGGACCGTGAATCATCCGCAAAATCTTTCTCGAAAACTCCTAGTACCGCCCTATCGAATGTTGACATCATCCACGCTTCTGCACCGTAAAGTAGGACGGGAATGATAAGGGACTTGTAGAGTTTGGTTTTTGTCTTCGAGAGAGGACTTTACTTTTCAATTGCCCTCTCAGTCCATAGTAGCACCTGTTGGCAAGAGTAATTCTGCGTTGGATTTTAAGGCTGACATCATTATTGGTGTTGATACTTGTTCCCAGATAGACGAAATTATCAACAACTTCAGAGTTATGACTGTCACGTAGGCGCGAATACGCT
Source organism: Zeugodacus cucurbitae (assembly GCF_028554725.1). Lineage (NCBI taxonomy): Eukaryota > Metazoa > Arthropoda > Insecta > Diptera > Tephritidae > Zeugodacus > Zeugodacus cucurbitae. The sequence continues at coordinate 47,319,594 of NC_071670.1, forward strand.
GACCGTTTGTTTGATGGCAGAAGATATTTTGTCTTGTCCTCGTATGGAGATTGTACCTTCTCTGTTCAGCTCTGCGGCTCGTATTAGGTTAAAAAAGTCACCCTGTCTGAAACCTCGTTTGGTATCGAACGGCTCGGAGAGGTGTTTCCCGATCGTGACGGAGCTTTTGATGTTGCTAAGGCTGTGTAGTATTAGTTTGACAGGGATACCAAATTCAGACATAGCGGCATAGAGGCAACTCCTTTTCGTGCTATCGAAAGCAGCTTTAAAATGGACAAAGAAATTTTGTGTGACATTCCTCTTTTCACAGAACCTTTTCCAATATTTTTGCTTTATTTGAATTGAAGCTCTTATTTAGCTCATAATTAGAATTATACAATTTAATTCAGATATGTAATGTTTCGTTCGACAAATTGTTGAAATTTCGAAGTCAATTTCCCTTAGTGCCAGGTCTGAACTATAAGGTGGATGCGTAAGAACCTCCTAACTACTCCCAACATAGCTCCCGGAGCTTCGGTCGTTGTCCTAATAGGGCTCGATGTCTCTCCAATTTGCCAAAACTGACAGCTTTTGGAAGGTTCCTTCCTTCGGACGGTCAAATTTTTGACAGTACATGTCCGAATTAAGAGTTTGGCCGTAGAGGAACAACTAGCTCATCCGGCCTCATTCCCTACCAATCCCACCAAGTACATAGAGAAACCTTCCCTCAAGATTGACCCATTTTTCATCACCAGTAACCATCCGCTTGAGAAATAGATTGATTTTAAAACGATTCAGCAACGATTCGACGAAGGAAATTCGGTCCATTAGATCCAGCCATATTTAAATTGCTCCAAACTATTGTTCTCTATAATGTTTAGCTCCTTGACAACCGAAACAGTGTTCAAATGCCGGATTCGACGATTTTAATTATTTTATCGATATTTTCGATAGTCGGCCTTTCGGAGGGCGGAGCGGTTTTGACATCGAAGTGATCGGAACTGAATCGACGAATCTAACATTGAATAATGGATTTAATACCTCTTTATCGAGCGAGGCCCAACACGGATGAGTTAGATTGTGAGAGGTTCTAGAGTTCTATTGAGTAGAATTGAAGAGTTTGTTTTCATTTGGCACTGATAAGAGTGGGTTCGTGCCAACTAAATCAGTTGATCCAGCGGTTAATTACGAACCCTTACTTTTACAAATTCTATAGAATATAGAATAATAGCTAACATGACAATGTCAAAACAACAATTAAATTCAAGCCGAAAAGTGTAACGAAATGCATTTGAGGATCCAATACCAGGAATGCCAATAAAAGAAATCCAACCTGTCGACGTGCTATGCGCCACACTATGGTTGTTAAAATTTATTTTGCAAACACGACAAAAACCACTGCGGCATACTGTAGTTTCACCAACGAACAAGCTTTATGCGCAACAACAACAACAATAGCAACTACAATGACAACAATTTCAAACGCGAGAAAAATGCAGAATAATGCGTTTAACCGGGAGTAGTAAGCAACGGCTCAACAACGTAGTATACAGAAGATTGCAAATATGATTTTAAGTGAGCGAGAAAGCGAGATGATGAGGAGTTCACTTTGGCGGCGGCGACGGTATGTATGTCGTGCTTACTTCCAATGGCATACGCAGGAGTCGCATACTGGAATAGTGGAATTTGAAACCTGGAGACAGCCACTGCAGCAAGTGCCGGGTGCAGAGGGGAGAGTAAGGTGAAGAGCTTAAATATAACGAAACGAGGCGAAGCACGCACTTCAACTAACCAACAAGCGAGTCAGCTGGCCAACCAACTAACACATTTAATGAAATTGTACGGAGGTTGCAGATACCAGCAGAGGCCGGGTGGCCATCGACCGACATATTCGGCATGTAACCCGGCGGAAGTCAGCAGCAGCCGAACGTTGCATACGCCTACACCTGCTGCTGCAAGAGCATCCTTCCACACACATACGAATGCAGTTTTCTGTACGAACCTTCAGTGTGGGGGGGCGAGTGGTGTGTATGGTGGACTCAGTGTGAGCGGGTAGCAGCGAGGAGCAACAACTGCAATGCATTGATGTGAGCGAATCAACATTGCAGCAACCTAAAAACGCAATGAAATGCCAAATGCCGAAATACAATAAACAAACAAGCGAACTAACTTTGAGGACGACCCGGGGTTCTCATAATGTTTGTACTTTTGCGCAACCTACCACCACCATCTGGTACGCAATAACCGACATAGTTCGATGAAATGATTGCCAAATTGTGCGCTTGGCTTGGAGAGCTCATACTCAGACTGTAAAGTTCGTATAATCATAGGCTTTTTTATGTTGCGGCAGGCCGGATAAGGGTAGAGAGATGTGGAAAGTATGTAACTTTTTCTTTTAACTCGCTGAGTGAGCAATTCATTTTTGAAGAAAATAATGTAAAAAGGAATGTTGAAAGTAAGACACGATGAGGGACTTCCTATGAAAAAATTTATAGAAAAATAAGAGAATTAGCGACCACGGTGATGGAGTGATTAGGGCACTATTACAACTAATATGGGTTTGGATCCAAACCCTTTTTCGATCAATATACCGTTTTTTTTTTATTTGAAGACTGGAAATTCGACATTCTGGGTGTTTTGCATCTGCGATCTTTAACACTTTCATACAGTTTGTAGAGATCTGGAAGAGTCTACCGTGGATAGGTGTAGAAAAACCGAAATGTTCAATTCTCAGGATCATAAGTTAAACTGGTTCAGTTACCAATATAGCTCTCAAAAATTGAAGAAATGTCAATTCCCCTCCCATGTGATCTACGAAACTACTATTGCAGAGAACATGGCATTAATGGTGATTGAATGTAGAAAGAATGAGGGAACTTTTTCGGTTCGCATTTATAGAAACACAGTGGTTGTTCTCAATTTCTGAAGAATCAATCGGAAAGATATTAGTGGATGATGGCGAATTAAAATTTTCGAAATTTATTTTCTGGAATTTATGTCCTCGGGACTACTCTCGAAAAGGGTTTGATGGGTTTCAAAACTTGTAAAATATTTTCCGAGTAAAATTGGAAGTTCCGCTCATCAGGCCACGTCAGTTAAGGCAGTAGTCTGCTTTACAGGCTTCAAAAAATAGATTTTTTTGTTTTGTTTTAAATCTCTTCCAAAACTATCCAAGAATATGTCTTTAAAATTCCAGAGACCAATTCGACATATTTTCGAAGCTAGAGCAGTTTTAGTGGCCGAGCATCGAACAGGTGCGAATGCTCAGGCAGACCTTTAAAGCGCGTTTTCTCGAGTTTTCATTTTCACAAGTGTTAGAAAACGGTGCCGGCGATAGCAAAAAGAATATATGTCCGATCGAAAAAAACCGTAGTGATCTAGCTTCAGTATTAAATTATCTTCTATTTGAACTAAAAAAAGTTGGACAAAAGTATTATTTAAACTACTTGTTTTGCAACTTAAAATCAATTTTTTTCTTAAAAAAGTGAATTTTTTTTTTTCAAACTTCGAAAAAATTCGGAATTTTATAACTTCTTCGGTATTTTTTTAGTTCATAAAGAAAAGAAACATATAAAAATTAAATTGAAACTTTAAACGCGTTTATCTCAAAACTCATTTTTGTAAGTCAGTGGACACGGTATCTCAAAAAATTATGAAGCAATTCTGTTCAAATTTTGCACACATCTTTGAAACATCATTATCTAGTTAATGAACGAAGGATTTTTTTATGCTTTTATTAAAACTATTTTTTTCGATCCAATATATGTCGAAAATTTGATCAAAAGCGTTTTTTTTTCAAAATCTGTCAAAAATACAAATTTTAACATTTTCTTTTGTCCTTCGATCACGGACTAGAATTATCCCTGTACTATCGAAATATTTTTGGTTTTTTGATTCAAGATTTGATTTTAGATGAACCAATAATAAGTTCTGATGCCCACGGCAAGACCTTCTTTTCGTCATCAACACCTCATGGGAGATGAGGTACCAACGGCTGAGTTTTCGGAATTTTTAATTAAAAATTTCACAAAATAATGTTTAAATACGCATCTTTGATATGCTTAATTGTCGAAATGAAATATATGATTGTATATATATATATAAAATTGTAAAGCACCTAACAACGTAAATGAATTTGTTTCAAAATTTAATATTAACAAGAAAAAAAAAATAATTATCTTATATTACCATTGGTGGATGGAGTAAATGGAGAAATAGCGATAATTAAAATTTACAATAATTACAAAAAAATATAATCTGCAGTAAAGAGGAACGGAGAATTTAAGAACAACTTCCTATTTGCGTGGTTATTGCATACATATATACATTTTTTTGTATGTACATATGTATTGATAAGAAATATGCATGGGAGACACCCCATGAGCTTTATATTTTATTAGTATTTTTTTGCAATATACTGCATGCCTATATTAAAAAATACATAAGGTATTCAGCTATATACACAAAATGAATATATAAAAGTTTACATTTGTCTTGTGGGTAAGGCGTAAGAATTTTCCATTAAAATGAATTTCTATATATGTAATGCTGAAAAGTGCAATATAATACATAAGAATACGCTTGTATACAAAAATGTGCATACTCATATGGCCTGTAGAGATATTTAGAGACAGGATTTTAGAAACTTCATTGATATTATAATATATGACGAATTTCTAGACCAACTCGTTTGAGAGCGGTTGTAAAGGCCATAAAGGACAATACACAGCAAATGTTTGAAATAACAAGTGGGCACCCATACCAGAGAATGAGTTTGGAAGCTAGAAACTTCTAGTGTGAGAGAAAATTTTAGTCCTTCGGAGTAACTGAGTAGAATACAGCGCAATTCTAAGCTATGTGTATACATTAAAGTAAAAACATATAAAATAAGTTGATCCCCTTAGACAAGCTTCTTCTTAATAATAAAAAAATCGCACAGGGTATACAGTGCATAGTAGAAACCTACAAACATACATAGGTGCATGCAAGTTTGTATATGTTTCGTAATCAAGCATGGAGAGCTTTTCGTGACAGCCCTTATTTGTTTGGCGTAAGATTGCATTTTTCACCATTTTTGTCTTTTCTCATATTCTATAAATACACAATTTTCAAGGCGCCACTTGCATTGCATGTGAATACCACAGTAAAATGCATGTAAAATATGAATTTGGCTAATGGTTTTAAAGCATAGGGACTTGAAATCGCTATCGAACAGAATTATATAATATATTATAGTATATATTTAAACACACTTACATGTATATCTCATTAATAGTAATTAATTGCATGACAACTTACCTGAAAAGAGAAAATATAATTATTAATAATAATATGAAAACTGTAATATACGTATATATAATTCTAAACTACTGAAAAACTGCATTAAGGATTTCCACGATTAAGTAGTGGTTTACTAAAAGTCATTACTAAGTAGCAGCCCCTAAGATTAGATGCGTTTTTATGAGCTTTGAGCAACTTTTTTTTGTTAAAAGCTCACACTTAGTAGCTTCTTCATGAATTCTTGGACAAAAACACTATTGTAATGATGACTAAGGTTCCAAATTCGTCAAGACATAAATCCGTATGAATTTTTCCTATTTCCAGCATTCATTATTGGATAATATTCGACCGATTACACCACGAGTGTACAAGAAGTCCATGGAGAGTCGAACTTGGACTGACGTATGGCAGGACTTGGCCTATTTTATGTCGAGATCTTAAATTGATAGCGTACAAAATACAGCTTGTGCAAGAACTGTAGCCGGTACACCTTCCCAAGCGACAACGCTTCGCTCTATCGGCTAGTGAAAAGTTCTAAGAATATCCGACGTTTTCGGGCCAAATTCTGTTCAGCGATAAGGCCCATTTCTGGTTCAATGCGTGTGTAATCAAGCAAAATTGCCGCATTTAGAACGAAGAGCAACCTGAAGAGATTGAAGAACTGCCCTTTCATCCAGAATAACAACGGTTTGGTGTGGCTTGTGGACCGATGAAATCATCGGTACATATTCACATCAATCAATTGATTTATTGAGATAACGTCTCGGTGAGCAGATAATTTCCTGTTTTGGGCCAGACAATTAGCCACCAAGATCGTGTGATATTACACCGTTAGACTTTTTCCTGTGGTTGGCCAGTTACCAGTTCGAAATGCTCGAACGAGTCATCCAAAATCGGACTCAATGGACATCTGAGACGTAGCCGTCTGAGACGTAGCCGCGGCCAATATTTGAAAGAGATAAAAAAAAGTAGGGAACCTCGAAATGGATCACCCCTTACGAGAGAGAAGACGTTATATTGGAAGATCTGGGGCTATTAGGTCATTAAATTGTATTGTGATCAACTGGAGGCAAAGAGTTCCTCAGTATATAAGTGACAAGAAATCATTTACCACAATTTATTAGCAATTCTGGCTTTATCATTTCTTTAAAATGTTCCAAACAGCGAAATTAAACAGCTCACAACCGCATCGACTTCTTTAATAGCGAAGAAGCGAATAGGTCTGGAGGTGAATGAGGACAAGACGAAATATCTCCTGTCATCAAGCAAACAGTCGGCGCATTCGCGTCTTGGCTCCCACGTCACTGTTGACAGTCATAACTTCGAAGTTGTACGACGACGACATTGACATAGTTCAGCGAATAAAAAGACAGCGGCTACGCTGGCTAGGTCATGTTGTCCGAATGGACGAAAACACTCCAGCCCTGAAAGTGTTCGATGCAGTACCCGCCGGAGGAAGCCGAGGAAGGGGAAGGCCTCCACTCCGTTGGAGGGACCAGGTTGGAGAGCGACCTGGTTACACTTGGAATCTCCAACTGGCGCCGAACTGCGAAGGAAAGAGAGGAGTGGCGCTCATACAACCGCATCGCAAGTTTCCACTACTTTATGTTATATAGAGGAGCGGGGACATGGAATGTTATCGGACTCTGTCTTAAATTCCAAATCTGTGTTGACTATTAAAAGGCGGAATGTTTCCTCTAACTTGAAACAAAAATCAACGACTCAGTGGCGATTCAGAAAGGAAAGGAAGGAAAGTGTTTAGGAGAAGGATCCTGGAACTACAGAGAAACCCCGTTTATCACTAAACGTTTTGATTTCGAAGCAGATGAGGATACAACTCCATTTTTAATCAGATCAAGCAACGAAAGTTGATGCAACATTACGGAATATTTTGGATTCCAATAAATTTGTTAAATCAGTTTCTAATTTCTACGACCACCTGTGGTTCCTATTTAGCCTACAAGAGTAACCAGTATGCTGCAGCAACGCGCAAAATCTTTTCATATGACGGTGAATTTCATCAGCCAATAAAAATAATTATAATGTTCCTTCCACTCGAAAATACCAATGCGTTCCATGCATCTTTTAATGCCAAGCAATAATAAAAACTGTAGGCAACAAATAAATGAAAACAGAACATGGAAAATGATGTATGGTAGAAGGAGAAGAAGAAGAAAAAAAAAAAAAACAAATAAACTGGTTTGATTAGTTTTACCCATTTGCCATTCTGGGGACAAACGTCAACGCCAATCGATCGGCGAATGTTCGCTGAATGCTGATCGTGTTAAATATGCTTGCAGATTTTCGCAAACTGTACATAGCACACACAAAAGCATACCGGCCAAAACGCTGAGGCTAAAACTGAAGCACCGAAGAGAACAAGAGTAAAAGTAAAAAAGGAAAAAAAAAAGTAGCTCGTATAATGCATTTCAGGAAAAGTCAATGACTACCCAACGCCAACTGGCTGCCACCGCTGCTTTAGGCTTTAGGCAGTCCACGCTGGAGTTCAACTTTGCTAAACATTTGTCAGGAGCTTAATGTGTGTGCCCTAAGGCTAAGTGTGGCGGACAGTGTGCGCTATCCGACATTTTGCAGTTGTGCGAGTATCCAACATGTAATGTGCGTAAGAGACCATTACAATTCGGCGTCAGGCCATAAATAACAGTCGCATAGGATTTATTTTATCAAGGGCGTCTCTTTAGGGGGGTGGTCAGTTCATAAATAATATTTAGAAATTATTACTAGTTATTTAGCGCTTATATGTATGCCGTTATTTCTATTAGAATAATAAAAAAAATTTGGAAAAATCACAAAAAATAATAAATAAATGAGTATCTTAGAGCGATGGGCATTGCCCACTACCCGCATATATAATTTGCAATTATATATATATATAATATATGCACATGTGCAACGAAAATGTCTTGCAACATCACCAAATTAACTAACCAACAACAACAACCGTTCGAGATACGGTAATAATGTGTTTGTGTGAGCAATGCTTAGCCGTTGATCGTTAAAGCGATCGCAACATGGCTTATTACACAATTCAACACCAATAATTGTTGCAGACAGTAGTGGCCAACATACAGACACCACACATATATCACATATTGTTGTTTCTAGTTGCAAAACTCTTTCAGTTCGATGGCAACAACAACGAGTAATTGTCGATGAGTTACGTATGGACTAGTGTGTATGGAAGAGTTCAACTTTATGTGCAGAGGAGAAGAGGGGGTTGACCAATACTATACGAAAGTCAATGTATGAGATAATGTGTAAAAAATAAAGCCAGATTTTGTGATTTTTTCAAATCTCCAAGTAGGAGGCGTTACCGCAAAAGTTGAGATCATTAGCAAAATTTCGCAACAATTTTACACTATTCATTCAAAAATTGAGTTCCGGAGTTAAGGTACTTCAATAAGCTATTTAATATTACCGTTAAATTTGAAAAAAAAATATCGCCCCATGATCACGATTTTTCATTGAGTAATAGCTCATATAATTTTATAATATACAATATTAAAAATTGTTGTTTTTATACACACATAAAGGGTTTTTCAATAAGAGCGCTTAAAAAGCTTTATTCCTGTGAAAGTACATTCGATGCCATTATGTAAGGAAGTCGATTTCTTTTGCATGGCCACCACTTGCATAACGCTGAACCCAATTTCCAACGGGTTTCAAGCATAAATCGGCCGAAACTGCTGAAATTTCAGATACGATATTCGTACGAAGTGCATCAATCGTCGTCGGCTTGTTGTCATAAACCATAGACTTGACGTAGCCCCTCAGGAAATAGTCTAACGGCACGACCGCACGACCGAGGCGACTAATTGAGTGGGCCATTTCGTGAGATAACACGTTCACCAAACTGGGTTTTCAATAAATCGATTATGACATTCACTGTGTGGCTTGTGGCGCCGTCCTCTTGGAACCACATATTGTCCAAGTCCATATCATGCAATTCGGGCCAAAAATATTCGGTTATCATTGGAAGGTAGCGATTCCCATTCACAGTAACGAGCTGGTCTTGATCATCACGGAAGAAGTACGGCCCATAAGCCGCACCAAACCGTTATTTTTTCGAACTGCAATGGTGATTCATGGAGTGTGCATTGCTGCCTGACCAATTACGCATATTTTGCTTATTAAAGAAGCCATTCAGCCAGAAATGAGCCTGATCGCTACGTAGGACGTAGCGCTCTTACAGTTGAGGCCACTAACTCCGAATTTCCGTAGTAAATTTTAATAATGACGACTCATTGCTGGATCTTATGAAATGGAAAAACTTTACTGAAGAGAAATGCCAAAGGGCGGGAAAAAGAAACACTTTATCTGGCAGGCTCCAAATTTGACTGACTTGGTAGAGCTTCAAATGACAACAGTGGCTTTTAGCCAAGATCTGAGTTCGCTGATTTACTCTAGTTTCAAGTCTATAATATCCATAACATCGGATTACGCCATTAAATGTAAGCTCTTATTAGAATTGTAAGATGATTTAGTTATGTTGGCTCATCTTCATTTACATTAGATTGAGAGAGTTACAATACAGATATCACGAATTTACAGAAGTCGGCAGGGTTGTCTTACAATGTAAATATTGCTAATCGCTGTGATGACTTGTATTTTTATATATTATAATGTAGAATATATTAAGCCCCATTTGTTGTGCAATTAATTTAAGAAGTTCTCAACGCCAGTACTATAGGAAACACAAGGATCACTCGATGAAAAAAACTATTTTCCAGACTTTTGCTAACATTGGAATGCACCTTTTATGTGGCTATTATACATAGGATATACCTATAAGGTAAGCCTAAACGATTAAATGCCATGTAAATAAATACAATTGGCTTGTAGTAAGTATATTCATTTCTATATATGTACTACAGCTATTGATATGTATGCTTTAAATGAGATCTACACCAAAGTTTTTCATGGCAGCGTGCGATGTTGGCAAAGAGTAGCCAATACGTGCGGCAGTCAAGAGCCCTGGATCGATCGTTTCGCCACTGCATAATCAAAGCACATATTTATGTACATGCTTAACTGTGTATATGGTTACATATTTATAGGTACATATGTATATATTTATTTACATCATTGTAGACACATAGACTTTGTCTGTGCGTTGGAAAGGTAGCCATTGCCCCTCCAACAATAAGCACTTGAGATATATTTTGCTATTTCGTTTTATCATTTTGCTGCATTTTCTGGTTTTTAGTTCGTTGAACTGTGTTGAGAATTTGAACTCAATAAATGCAATTAAAGCAACAATAGCAAAAAGTGATATTACTTGCATAGTATCGCCATTACAATGCCACTACAATTTAGTTTTATTGTACGACGAACGGTGTTCGTGTGATCTCGATCTCGTCATGGTTACGGGATCACTGCGAAACACTTGTTTTTATTATTAGCTGTGATTTGCGTGTAGGTGGTGATTAGATTGTTCTTTAGTAAATAATTATTTATTGAATTTGTAAGTAGATCTTTTAGCAGTTTTTTTTTTAACTCGCTTGACCACCTAAATCAACATTTTACACTGAAAATTTGAAAAGATAAAACGTTTGTCGCCGTTAATACTCAATTAATCGAAAAATCGAACCTCAATTGTGATAATCGAAAAATCCATTCCTGGTCCATGGAACGTCATCGTTTGATCAAAAAGTCTTCAGTTTTTGCATCAAACATTCCTTGCCCCTCAAATATAATAAAAAAATAACATTATCTGGAAATACATATATCCGGGTTTGATTCCCTTGACACTGTATTAAGTAGTTATTTGAAAAGCAAAGTATACATGAGCTTAGAAAAATCAGAGGCAAATATACGAGCAAACAAGCGCTTGAGCTATTCTTTAATACCTTTAGTGAGTTTTTAAATACATAAAGTCCAGACGCTCAACCCAATTTTCGAAGATTTTCAAGCATAAATCGGCCGATACTGCTGCAATTTCAGATACGATATTCGTATGAAGTTCATCAATCGTCGCTGGCTTGTTGTCATAAACCATAGACTTGACGTAGCCCCTCAATAGTCTAACGGCGTCAAATCGCACGACCGAGGCGGCCAATTGACTGGGCCATTTCGTGAGATAACACGTTCACTAAACTTGTTATAAATCGATTGTGACATTCGCTGTGAGGCTTGTCCTATTGGAACCACATATTGTTCAAGTCCATATTATCCAATTCGGGCCAAACATATTCGGTAGCGGTATTCACAGTAACGTGCCGGTCGTCATCATCACGGTAGAAGGGCCCAGGGACGCCGCCAGCCCATAAACCGCACCAAACAGTAATTTTTTCGGAATATAATGGTGACTCATGGGGTACGTATGGATTGCTGCCTGGCCAATAATGCATATTTTGCCTCTTGACGAGACTTTTCCCCTATTGAAAAACCTTTTATATAAAAGCGTATTGCCAGTTTAGAGCCCTTAAAAATTCTCTAATTTTGAGATTAATCTTCTTAGATTTGAGTTTTTAACAAAACTTTTAAACTGAGGTATTGATACAAAATGTCGGAACGGACAGACGACTCTATTATATTTTTAAATTTATATCTCCTTTTTTTCGCAAAAATGGCGTAATGCTTTCACTATTCTATCGATTCCCCCTTATTCTGGTCTAGACGCATGCATTTTAGGAATTTTTTAAACTAAGACAAAAAAATATTAAAAACATTTTTACTATCCATTTTTTGATATTGACATTTTAATAATGTAAAAAAAAATTGCAAGAAAAAAAAACAAAATTCGTCGAGATACGGGTCGGTAGAATGGAGGCTTCAAAAAAACGGTGCGTCCTGGTTGACGTGATTTCAACCCTTGTAGAGATCTAAACAAGAAGATCCTTCATTAGTAAGATGTCATTATCGGGTTGACCATTTTCAAAACAAAAATAACAAAATGGCGCCGACTTCAAAAAAAAAATTTTTACTCGATTTTTTCGACCTTTTCGAATTTTTTAAAAATACTTCAAACCATTTTTTTTGGGAATCCAAGGCAGACACGATAGAGCATTGTATAAAGAAGATATATACCAAATTTCAAAGGAATCGGTTCAGTAGAACTTGAGATATCATGTCAACCACCTCAAAAAAAGTAGTTTCGAGAAAAACGCGTTTAAAGTTTAGGAGACCGCTCGGGCGGCTCGGACGCCACGTCACAAAATCGTCTGTATCTCCGAAAATAAGTCGAATTTTGAAAAATCCTTCCAAGGTCATATTTTTTAAAGTCTAAACTTTCAAAATATGCAAAAAAAAATAGTTTTTTTCAAAATACTAGACCAGAATATCCCCTTAAGTAATATTTCTGGACCCTTGAGTGTAATTTAAGTAAAAAAATAAATGTTTCCAAAATGCTAGTCACGTCATTAGAGGTTAGGCCACCAGTTGCCTTGCCTTGTCTCTTTGTTTAGACCGTCATAAGTGATATTTTTCGTGAAGAGAAGAATATTGCTCAGTACCCAAATCGTTTCCTTATTACATATTATATATTATTTACACCTCAAATTTCGGTGTTTTTGACTAACCAATCTAGAATCATCAACATTGTTTCACTATCGTGTTACATTACTTCGGTGTTTAGCACTAAACCATTAGAATCATGTACCTGCAAGTTCTTCAACAACTAAAGCGATAATTCATCGCCTGTTGATAGGTGAAAATATCGATATAGGCACCAATAAAACATTGAACCAACTCGTAAAATTTATCGCAGCTAAGCTAAAGTTGAACAAGTTGAAAGGAATCAGATCAAATGTAAATAGGCAACACAACAGAAGCCTCGTGCCAGTATCTATGAGTATGTAGGCCTGCACTCATGTAAATATGAATGAAGTGGAGTGTGCGTCAACATTTGTATGCGTTCGCAACAACTACTCAGGCATATAAACGAAGCAACGTGTGCATTGAAATGGAATGAAATTCACAATATATACCTACATAAATACATATATATATATATATGAGCATATATATTTATGTAGGTATATATGTATGCATATATGTATGTATGTATATATGTTTATGTGCAATATTCAATCTGTTGCAGGTTGCAGGTGCCGACGAAGCACCAACAAAACGTACAACAATAACAACGAGTACCACCATTCGATGTTGTTGGTAGTGTCGGTGGTGGTGCTGATGCTGTGGTGCAGCCGATGAGTGAAACGCGAAAGGCAGAGCATACGAAATATGCAGATGAATATGAATTGCATGTAAGTAGAAATGAAACAGTACCATCGATAGCGTCAAAATAGTCACGAAACACAACCAACAACCAACAGCTAACAGCCATCAACAAGCAAAAACAACAACTACTTATAACTAACAATAACAACAAGTGGAGCTTGCAAGCGCAACGTAACAATATAGATACATATATACAGTTAATGCAATGACCAAAAGCTTCCGCCAACGACGTGACAACAACAAAGCACACGCCAATGATTGCACTTGAGCCTGAGCAATAATCGAAGTAATGCAACACAGCCCAAACAACGACGACGACGACGCAGCGGGCAGTGCAATCTCTGCCCCAACTGCCACCATAATAATAGGCGAGGTAGATAGGTAGCCTGTCAGTGGGCAATATGGTGAATGCAATTGTTGTTTTGTTTTGTGCAGCTGTCGTGTCGGATTTGTTGTGTGTGTGCAACATTCGACTCGCTCACACTCATACTTGCTGCAAATGCCAAAAATTCTAAATTTCAAATACATACTCGGTCCACTCTAAGGTGCGTACATCCTATAAAAGTGCATATGCTTGTTTGCTCCCTACAGCTACATACATACATACATACATATGTAACTAGATATGCATGTGTTTGTGCTCGCTTGCATGACAACAACTTCAATACCTCCCAACTGTACCGAAATGCGCTGCAACGCTATTCAACGCCAGGGACCTAAAAGCCTAGCTCCGAACGGGCTAACAAGCACCCTGACCACCTATTTTGTGGCAGCTCCGATGCTGTGTTGAGTTTATGTGTATCTAAGTTAAAATGTGCAGAAATCTAAGCTCATTGCAAAAACAACTAAAACAACATACAATACACATACACATACATATAAATTATGTATACATTGAGCTTGGAGAGGGGAGAGTGCAAATTTTATTACATCTGCAAATTATAGCAAAGGTTCTAGAGATTAGAAAAATATTTTGCCGAGTATACTAAAAATGATATTGCATAAAGGGATTACAAAAATGATCTCGGTAGCATATAAGGTGTTGATAAAATATATGTAATACCAGGCAGACTGAAAAGTTCATATCGTGTTTATATGGCACCGAAAACAATGAACCAAGTGGATGTTTAAAATATTGTGGATAACTATAGAATAATATAGATCGATATAGGTAACACTCTACATATGCCAATGTAAAGGTTTTGCCATTATTGTTCAGGAAAAATTTTGCATGAGAAAGGTGTGTGTAGTGCGAGTGCACAAACGACCCATTCACCGTGTCGCAAATCTATAAAAATTAAGACAAAGTTGCATCTAAAGTATTTTCAGTTGCTTTTTGCTATCCTCAGACCACAGTAGAATGAGGTCGCCGATAAGGACATATCATCGTACTACAATAAGTGTCATCAGATCCTTGATGGCATTTTGATACTCTCGCAACAAGTTGCTAAGAGAGTTTAATAGTTTTCTTCATATAACGGTTACAAACGTAAGTCCTAAAACTGAACGAGTTAGATATATGGTATATATAGGGTATAGTAGAGTTGAAATCCATATGTATCTGTATGTATGTATGTCCGTCCGCTTGTTCGTCCGTACAAGCGATAATTTGAGTAAAAATTGCGATATCTTGACGAAATTTGGTAAACGTGTTTCTTGGCACCATACGAAATACGAACTCGTTTCACAAATGGGCGAAATCGGACCATTGCCAAAATGACAAAAATAGATAAACTGACACAACTAAACCTTAAATAAAGTTAGGAAAGCACAGATGGTACATATATAGGATCATACGAGGGCTGCTATATATATTTCTGAACTAGGCAACACTAAGTGTTGCCAGGTGCAATCTGACATTTCCATTGGAAAGTTTGACATTTTTTAGCATAACATCACTCAGAACGTTTTGTCATTTAATCGTGTATTGTTTTATTTACAGGGAATTAAAAAATTCATCTCGGCCTAAAAATGGAATTAACTCGTGAACATTTTCGTGCAACTTTCATTTTTCACAACTTTCGACGTGGATTATCGCGACAAGAGTGCATCGATGAACTAAAATCTTTGTATGAAACACCATCCTATAGCACTGTGAAAAACTGGTACAATGAATTCAATCGTGGTCGACGCTCGCTCAAAGACGAATTCCGTGAAGGTCGTCCAAAAACAGCCGTGAACTGATAATGCAAGACCGTCATGTAACATACCTTCAGATAGAGGCAGGCCTATGCATTTCTCCCACCAGCATACATTCGATATTGCATGAACACCTGGGCGTAAAAAAGGTTTGTTCCCGTTGGATCCCGCACAATTTGACAATCGCTCAAAAAAAGGCTCAAAAAAGTGCTTCGAAAATTGGTTTGAGCGCATGCAAAAGTGTATAAATCTTGATGGAGAATAGAGAATATTTTGAAAAACAATAAAACCATTTTCGTTGATAAATATTCCTATTTTCATTATTAGGCCAGAAATATATATAACAGCCCTCGTACTAGGGCGGAGCATATTTGGATGTATTTTGTTTTGGTAAAGTGAGCGTGGTCCCGCCCCCAAATAGATTTTTGGTATATATCTCGTGACCCATCAAAGCTATATCAACAAGACTTTCTGGAGTCAATAACTTTAGACACATGTAGTTATGTAGAAGGAAAAGGGAAGAAATCGAATTTTAACCACGCCTAACTCCCACACAAAGCTTATGTTGGAAATTACTTTCATTCAGTAAGGAAAAACACCAGAAACTTTAAATTTCAAGTTGAAGATGGTACAAACTAGAATACAAAATTTGAAATGAACGTGACGCCGCCATGGGTCAAAAAAGAGATAATCAGAAACTACTCGACCAATTTTATTTCGAAATTCGGTTTATAATACTGTTTAGGCATTCAAATGCTATAGTTTGAAAATGGGCGAAATGGGTTAACCACCCCGCCTACTTTCCTTATAATACAATTTTGTAGTCCATCTGATTCGTCCACTTTACAATATATAAATAAAGCACCAGTGAAGATATCGAAACAAAACTTTGCACGGAAACTGCAATTCGTATGTATATGGCATAGCCAGTATAAAAATCACCGATATCAAACATGATGACTGCACAGAGATTCGTATTTTTTACAAAAAATAAACTTAAATCTCTTAGATATTATAAAGAAAGTGGAAGGAGATGTGTTCAGACTTATAATGTGCGTCTATGCTAAAAAAATGTATATTGGTTAATATGAGATATCTTAAAAATATATGTATCAAAATGCAGTGAACATAGCTTGAAGGCAAAAATAGTTGAAATCGGTCCAGGAATTACCCCAGCCCCCATATATTATATATGATTTTTATACCCTGAACAGGGTATATTAAGTTTGTCACGAAGTTTGTAACACCCAGAAGGAAGCGTCGGAGACCCTATAAAGTATATATATAAATGATCAGTATGTTGAACTGAGTCGATTTAGCCATGTCCGTCTGTCTGTCTCTCCGTCCGTATGTCTGTCTGTATATATACGAACTAGTCCTTCAGTTTTTAAGATATCGTTTTGAAATTTTGCAGATGTTATTTTCTCTTCAAGAAGCTGCTCATTTGTCGGAACTGCCGATATCGGACCACTATATGATATAGCTGCCATACAAACTGAACGATTGGAATCAAGGGCTTGTATGGAAAACTTCCGTATTTTACTACATATCTTCACGAAATTTGGTGTGAGTTATTGTTAATAGAAATAATTTAATCTCCGAAAAAATTGTTCAGATCGGTTCACTATAGCATATAGCTGCCATACAAACCGAACGATCGAAATCAATGGCTTGTGTGGAAAATTTTCACATTTGACGTGGTATCTTCACGAAATTTGACATGGATTACTGCTTAAGGTAATAATATAAACGCCGAAGAAATTATTCAGATCGGTTAACTATATAACCTTAATGTTTCTAGCAAACAACCTGGCTAAAAAGGATTAGTAAAGTGTTTTCTTATTTTTTACTTACTTCTTCTTACGTCTTTAGATTTGCTTAAACACATAGTTACTAAAAGAAATGCACCTGTGAAGGGTATATTAGCTTCGGTACAGCCCAAGTTAACGTTTTTTCTTGTTTTTTTTTAGTGGCATAAAGCCGAATATATGTAAATATGTAAAATTGTCTGTTATCTTGATAAAATTAAATAAAAAACTTGCGACCGTATATATTGTTCGGTTACACCCAAACGTAGCCCTTCCTTACTTGTTCTTGAGTAATTTAAGAAACAAACATGAAAAATTTTGACCTTTGGTCGTACTGCTATGACAATGCGCCAACTATTGAAGTATTACACGCGAACTGTTGCAAAACCACTAAAAGATATTAGTCAAATCTGTAGATCTGTGTAATCTGTCAGTCCGACAATTCCAACTACAGAGTAAAGAGTCGACATGAGATATACGAATCTTTAACCGGCTTACAAATTGACTAAGTAATAGAAAATAGATGGACCCTCCGCTTCGTTTTCACTTTTCAGCTTCAGATTAGCTCGAAAGAATTATGCATTCAGCCCTTTGATATAAACAAGAAAACGTATCTCACCCGAAAATCGATGTACCCCGGTTACCAAAGCATAATTCGTTTGAAATGTTACTAGGAAGGCCTTTTCGATCAATTGTAACGGCTAAAAATTACATTTTGTAAAAAATATCAACGATTGCAATGAGTAAGTATTTTTCTTAATATGACTAAACATTGCCTTTTTATAAACAAAAAAAAAACAATGCAATTAAAAATATTTGGTTAAATTTGGTAATCATTATCAAGTAACATTTAATGCTCAGAATTACCATGAAAATGCTAAATACATATAAATATGTATATTTGTATTTGAAAAGGGTTTCACACGAAAAAAATCATATTAATACATACAATATATGTAAATATTGTATATGCATAGGTACATAAATTCACACAAGAATCGAGAATATAGTGTGTACATGCGGAAGCAAGAATTTTATTAAACCGTATCATCTCCCACGAAGGCTGTAGGTATGGCAAAACAACCGGGTAACACCATGGCGTATACGCAACCACAAATAAGCGTTGAAAACAAGGGGGCGTCCACGAGCATAGCATACACGTACACAATATGGCGTCCAACCCCAATAAGAAAGAGGAGCCAGTGTACCCAATCGTAGCGCTAATATAGGAACCATTAATGGGCCGTTTGTGTTGCAAGTACGCATATTTGTTTGCTGGTACATATGTAAGTATGTATGTACATATATAAGTAAGTACACTTGTAAGATTATATACAAATATTTGCGTCTCTTCTTGCTTGTAGCACTTACAGAGATGCATGCATGTTGTCGAACGCATTATGTCATCATATACCCGACTGCCGATTTTTTTACAAAATTTATTAATTCTACTGTTATTTAAACTCAAAAAAACCAATTTGGATTTTCAATCTCAAACATATCACAGGTTCTAATTGGATTTTCGACTTTCGTTAAACAAAATCCATATTCGAATCAGCAGTGGTACTAGGTGTATTTATTCAAGACAACTTTCAAAATTTAGTTTTTATTTATTTAAAGTACAAGATTATAGAAATAGTAAAAAAGAGTGCCCTAATAGTATCACCAAAACGCTTGATGTCAAAGAGATATCATAGCGAATTTTAGCGTTCAGTTAAAATTGCATATATAATACATATTTCAATGATACAAAGCTCACTTAACATGTTTTGTAAAATATATTAAGAAATCTTGACTTTTCACATATAATCAATAAGTATGGCTCATTATTCTCAATTTTTCAAATTGTTTTAACTGCATATTAAAGCATTTTAAACGCTATATTTCAAATATCAAATAGTGTGTTGCGCTTAGCGATGCATTAATCCCATAACATATCTAAACAATTAAGATTAACTAACCTACATAATTTAATAAAATTATATATATATTTATTGCAAATTATTAATATTGATTTACTGCTATTTGTATTCATACACTACAACAAATTTTTATTTAAAAACGTAAAATCATTACTTTCAACATATTAATGTATTTATATTCAAATAAATAAATATGTATGTTTGTATATTTACATAAATATTTGTTTATATTCCTATATTTACATAAATATTTGTTTACTTTTCTTGGCACTAACCTTATAACGACTCATTTTTCGTTGTTTTATTAGTGGCATAATTTTTGTTGTTATCTACTCTACACTAGCGTTTACTACTGGATATGTCACCTGATCTAATGATATATTCCTTTGTATAAGTAAATACACTCGCAACGTCGTCGTTCAATGACACGATGAACAGCACTGTTACACTTATGTTGGAATTTTTTTGGATTTTCTTTGGAGTTACATTTTCTACAAATCAACAGCAAAAAATATATCAACATGCGCAAATTTTCGTTTTGCTTACTGTAATATTTATATAATTTTCTGTTTTTTTCACTTTACTATCGCAGAACATAATAAATGTAGCATTTACAATAACAAAAATACACAACAAACGCCAAATTAAGTCGGCCAAAGGCAATGTGTTGGCCAAGTCTCAATACGGAAAATCTCATATAACCGGCGAATAGCAAACAAACCGCAGAGACAGCACGTTGCTGAAAGAGTTGCTGTTGCAACGAAACTGAAAATCTCAGCAACAAAACACTTCGGCTATCAGTTGGTAATGCCATCCACAGCACTTGGCAATGCTAGAAATGGAAATACATGTGGCGGTGGCAAAGGAAACATTGAAGGTAGCACCTACCTAAACAGTCGTGAATATCGAAACTACAAGAGAGGGCAGTGCATGCCAGGAAATTGAAGTGTGGTTAACTAAAGGAAAAGCATTTCGACATTATTAACCCTAGTATTAACAACGATAGCCAGCACTTAGGACATAATACAGACTGGAGCTGGTAAAGTTGGTAATCTTGACCGTGAAGAAAAACAGGCAAAAGATTAGAAAGAGGAAAATAACTACGTGCATAGCTTACAGTATTTGTTGTAAATTACTTGTTCTATTAATAATAAGAATAACAATAATAATAATACGAATTGCGAATACGCATTATTATATAGACATATCAAGTTTACCGATCCAAAGAGAACACCTTTTCCAATTAGAAACGATTAGGTGTAATGAAATGTTGACAATTAACTACTTTATGAAGTTTCCAAGCGTGTCAACCAATTGGAACACTAGCACACACAGCACAATACACGTGATAACATTTGAGCAAAATTATAAACTTGCAACTTAAATAGAATACATTTATATACATAGTTAAAAGAAGAATATCTTTTAAACATTGACATATGTATGTACGCTTATACACATATGTATGTTATGTTTAACTTGTACTAATTGTTTAAACAAATATTTACCCTGACTCCAAGGAATCTCGCCTCCAGCAGCTCCTGCTTTCGTGGGTCTAACGAAGTTTGGAAATGATCCATTGCCCTGTTATTTTACACAAAATGTATCAATAATAATGATAGCACAAATTATTATTCTTTAACTTTCAAGAGAAGCGTAATTTATTGTGTTTAAAAATATTTGTTACACCAAACAGCATTCACCGACATTTATCCGCGAAAACTGAGCGATCTGCTTTACCGACGCGAATTTAGCGCGATCAAAACAAACGCAATAATCATGAATGTAGGAAAAGTGGCAACGCTTTTTCAGGTCAAAAGCAATGGGAGAAACACACATAACAATCACAAAGCGGTCTTCATTACGTTTCGTAACTAACAACGTTACGTTGGCACATTTTATTTTACTGATAGTAGACGATTACCTCCCCCTCGCAACCGCACCTATATAACAACCAACTGCAACTTTACGCGCTTCAACATTATTCATACACACTTTCTAATAGCAAAATTCAGTACTCTCGTAACTTAACTTTCAGTATATTCCCTGCTAGGGATTCACTACTTATTTCACTGCAAAATTAAACTCTAAATTCATGAATTATTTGTCGTACAACGCGCACAAAA
Source organism: Zeugodacus cucurbitae (assembly GCF_028554725.1). Lineage (NCBI taxonomy): Eukaryota > Metazoa > Arthropoda > Insecta > Diptera > Tephritidae > Zeugodacus > Zeugodacus cucurbitae. The sequence goes on from NC_071670.1 coordinate 47,341,050, forward strand.
GTTTAACGCGAAAAAATTAGCAGAAACATATTTGTGAGAGTAAAATGCACACAACGTATACACATGCGAACCAACAATTTCATGTGAGTGCCGAAACAGCTGCGTTGATTGAATGCTGCCACCTTATATATATTTATAGTATTATTGCCATTTTAACTTTTGAATAAAAATCCCTACTAGATACAAAAAATATGACAGTAGTATAGAGTTTACTGTGAAGTTGGAAGCCATTCAACAAATGTGTGGCGTCTACCATTATTTTTGAAAGTAGCATTTATTTGTAGTTACAGAATTATACATATTTTAAGTATTTTGTTGGAAAAAGTAACGAACTCCGCTTACATTTTTAACAAATTTTCATTACAACGTCAAAATGATTCAGCCATAGGAGTTTTTGCAGTCTAACATCGAATAATAAAAGGAGCCGGTGCGTATATTGCAGGTATTTTCGAAACCAATTGGATACTGGTTGTTTTTGTCTTGTTGTTGTTGTTATTTTTGTAACAGTTGAAAAAGATTTCAATTTGTATTATCACAAGTGTACGTTTTTTGAACGTAAATTGAAATATTTCGCTATTTCCGGTGCTGATTTGTCACTGATACCTCTAGCTACTTTAGTTATAGCCCTATTGACAAGTTCCTTTTGATGTAAGTCATCTGCCGCGCTAATTATTTGGAATAATGTCTCATTATCGACATCCAAAAATTGTTGTTTCCATTTTTCCATGTTGATATTGTCCAAATTATAAGACTCGTCCTCACATTTTTCGGCCCATATGATAATACGACGCAAAATGTTTGATGTTATTTTATTCAATGATATACAACCATCTTGATCCGTTACTTTTTTCGCTTCTTGGACTACGTGTGATTTCTCAAATAATATTTCACGAGTACCGAGCACTTCACCATCCTTGGTGCGAATTTTCAAATCATTTAGTGCCATTAAATGAAGTAGGAAATATACTTTGTGTGTAAGTTTGTACTTATGTACATTAAGTAGTACTTACAAACGCTATCGTTACGTTTTCATCGGCGAACTAAGTTCAACTATTACTTTGTTCTAAAATAACAAGTATAAGAGCGTTATGGTCGTGGGAGCAAGTATATAAATACATACATATGTACATATGCATTCATCATATAAATATTTATACATAAATATAAAATGAGCAATTGCGGTTTTTAATTGTTTAATTGTGATCTTAGCTGCTACAAATGTGATGTGTACTTATATGTATGTATGTATGTATGTGTATTGTTTCTCATACAAACTAATATTTAAAGATATGTACATTAGTAGCACTTATATCAGCCTTTGCCAATGGCTATTTTGCTAATGTGGTCTGACACCAGATCGGTAAATCACTAATCCGCCCTCATTAATTCAACCACTCTCTTAACACGCTCACATACTTCAAATTATTGAGAACACTTTACTCATATCTCAATCACCTAAACAACCATTCCTAATAAGCATTGTAGCATTATTTCATTGAACTTTTGCAATAAGAACAACCGTTAGTTTTCATTTCATTTGCATATTTTTCAAATCATAAACCTTTGGCTATGAAAATTTGCAACGCAATTAGCAATATTAAATTTTCGGGTTTTAATTTTTTGAATCCATTCTTGCGAATCCAATCAATATATGAAGTCACATTAGTATAATATCCAGGGTGACCGGGTTCACCACAGCCATAACCAAATGATACAATACCCGTTACCTTTTCATCACATATCAGCGGCCCACCAGAATCACCACTGCACGAATCTCTCTCATAATCATCCTCATCACCAGCACACATCATGCCAAAAGCAAAGTTCCAAGTTCTAATATTACAATATTCGGCTGAGAAAATATTCACATCAACATGTAATATTAAATCTGGAGATGGCCCATTCTAGAACAAATAACAGTATAAATTGCCCTTGGTTTAAAATAAGCTTTACTCACAACAAAAAGTCGACCCCATCCAACCACGGTGCATATTATTTGGGGAGATACTATTTTGGTTTGCAAAGCAATCCTCTGTGTTGAAACACCATCTTCATATATATTTTTTGTCAAGAATATTAAGGCAATATCATTGTGAAAATTGGCTGGATTGTAGAATTCGTGTCTCTTGATTTTATCAACTTTAAGCACTTGTGTTGTTTCAGTGATCAATAAACGCCTCGGTGTTCCAGCAACGACCGATATATCTGACGGGTTCAATGGTATTGCGTTCGTGCTGAAGTTATAGAAATGCTTATTTTTTCATTGAGATTTTATAAAAGTATCATCAAACTATTACCCAACAACAAGACAATGCGCTGCGGTAAGAATAATTTTTGGTGCGATTATGGAGCCCCCACAGAAATGATCATCACCAAAAAAATATTGATAATATTTTCCGCGTATGGAGACAACATATTTGCTTAAACTATCTTTCTTAGGGCGATAACCACCGGTTATTAAAAAATTATAATTTACTGATTTATCTCCAATTGGTAATTTGCTATTGTTTTTTGCGCAAAGATTTGTTTCCAAACGTAATAAGCTTATAAAAATGATTGACACTAAAATTTTTTGACAAAAACCCATTTCGAATTTCTTGTAACCAATTTGATATTATACTCAATATCGTAAATGTTTATGTATGTACATATGTTTACGAAGTAGAAATGGTGAAAAAGTTCAAGGTTTGGTCAAAGTAGAAGATAACATCAAGTTAGAGAGTGTTAAGTTTGAGGGAGTAAGTATAAATATTAAATTAAATGAAAAAGAATTGAGATCATACTCGGTACAAATGTATTAATTAAACCACTAACTGATGCAATAATATCAAACGTTAGTTCACAATCCGTCATTTGGATAATTCTTTATTCATACACCTTTGACTATGCAAATTTGCAACATAATTAGCAAAATTAGGTTTTCGGGTTTTAATTGACTGAATCCATTCTTGCGAATCCAATCAATATATGAAGTCACATTAGTATAATATCCAGGGTAACCGGGTTCACCACAGCCATAACCAAATGATACAATACCCGTTACCTTTTCATCACATATCAGCGGCCCACCAGAATCACCACTGCACGCATCTCTCTCATAATCATTCTCATCACCAGCACACATCATGCCAAAAGCAAAGTTATCAGTTTTAGAATTACAATAGTCGCTTGGCAAAATATAGACATCAACATGTAATATTAAATCTGGAGATGGCCCATTCTAGAACAAATAACAGTATAAATTGCGCTTTGTTTAAAATAACCTTTACTCACAACAAAAAGTCGACCCCATCCAACCACGGTGCATATTATTTGGGGAGATACTATTTTGGTTTGCAAACCAATTCTCTGTGTTGAAACACCATCTTCATATATATTTTTTGTCAAGAATATTAAGGCAATATCATTGTGGAAATCGGCTGGATTGTAGAATTCGTGTCTCTTGATTTTATCAACTTTAAGCACTTGTGTTGTTTCAGTGATCAATAAACGCCTCGGTGTTCCAGCAACGACCGATATATCTGACGGGTTCAATGGTATTGCGTTCGTGCTGAAGTTATAGAAATGCTTATTTTTTCATTGAGATTTTATAAAAGTATCATCAAACTATTACCCAACAACAAGACAATGCGCAGCGGTAAGAATAATTTTTGGTGCGATTATGGAGCCCCCACAGAAATGATCATCACCAAAAAAATATTGATAATATTTTCCGCGTATGGAGACAACATATTTGCTTAAACTATCTTTCTTAGGGCGATAACCACCGGTTATTAAAAAATTATAATTTACTGATTTATCTCCAATTGCTAATTTGCTATTGTTTTTTGCGCAAAGATTTGTTTCCAAACGTAATAAGCTTATAAAAATGATTGACACTAAAATTTTTTGACAAAAACCCATTTCGAATTTCTTGTAACCAATTTGATATTATACTCAATATCGTAAATGTTTATGTATGTACATATGTTTACGAAGTAGAAATGGTGAAAAAGTTCAAGGTTTGGTGAAAGTAGAAGATAACATCAAGTTAGAGAGTGTTAAGTTTGTGGGAGTAAGTATAAATATTAAATTAAATGAAAATGAATTGATATCATACTCGGTACAAATGTATGTATTACTTGTATCATAGCTTTAGAAATTACTCTACATATGAAACCTCAATTTTCGTTATTGTAAATAGACTTTCTACGGCACCTAGTCTGACAACGAATCGGTTAATCATTAATTCGTCCACATTAATTAATCCACTTTTTTAATATGCTCACTTACTTCAAATTATTGTCCATTCCTAATAAGAATTGCTATTTTGATTAACTGATGCAATAATATCAACCGTTAGTTCACAATCCGTCATTTGGATAATTCTTTATTCATACACCTTTGACTATGCAAATTTGCAACACAATTAGCAAAATTAAGTTTTCGGGTTTTAATTGACTGAATCCATTCTTGCGAATCCAATCAATATATGAAGTCACATTAGTATAATATCCAGGGTAACCGGGTTCACCACAGCCATAACCAAATGATACAATACCCGTTACCTTTTCATCACATATCAGCGGCCCACCAGAATCACCACTGCACGCATCTCTCTCATAATCATTCTCATCGCCAGCACACATCATGCCAAAAGCAAAGTTATCAGTTTTAGAATTACAATAGTCGCTTGGCAAAATATAGACATCAACATGTAATATTAAATCTGGCATTGGTCCTCTCTACGATAACTAATGAAATATATAAGTTCCTATTTGAATATAATATTCTTTACTCACGAAAAAAACTCGACCCCATCCAACCACTGTGCATTGTGTATGTGGAGGTAATATGTTGGTTTGCAGACCTATCCTCTGTGTTGAAACACCATCTATGTGTATATTTTTTACCAACCGTAATAAACCAATGTCATTTCGAAAAGATTTAGGCTTGTAATAGTCGTGTCTAATGATTTTTTCTACTTTTAATACTTGTGTTGTTTCAGTGGCTACTAAACGCCTCGGTGTTCCAGCAACGACCGATAAATCTGACGGCTTCAATCGCAATCGGCTTCTGCTGAAGTTATAGAAATGCTTAATTATTCATTGAGATTTTTTTTTTTTAAGAATCATCATCAGAGTTACCCCCTACAAACACAATGGGCTGCGGTAAGAATAATTTTGGGTGAGATTATGGAGCCGCCACAGTTGTGATCATCACCAAAATATCGTTTATATTTGCTTCCGCGTATGGAGACAACATATTTGCTTAAATTATCTTTCTTAGGACGATAACCACCGGTTATTAAATAACTATAATTTCCTGAATAATCTCCAATTGGTAATTTGCTAATGTTTTTTGCGCAAAGATTTGTTTCCAAACATAATAAGTTTATACAAATTATTGACACTAAAATTTTTTGACAAAAACACATTTCGAATATCTTGTAACCAATTTGTTACTATACTCAACATCACAAATAATGGTTATCTATAGGAATTAGAAAAGGTGAAAAAGTTCGAAGTTCGTTTGAAGTTGAACACAACATCAAGTATGAGAATGTTAAGTTTGTTGGAGCAATTATGTATACATAAATGTTAAATGATTAATTGAAGTTTTAGTTTAATTGTGATACGCCCTGTTACCTATTTATAAGTATATTACTCGCATCATAGCTTTAGAAATTACTATATGTATGGAGTCTAGTCTAACACCGAATGGGTTAATCACTTATTCGCGGTTAATCATTAATTCAACCACTCTCTTAACACGCTCACCTACCTCAAATCATTGTCAGTTGCTTACACCTATCTTAATCATGTTATCAACTATTTCTACTAAGCATTGCTACTTTAAACACATGTAATAACATCAACCAATCCGTCATTTAGATAGTTTTTTATTTAGACGCCTTTGAACATGCAAATTTGCAATACAATTAGTGAAATTAAGTTTTCGGGTTTTAATTTACTGATTCCATTCTTGCGAATCCAATCAATATACGAAGACACATTTGCATAATATCCAGCATTATCGGGCAGCGCACAACTAAGACCGAATGACACAATACCCGTTACCTTTCCATCACATATCAGCGGACCACCAGAATCAGCACTGCATGCATCTTTCTCATAATCATTCTCATCGCCAGCACACATCATGCCAAAAGCAAAGTTATTAGTTCTAGATTTACAATATTCGTCTGGCAAAATATAGATATCAACATGTAATATTAAATCGGGCATTGGTCCTTTCTAGTAGTATAAATGAAAACATAAGTTTATATATTTGTATCTATACATTTATAGCTTTACTCACGAAAAAAACTCGACCCCATCCAGCCACCGTGCATTTGGTATAAGGAGGTAATGTATGTGTCTGAAGCTCAATTCTCTGTGTTGAAACACCATCTATGTATATATTTTTTGCCAACCGTAACAAACCAATATCATTTCGAAAAGTTTTGGGCATGTAGTATTCGTGTCTAGTGATTTTATCAACCTTTAATAATTGTGTAGTTTCAGTGGCTAATAAACGCCTCGGTGTACCAGCTACAACCGATAAATCTGACGGCTTCAAACGTAATCGAGTACCCCTGAAGTTATAGATATGCTTATTTAACCACAATTGACATTTATTAAACATAGCATCGAACTATTACCTTCTACAAACACAATGGGCTGCGGTAAGAATAATTTTGGGTGTGATAATGGAGCCACCACATTTGTGATCATCACCAAAAAAATAATTATATTTGCTACTGCGTATGGACACAACATATTTTCTCAAAGTATCTTTTTTAGGACGATAACCGCCGGTTATTAAAAAGCTATAATTTTCTGAATCATCTCCAATTGGTAATTGGCTAATGTTTTTTGCGCAAGTATTTGTTTGCAAACATAATAAGTTGATACAAATTAATGACACTAAAATTTGTTGCCTAGAACACATGTCGAATTTCTTATAACCAATTTGATATTATACTCAATATCGCAAATGTTTATGTTTACGAAGTAGAAGGAGTGAAAAAGTTCCAAGTTCTTTTGAAGTTGAACATAATAAAAATTCTCGTTTGGTATGTAGGAAAAAATTATGCATATTTTAATATGGGATGCTGTCCAAATATGACCATTTCCAAAACAAGTTTTCAAGCACTATATGGATGATATAGAGTTCCGTTACGGCCATGAAAACCATTTATCAGCGCACTTGATATTCTGCATTTATACATATATTCCAAAATGATAATCTAATAAATGATAATATCCTTCTAGCTATTTTAAAATATATCAATTATTTAATTTTCCTAATTAATTAACAACTCCAAATTCACACAATTTAATCTTCAATCATTATCATTATTTTTGAATTTACAATACACATATATTTAATACCAATTTTCAGTGACTATCGTTTATATTGAACAATGACTTTATTTCTTCTGGTGCATTATTGCTGAATAAATATCCCACCGTTTTGCAAATTAGTTCTAGTAATCCACTAACACCGAGATAATCAGCGGCTTCAATTAATTTATATAATGTATCACTATCGACTTCTAGAAATTCTGAATCCCAACCAGAAATATAGAAAGGTTTGTCATCTTCACCAATATATGGATTATCTTTATGATAGGTTATCCAAGTAAGTACTTTGTAAAGTATTGCCGAGTCCACATTGGGTAATGGAATAGTGTCGTCATTTTCATTAATATTTAATGGCATTGATTGGAGAAAGTCCATATCTTGGGCGATCTTCACATCGACCAAGAATTTCACATTATCGTTGGATTGCAGTATAACGGTCATTTCTAACTACTGTATACACCTAAAATAACAAATATATTCCTGCATATATATAAATATAAGAATATACTTTGTAGTATAAATGGTACTCACTATGTACATATGTATGTAGTTTATATCTGAATAAATTTGTTTTTCGTAGTTGAATTAGTTAATTTGCTAAACCGCGGCCTCAGGTCTCTTACAGATCTTTTTATTTCAAACTGTAAAAGTGTCGAAATTTTAATGAAATCACCCGATTTGGTATGGATAATACTGTCTAGTTTCGAGTCTACTCAAGAATGTTAGAATATATCATCTCATTCTAACGTGAAAAACATCATTGCGGCGTAATCTTGTCTTCTTTCATTCTTCGTATCTACTAGCCATGAAGTGTTAAAATTTCTTTACCTTAAAGTCCACTAGATTCAGTAATAATACTCGTAATATCAACACACTGGTTGCTGTATACACTGACTTCAGAAATTTTGATTTTATAATTAACAAAAATATTTACACCAATCCGTACCGAGCAACAGCTGTTTTTGTTTATTATCGTACATCAGCATTGCAAGCATAGAAAATATTACTAACTAAAGTGCAGTGGAATATTTTCACGCATAAAATAAAATACATCTTAAGTTATTAATAAATAATAAATTTCACTTTCAAAGAACTTTACGAAAAGTTGTTTGCAATAATTCACTGCAAGCTTTGTTTTTAACCAAATTCTTTGATAACTTTTTTCTATTACTCTGCGTATACGGTCATTTAGTACACTTAAGCGGATTTTTCTTTGAGTGTATTTAAACTTATATAGAGAATTTAAATATTGGAACTTCCATGTTAATAAATATGGTGAATAGTTATTTGTTTGAACCTTTATTATCTCCTTTTCATATTCAGAAAATTACCATATGTCCAGAACACATTGTTTTGACAGCTGCCTACTTTTGTATAAATATATCAACTTTGGAAATTCACAATATACTTATTCATAAATTCCTCCGGAATTTATCACTCCAAGTATTCAAAAGTAATATATAAACGCCAATTTTTTAAGTTAAAAAGTAACCAATTTTTAAAATGATCGTGTTCAATGCGAATGTTTATGGGTGCTGGTAACACAGACAGATTATGGAAAGGTTATTTAAAATCACTTCACCGCTACCTGTCTGGGTATGATTCCAACTACATACATTAATATAGGGTTTTAGTTACATTTGTATATAGAATTACATTTCTAATATCATTTCCATTTCTGCTGGATGTTACAACTAAATTGAAACAACTTGATGTACAGCCAATAAATCTGTTGGTTAGTTAGTAATGCCGTTTCTCTAAGTTAAACTATAATGACAACTCAGAAACGTTTTTAGGGAAAATCAATTACATTTATTGCGAAATATTGTTTATATATATTAAGAGATTTTATAGAACCTCAGCAGTGTCAATTTAAGCCATCTAATTTTGATTAAAATTACATACTGACATCTTTTTTATAGTAATATTTTTCGTTTATACATAAGTAATTATAAGGGCTATTGTGATCTGTATATGTTACTTTATTTTTCTTCACACCACTCGTTCTCCTTACGCACTTGTTCCTCCTCGGCTGGTGTAAAATCATTTTTGATATTGAATGTTTTGCGGATCTCTTCGGGTGTTTTACCTTTGATCATATTGGCCACAGTTTTACAGGTTACATCTAACAGTCCTTTAATATCCAAATAATTTGCGGCTAAAATTAACTCAAATAGTGTGCCCTGATCGACTTTCAAAAAGTCTGCATCCCAGGAGGAGATATCATCGGTGCGTTTTTCTTTGTTCTCGTCATCTTCGGTTGGTTGTGGATCGTCTTTGTGATACGTAGCCCATGTAAGTACTTTACGCAGTATGGCAGAATTGACATTAGGTAATGGAACAGTAGCATTTTCACTATCATCCATGCCGCAATCCTCCAACATTGTTTTTATTGTACCGGAGCATTTTGCGATTTGCACGTCGGTTTCAAAGTTCTCATTGTCGGATGATTGCAAGGTAATAGGCATCTTGATATTCTATTTCTGAAATAAAGAATATGTCAAATAATATATGTATGTATACACACATGCACACAACTGTTTATGGTATATTTAGAAAAATTCGACTGCTATTCTAGCCCGCTATGTTTTCAGCCACCGAAACGCACCTTTTTTTGCAATTTGTGATAACTTTTAGATGCTGTGTTCACGCTAAACGCTGTATGTGCTATAATTATTTCCAAAAGTTTGGTTTTAAATGAATTGCAACAGTCCTGTAAATCTCACAAAAGAATTTAATGGACCTTCTTGCACTGCTCAAAATAATTTCACGAATGACAAATGACAAAGGCGCAATAATAAGTACATATTTCAGGGTTGTATGCAGAAACCAAATTATTTAGTTTTAACTTTCATGGTTGCCAGCAAATTGGCAACATTCGTATAGAAAGGTATGTCCGATCTGTTTCCATGTTATTTCGGGTATATTAATATTTGAATAAAATAATATATATATATAATTTATTTATATCTTAAACATATACATATTTCAGTTTAATTTGGATTTTTCTGAAATTTCAGTTTAAATTTCCAGCAATATGGCAAGATAAGCGTAGTAAATCTATTACTACAATGAACTCCCGTAACTTTTGTTTGTGTTGCTGCCAATAATTTCGTAGTTGCTGCTATTACCTTTTTTGAATTCGCCGTTAACATAAAGATGTAAATAAAACAGTTTTTTTTCATATAAAATATTTTACTATATTAAAATAGAAATCGGATTCACAAACGATTTTTGTGTTGGCAATTTAAGAATATCTTGTATTTGTGTACCCAATAAGGTAGCATAATACATTAACTTGCCACACTGCAGTCATCATATGTCCACAAAAAAGTTGAGGCACAAGCCCCAGTTCCAAAGAGCCGTACATGGTTATAACGTCTAGCGGCCCATAACGCGTATAGGGCCATCAAAAGCAATACCGTTAAAATGGACAATATCAACTGGTAGAAAATTGTCATTTTCCGATAGCTGGAAAGAAAGATAAGGACAATGTCGAGTGAGCACATGAAAAATCATTAATTATATTTATTTACATTGATACTTTATTTTGAACATTCCGCATACGTGATTGATGACCGCATTCACAACATTTCACATCATTAAGAGTTCGAAAGAGGTCTGCCTTTTGTTTCTCCTTATATTTACAAAATATATTACGGATATCGTCAGATAATTCCATTATATCGGACATATTAACAGTTTAACTTTGTCGAACTTCTTTAAAAAAAAATAATCACAAGAAACAGCGTTCACAAAATATATATATATGAGAATTTGATATTTTCAATTTTGAATTACTGTTCTGAGTTGCTAGATTACATAAATTCATTCATGCCAGTCGAATGAACTGATTTAAAATTGTAAATTCATGACTTGATTCTTGGAGAATAAAACGCAAATATAATGCAGAATCCTATAAAAGTTTTGAAAGTACAAAACGAATAGATAAAATTTAAACAATTCTAGTTAATGAGTAGTGTTCAAAATTAAATCGACACGCATTCAATAAAGTGTAAGCAATTTATAGTAAGCAATGAGTTATTTCGCGCGTGTTCATGCTATAATGGATTATGGCAGACGATTTTTGGTGCTTTCGGTACGAGTTTATTATCGCGACGACGAACGAGGACAACTACAACGAAGTCAAAGACGCTGCTAAGAATTTTTGTGGTTTCTGTTTCTTTTTTATTCGTTGTGAAGTGAACGTGAACTCAGGATTCTATATATTTTTATTATTTTTACGCAGCAATAATTCTGCTTATCTTTATCAATAGCTAAAAGTGCTTACGAAAAACGATTTTATAGAGATTGTAATGGCGTGAGGGAAGCGAAAACAAAGAAGTTGAAACTTCTGTGTTTTGTGCGTTTGAGAGCTCGGTCGGAGTATCTCGACAGCACAGACGGCCAGACAGCAAGACATCTAAGTCTGAAAAGTTGAACAGAAGGAAGTTCGGGGCAAAAAATCGAATGAAAAGTATTTGCAAGTTGAAAGCAGCTGATAAATTTAACAACTTAAAAATCTATGGGAGTTGATTTCATAGCGACATTTCAAGTGGTAAATAATTGCAAAAATGAATTTCTACAAAATGTGATATATTTTTTTCGTTCTTGAGGAGGGTTGAATTTTTTTTTCTTGCGTTTTCTCAATTTTGCTGTTGACGCTGGCTGGTAATTTTTTCCAGTTATGCCTGAGCAGTAACGTGTTGTCTCGCTTACACCAGTGCCAATCAAAACGTGTAGACTTTGTAAAGTTATTATTCCCTTTGTCTGCAGGAGTACACATATTGTGAGTGTTAATTGAAGAAGTACATTGGACGGATGCTATCGTTAAATTTTTTCATGCGTTGTAAAGTGTTTCAATATATTTAATTTGTGTGCTCTTGAAAGCTATAAACTATATTAAGTGCAAATTGTATAGAATTACATTGTGGCGTGTTTTTCATTTGATTAAATTGTTTGTGTTATTGTACTCCATAAATGATGGAAAAGCATGGTACTGCAATGGTGGCAACGGTCGGCTTCGACAGCTGATGCGATTTCGCGACAGCGCTGCGCAAGTATCACAACGGCATGCTCCAATGTTAAGCAGTTGTTTCACTCACACCTGCAGCTGAATACGAGTGCAAAAGTTTAGCCCTTTTTATCGCGAGCGCGTTCAATCGTAGTTGCCTCTGACTTTTCTGTGACATTATCAAACCAGGCATGTTATTACTTTAGTTTGTTACATTCGGTAAATGGAAAATTTATTGAAATTAATTGTGATTTAAGATATGAATATTATGACTGCAAGGTGTTTTAAAATCTCCAACGGTTTTGCTATATCTTTGAGTGCTCAAGTGTTAACCACAAAAATTTTATGACAAAAGACGATGTTGTATACATATGTATATGAAGTATTTTGAAGACACGACAACTCTACCATTCACTTAGGTTTTGTGTGACAGTTTTGTAATTATTTGGAAAAATCAATTGAATTTCTACTCAAAAATAATGCTTGTGCAATAGCATTGTAAGAATATTGAAAGATTGTAATATATTCTATTTCTTTTCATAAATATACTGAATTGGTTATATATTTCGCCTTAACAGATCAGGGACAAAACTATGATTGCCAACTAATTTTAAATTGATAATTTGCCATATATTCTTTGAGCGATTAATTAAAATTAATTAAATTACTTTTATTGCAGTGACTGTTAACTGTTAAGCAGGTGCATTAGCATCCGCTGCAGTGACAGGGTGAGAGTGACAACAATGGTTGTTGGATCGAATCATCAGCGGCGTGGTGGTGGTGATACTAGTAGCAATAACAAATACGAGAATTCTACGTCCAACGCAGTCTCCTCCACCTCAAATAATAGTACGTCTGGTTACCATCATTCGGCACATAACACAGGTCATCATAATATCGGTGGTAAAACCAACTCGATGTCTTCACAGAGTAATGGCGGAAGTAATAGCCATAGCAGCTCCAATGGTCATGCCCATCATCAGAGCACATACAATGCATTTACCAATGGCTATCATTTAGGAAACTCAATTGGCGGTACAAATGGAACTGCTAGTAATAGTGTTAGTCGACTTTCACAGTCGACGGGCATGACACCAAAAGAACTTTCCGAAAATGATGATCTAGCAACTTCATTAATTTTGGATCCGCATTTGGGTTTTCAAACTCATAAAATGAATATCCGATATCGTCCACTCAAAGTGGACAGTGCTCAGTTAAAGGCTATTGTGGATGATTTCATTGCAACACAAAACTATGATGTGGCTGTAAAGAAAATATTTAATGGTCCGTGGATACCGAGAAGTTTTAAAAGTAAAAACAAAATAACATTCAAGCGGCTTCACGATCATGTAAGCATTTTTTGCCTAACATATAGTTACATACTACTTCATAACAATGTTAAGTTGCTTTAATTTGCTTATTTATTAATGCCTTTTATCTATATAAAATTTCAGATAATCCGTTATTTGAGGGTCTTTGATAAAGACAGTGGCTTTGTGATTGAGGCCTGTTATCGTTACTCACTCGAAGGTCAAAAGGGTGCCAAGATCAGTTCGACTAAGCGTTGGTCAAAGAATGATAAAATCGAATGTTTGGTTGGCTGCATTGCTGAGCTGTCTGAAGCGGAGGAAGCTGCTTTATTGCATACAGGCAAAAATGACTTTTCAGTTATGTACAGTTGTCGGAAAAATTGCGCCCAATTGTGGCTTGGTCCTGCCGCCTATATAAATCATGACTGCCGTGCGAATTGTAAATTCGTTGCGACCGGCCGCGATACTGCATGTGTAAAGGTGTTGCGGGATATTGAGGTTGGAGAAGAAATCACTTGTTTTTATGGAGAGGACTTTTTCGGCGATGGAAACTGTTATTGTGAGTGTGAAACTTGTGAGCGGCGTGGCACCGGAGCATTTGCGGGTAAGGTAATGAACGGACATAATGGCAGTGATGCAGGTGCCTTGGCGATGGGTTTAAGTGGAGCTTGTGTAATTGGTATTAACTCGCATGACCCATCTGCAAGCGGCGGTTATCGATTGCGCGAAACGGACAATCGTATAAATCGTATTAAAAGCCGTGCCAACTCGACGAATTCTACCCACATCGACACAAACACTTGTGCGACCAACGCTCCCTCAATAACTGAAAACGCCACTGGACTTCAGATTGCTAAGAAGGCAGAAGGTGACACAGATATTGGTAGGGATGTCCCTAATTTAGAAACGTTGAAAAAACAACAACCTACTGTGGTAGTAACACCGTTGACAATGAAGGAGTTACGTCAAAAAGGTATGACAAAGTACGACGCCGAAATGATCATGGCCAACACATACCAACGGCATCACCACCATCAACATCACACCCACCAACAGGTTTTGCCGCAAGATATAAATGGCAAACATTCAACTGAAACGATGACAGGCAGTAAAGTAGTCGGTAGCAGTTTTAACGTAGGGCGAGAATCGCTACGCAAATCGGCACGTGTAAACAGCACTAGCAGTACGATTTCTTCTGGTTCAGCGGATGAGCTTTCTGTAAGCGCCGCAACAGCAGTGTCCCGTAATGTGAGCACTGGTGCAGTGGCCAAAGCGAATGCTACAAGTGCGGCGGCCGAACCAAAGTCAAGCGCTGCCACCAGTGTTGCACGGCGGCCAATGCGTAGAGCAGGTGGGAATGCTGTGCATAAACCTAATACGAATAACAACAAAACAAGTGGCTACATTACACGCAGCAGTAGTAGCAGACAAACACGTGCTGGAGCAATGGCACGTGCAGAGGGAACGGAGGAATGCCAGCAAAGGGATCCAAATGATTTAAATGTAATGGACGAGGAGATTGATAATGATGAGGAGCAGCAACAACAAGGCGTAAATACAGCAATAGATGGCGTAAGAAGCGGTTCTGGAGATGAAGAAGAAAAAGTGCCACTTGCTGTTGCACCGCCTAAAGGTAATGAACGCCAGCGACATGACAAAACTGTACGCATGCGCAATGGACTGACTCGCGCCTCCGCAGCATTGGGTAACAACAGCGGTGGGCGTATACTGCGCAACCATAACCAGCATCAGTCGACTGCACACAATAGTGATATAACCGAGCCAAGCATTGGCACAGAAATAAAATCAACTGCCACGGATGCCCATACGAATCGTAATAATTATAACAGTAAAAGTAGTTGTAACAATAGCAGTAGTTTAAGTAGTAATTGTAGTAGTAGTAGTGCAAATGATTCAAATGAATTCTTTAACGGAGTTGTTGATAGATTTCCCGTTAGCAGACACTATTCCAACACAGCCACTATGCAAGAAGGCACTAACTTACACACAAGCTCCACAGTTTGCCACGGTGTCGCTAATAATGGCACTATTCACAATAGAAACAATAGTATTAGTCCAAGTTTCCGAAAAAATTTAATAGATTCATTTGAAGAGGCCTCGGCGGGTCAAACACAAACGCAATCGCAATCGCAAACACAAGAATTGATTGAGACATGTCTGTCCAAAGATTCCACTCAAACACAGGCACAGCGCACAACTCGTCGAAACCAGCAACGTAGCACTTTTAAATCGGATAACGGTACAACAAATGGGAATATAACGCGTAAGCGAAGTTTATCGCAGATTACAGAACATAAAGTGCACGAAGTTAATAGTCACAATGGAACTATTGTAAGCGATAATGATTTGCATGTTAATATTGCGACAAAAGATAGAGATTGCGCGTCTGCAAATACAGTTACGGCCATGGAAACGCTCCTGAAGACACCGGAGAGACGTTTGAAGTTGACGCTGCGTATGAAGCGTTCGCCTATACTAGACGAAGTCATTGAATCGGGCACCAGTCTCAGTGACGAGAGTAGCAGTTTTAACGGTTCATTCAGTCGCGCCTCATCGCATTCCGCCGAACCAGTGGAGTATGAGATATTACGTATGGAAGGTATCTCCGAACATGGTGGTGAATTTGATAGCATTCCGCTAAAGCGTAAAAAGCGTCACAAAACCAAGGAGCACCATCATCACCATCGGCATCGTAGTCGTCACCGTCAACGCTACAATGCTGCGGATGAATTGTCACAACACAATATGAATGTTGAAGTCTCTACAACGCCTCCGGGTGTACCCGCCGCACAGTCCAGTCCACAAGCTGCACTGCCCACACTTAGCACCGACGCCAACGGCTGTGCGGTGCACACGCCACAAAAAAAGCGACTACGTTTAATATTTGGCAATGAGACGCACACAATCGACATTCCAGCGCTGAGTTCGAATGCCAGCCTAAATAGTACATTCAATACTAGCGGTAGCAGTGGCGAGTGTGAAAATGAGACGGGCGACATGAGCGAATCGATTGTTTCCAATGCCACACATTCGGTTGCCGTAACACCGGCGACAAGTACTAATGCCAGCGCTGATACCAGCATTAGTACACGCGCAAACGCATCGTTGTTGGCCAACGTTTCGCATTCGACGACATCTTCTACAGCGCCCACGGAGCCAGCAAATTCGCCGCAATCCAATTCGAATTCCAATTCGAGTTTGTGTTCATCGTCGAATTCCACATTCGCGTCGGCCTGTTCGACAGCATCTGTGCGCAACGAGAAACACGAGCAACAACATGAACAAATCTCTGAAACTTTAGCAGAAAATCCTGCACACGCACCTGCAGCAGCGTCTGTGATTTTTCACGCTGCAAGCGCGCTAACAACAAACACTGTTGTGGCACCACCGTTGTTGCAACACAAACCGTTTACTTTGTTGCAGCAACAGCTACAGACTACGGCGGCACCCACCGTTCCACCACAAAGCAACTTTAGCGCTTACATGCAGCATGCGCTCGTCGGTGCAACCAGCCTCGCTGGCCTGCATGCAAAGTCGTCGGTGACAGCAACTGGCGTTAGTGGCAATAACAATTGCATTGCCAGTAACTTGAATGGCGTGACTGCGGCGCTTGCGCCAACATTGTTTCTCTCGCAGGCGAGCGTGCCAAAGCATACATTCGGCTCTTGTGCCTTACTGCCACCCCCCACTTTCGCACGTAATTTAACAGCCAGCGGTCATATGTTGTCAATGGGCACGACGGCGATTACTGCGTCAGCGAGCGCTACAACACACAAAACACCGGCCAGTGCATCATTGCGCGCGCTTAATACGCATACAACCGCAACAACAGCGCTGACAATAGGTACAACAACAGCTAGCATGGCTAGCGTAAACACGCTGGGCGGTGCGCTCAGTGGCGGTAGTGGTGGTGGTGGTGTTGGTGGCAATGGTGTTGCCGCCACCTTAATGGTCAAAAAAGCGACTGATCTCCTCATGAATTGACCTTCATTGTTGGCATTGTGTATATGGTGTTGCGCAAGTGGCAGTAGTGCTGTCGCTGCGGTTGTGGCTGTGTTCTTGGCTGAATAGTGTTGCTGCGGGCGCCAGGCGCGTTCCGTTCAGGCATTTTAATTACATGTTGTTGTTGCAAAATGTAAAATGTATAGTAAAGCGTATTTAATAGTTAATTTTCTGTATGTATGTCGTGTTGTGCGTGTGGTAGCGCTGGTTAAGCAGTAATTAAAACTATATTTTCACCTCTTTGTTTTTGATAAATACACGAGGACCAAAAGTTTCGCAGTTAAGTTTAAACTTTAAAGTAAGAATAAATAAATTGAATTATTTAAATTAAAACATAATTATGAAGTAAAAAATTAATGTCTTAAGTGAAGATTGTAGTGCATATAATTTATCAATATACAATAATGCAGGCGAATTGGCCATGAACACTACGTGAATGAAAAGTGACGGCGAATTGGATTTTTACCCATTATTGTTCAATTTAGCTACTTATTTTCTTTAATTAAACAATATGCTGAATGCTGCAGCAACTTAAATATTTTTGAGGTTATTAAATTGAAAAAAAAAATCTAACCTATGGAGACAATTATCACCGCTCTTCAGACCCATTAGTTAACACGTAGGAGCATTTTATTTTTGTGTTGTTAATTTAATTTAATTTTTGGCGTCTAATTTGTTGTACTTGCTTCATAGAGCATCATGGTGTATTGTATGGATATGAATGATGTTGATCAGTTTTCTTTTCTTTCTTCTTCTTCTTTTCTCTATTTTACATTGCAGATGAGAAATGTATAAATAATTATAAAAATGAATTGACTTATAGTAGCAATCTAGATAATA
Organism: Zeugodacus cucurbitae; assembly: GCF_028554725.1. Classification (NCBI taxonomy): domain Eukaryota; kingdom Metazoa; phylum Arthropoda; class Insecta; order Diptera; family Tephritidae; genus Zeugodacus; species Zeugodacus cucurbitae. The sequence continues at coordinate 47,359,586 of NC_071670.1, forward strand.
ATACACTTAATTGCTACAATAATCAAGCTAACCACAATGCATATGGGTGTATAGGTCAAAGCAACAACAACAACAACAACCGTAACAAGCATGGATCATATGAGAAGAAGCAAAAGGGCCACAAACCAATTGCTAATAGCTACTCAGATAATATTTATAATAATGACATGTATTTGAATACTGAAACCATGAAACAGAATAGCGGTAGAATAACAAAAACTACAACAAAATATATTAATAGCGAAAATCCGAATACAAGTAATAATTCAAATAATTCAATGGTTAAGAAGTTACGTATAGAAATCAATCGAATACAAATCATGTATAGTTAAATTTCCAAACAAAATAAGAGGATAAAAAAAAAAAATAAAAAATAAAAAATAAAAACAAATTAAAGAAGGAGAAATAATGCTATATTCAATTATACGCATGTCAGCATAAAAAAGAGCTTCTTACGGAGCGTTATAATTGTAACTTTCCATTAATTAACGAGTACATATTTCATAAACAATTTGAGTGTTGACGAGCAATGCAAAAATAAATGAAAAACTCTAAATAATTTAAAGCCACTGTACATTAGTTAAATAAAGCATTCGTAATAAATAACAGTTGTTCAAACAGCAGTTGAAGTTAATGAATGAATGAATGAATAAATGCAAAAAGTTTAATGAATTGTTCGTATAAAATAATATAAATAAAAAAACTCGAACGTAATGCCGAACAAATATTAGCATCTCAGCGCTGCCAGGTAGCGTTTATTAATTATTAAAATTAATTTTGACAAATATGTAAATAAAATAAAATATGTATACATTTTTCTCCAATAGTGTTCTAAAAACATAAACGATAAAAATCGTGCTAAATGATTTTGAATCGTAATGCAAAAAAAAAAATAAATAAATAAATGCTGCAGAAAACTACAAAAAAAGTGAAATAAATTTGAAAATAAAGCAGAATGAAATGCTAATGTATAATTATGCTGATAGTGTTGGCTAAAGAAAAAGTTAGTTAAAGCATTGTATATTTCAATAAAATATTCAGTTATTATGTAACATATTTGTCAAAATCAAACTTAAATCCCGTCTAATGCTGCACTAACAATTGAACATTTTTTCCACAATATCTGTGTTATTTCCTAAAGCACTAATTATTGAAACTTTTGTTTAATGCAAATTGCAAAGTCAAATCCTCGCAACTCCTACAATGTCATTCAATAACCAACTTCAGTTATAAACTCCAACTAATTTTTTATGCTTTAATGATATTTTTTGTTTTTGTTTTTGTTTTGCATACCAAAGACTACAATTTCTCTTTAATTGTGGTGTAGTGTATACAATAGGAAAAAAACTGGCTTAAAATTAAGTGAAATAAAATAATGAAAAGTTACTTTTAAGCTGATTTGTAAATATTACAAAACAATTGTGTTCTTTACATTAACATTAATTAATTATACGAAAACTGATTTATATCAATTAAATGAACGTAAAAGAAAATAACATAAAATTAGCGCAATAATGTAATGAATGTAAAATAGTTAAAGAAAAACACTTAATGCAAAGCACTAAATAACAAATTAAAGTAAAAAAAGAGTGATAAAATCATTAAAACACAAACCAATTGACAAATTGATAAAATTTGTAGAATTAATAATGAATTTAAATATGATAAAACATAAAAACTTATTAATTATTTTCAACATAAAATGTTAATGCATGTGCATTTCCATCAAAAACAAAAAAAAAAAAACGAAATACAAAAATATTAATTTTAACATATAAATTAGTATGTTTAGTTAAATATTTTCGCTTCACCAATATTTGCTGTCGAAGTGGTTTTCCAATACCTATGTATGTATGCTGGTAAACTATTAGTTTTGTTTACTTTACACGTAATAGTTTAACTTTTCGCTTTAGTTAAATAAGAATTCATGCAAACATTAAAGCATTCATCTCATTTAGTTTTAATGAAAATTAAATTAATTTATTCTTAACTGATACTTTTACGCATTAAATAAAGTTTCATTAAATATTTGTATACATTAAAGAAATAAAAAAAATATATACCAATTTATTAAAAATAATTTGAATTTAAGCAATACTATAAGTAAAATCAATGACGACAACTTCATCCTTAACCCCAAGCTGTAAGTATAAATTCTTATGAATATCTTGTAAGTTATATCTGCCAAAAAGCTTTAAAAGTTTGCTAACCGTCGCTACACTAAACAAACACAATCACTTAATGCTTTGTGTAAAGAGAATCTTTCGAAATTGTATCCTTTTTGAACTCTACTTCATAATGGATCAGCACTTGAGACTTTGTGTGAAAAAATTCTTCAGATATTGCTTCATTTTAACTCCAACTCATAGTTACACCAACTACAAACTTCTATTTTTTCATCATCTTTGAATTATTTTCAATAAGTGATTCAGAAACGATTTAAATATGAATCTGTGTAAAAGATGTTGCTTTTGGAAAAATATCAATTTAACAATAACAAAATCACCAATTATTGAACGGTTGCACATTTGCACAATAAATTGTTGTTTTTGTATCAAATTCTTTATTTTGCATTCATTTTGACGAACTAATTCTAAATTATTATTCAGCTTTTAACCAAAAATGCCACAGTTCATTAGCAAACACGTTATAAATTATATGTAGACGATCTCAGTAACAGTAGCGCCTTTGTTGTTTTGAAGATGAAATTAATAAAAGAGCCAGATCACTGTATTATCGCCAATTAGTGACCATATTTCTGGAACTCCCACTCCCTGTTGTCCAATGGACACACCTGACGAGTCTTTAACCAACGGGAGATACAATGAAAATGAAAAGCATGATTACAGACGCCCCACGCGACAGTACATTCCTCGCTGGTAGCAGACGCCTGATTGGCTTGGCATTCTATACACAAATCCATTATATGGTTACGGCAAATAGCGCAATTGTCTACAACAATATCTGGAAATAAAAAAATACAAAATTTTACTTAATTGTGTGCTTTGTCAAAAATTCGGTGGTTAAAAGGACTTCAGTTCAAGGTTATGTAGCGATCAGGCAATTCCTTATAAGTATATTTGAATGTTTTTGCATACCCCAAGCCCACAGTGCGACTGCATTCCACTAGAAATTGAAGAAGTGTATTGTGTTATTAACTGTAAAAATTGAGAATGAGTTGTTCGTGCTTACTTTTTTCACATCAAAACGCTTCTTTTCGCCTTTGCTACTTGAAGTTGGTACCTCGAAATCTTCCTCGTCGACTTCCATTTTATTTAGCCAGGCGCTTGTCGACAGGCGATTGATACTTAAATACTTTAAAAATAATGTTATATACGCTCAAAATTGCAAAAATATGATACAAAGGCTAACAATTGAAAACAATACTCGATGAATTTATAACAACGAATTGTAATATGTCAAATTTTGCATGGAAGATGACTGTCGCTTTGTAACAATGTTGCCTTCGTTACCAAAAATAATATGTTAAATTACACGACACTATATTTATAACGTATTTAATAAATATAAGAAAGATATTTGTATAAAATCAGCGGTAGTAAACAACAAAATCAATTATTTATGTATTTACTACTAAATTGCAAATATTTTAATAATTCCACGCCGAGAAATTAGCTATGTTCAACGTTGGCAACATTGTTTATTATTTTTCCCCGGCCAATGGAAATCTTTGCCTTCAATATAATTAATGTTGCCAAAGAATTTGTGAAAACAAAAACTTTAATTTCTTGCTCAAAAATTGAAATATTTACCTCTAATGGAACAATAGCTTAATAATAGTTTATTATAATATAATATCAATTTAAGTGCTAATTTTTGGCATAGAAACATAGTTATAGTTTTCACAAAAATTGTATACTTGTAAAGAATTTTATATTTATTTGTAGCATCTGAATCACCTTCTTACCCAAAATGAAGCTTCTGCACCCGCCAATCGTTCAGTTTTCGCGTACTTTTGCGTCGACGGGAAGTAAATTATTTAAAAATCGTTTAAATAGTATTATTATGTCGGATTTTTTTAATAAAATAAGTGAAATTGTGCTAGCGAACGCTTTTCCTAAGTGTATAACATAAATACTGCTTTTAAAGTACTGCAGAAAGTGCGTTTAATGGTTAAGCAAAAATTGTGTGAAACCAATGCCCATTAGTTAACAAAAGAAATTTGCAAGTATAAAAACTAACTGTGAAAGCTAACAAATGCAATTCGGTAATCATATATACGTGCGTGAACTATGCATATGAAAGTATTCATAAATAAATAACTGACTATATGGACCTACAAACTAAGTAAGATTTTGAGGTTCTTTCCAGCTTAGCAATCTCTCAATCCGGAAATGTTTAGTGGAATAATAGTGTTTCCGTTGAACTATATTCTACAAAAACTCTTGTTTTTATTGGACCAGTAAAGATGTAAAGGATTACATTATCGTAAAAGAAAACCAAGAATTTGGAAGTGCATTATTTAAAAATCGTTTAAATATAGTTATTATGTCGGGTTTTTTAGTAAAATGTGTAAAAATACGAATCGTGATTGCTTTTATTATGGGTATAACGTATATAATGCTTCTAAAGTACTGCAGAAAGTGCGTTTGTGTGAAACCAATGCCCATTAGTTAACAAAAGAAGTTTGCAAGTATGAAAACTAACCCTGAAAGCTAGCAAGTGCAATTCGGTAATCATATATACATGTGTGAATTATACATCTAAACGTATTCTTAAATAAATAACTGACTATATGGACTAACAAAATTAGTAACAATATGAGACTCCTTCCAGCTTAGCAGTCTCTCAATCCGGAAATGTTTAGTGGAATAATAGTGTTTCCGTTGAACTATATTCTACAAAGAAAGAAAGACGAGTTTTTTGGGCCAATTGAATTGTACAAGCATCTGTTGGACTTCACAATATCGTATAAGAAAACCAAGTTGACTGTATTAAGGTAAGTGATTTTAATTTGTGTATGTATGTCTCCAATAAGAATGCTGTATTTGTTTGAAAAAGAATGCTAAATACGCTCCTAAAATATGTTTCTTCGCCTCATATGATATTTTTCACTTAAATTAAGGTTAGTTTAATGCATTAGCTGCACATACAGTGGTTTCTATGAAAATAAGATTTTTACTCGCATGCGATATTTTACACGCATGCAAGCTCCATTTTGTTGCTTCCGTTTTGATGGTTTTTGGAAATTTTATATCATGAGAGAGTGGTTGTGAACAAAATGTATATATATATGTACTTTTATGATGGTATTTTAATAATTTGACTTTTAAAAGCTTACCTTTTTTATATTTTCAAATTACAACAACGTAGTGAAAAATCAAAATTTTTACCAACAGTAGCGTGCATGAAAACAGCACAAATGCAGCACAAAACTTCATTTTTACTATATTTTTTTGTAAACAAATTTTAATTTTATCTAATAAGCAATAAAATATATTAATCTTTCTACAATATACGCAGTATACTCTTTTATGATATTTGATATACGTATATACATATAAATAATATAAATACATACTACATACATATGTACATATCTAGAATCATACATTGTCGTATAGAAATGAATACTGAATCGAGCGAAAAATGCTTAATTAACTCTAATTCTTTATGCTCAAACTAACCATAAAACATAAATATGCGTAAAATTAGGTATAACTAATTACAAAAAATACAATTAAATATGTTTTTTTGGAACTTATTTGGTTAGGTTTTGTCGTATGTATATTAGGAAATAGCCAAAAAATATATGTAGTAGTTATTTCCTTCAATGTGTCTTCGCTTTGTAAGTGATTTTCCACACTTCGAAAAGACATATTGTCGAATGAAAACGGTAAAATATAGCAAGCGGCATAGAGATGTGTGTGATGATAGTCCAACCCCAAACACCAAAGAACACCAGATTTGTCTCACGGAAGATGGCGCGTCCTTTGATCAGTGTGTTGATGAACCAAATTGCAATGTTTACTATAAGCAGAAATGTGACAATTTCGCGACCGGGCTTACGACGTGCCTGTTTGGCACCCTTACAACGACGATGACTGGCATGCAGGATAAACATAGTCTGTAGTGAGGTCTCTGCCAAACCGAGGATCTCAGCAACAATGCCTGTGGCAGGAGCAAACAAAATTATAAAAAAAAAAATAAAAATAACGGTTAATTTCTCGCTTACCTTCTATACGATCCGGTACGGTGTCCCATTTGGAGAAGTAACTGCCCAAGATGCTGAACATACCATAAAGATAAACACCAGTTTGCGCTACAATCAGTAATTGATTGTCCAGTTCCATGGAGTGATGATCATCGCTGGAGTTTTGTACATATTTCAGATCGCGTATCAATATGAGACCTGGACAATTGAGAAAACGTCAGCAATAGACACTTCTTCCTTTATAAAACCATATGCCTTACCTGCAATTATGGCCGCCGTACAAATGAAGTAGGTAATTATCTCCCAAATGGTGACCTCTTGCGTTGCCACCATTTCATAGCCGGGTTGTGTGTACAACACAAAGTACATAATCATTGATATAATTGTCATTACAATCATAATTATGCCGAAGAAGAGACCCTTATGCGATTGTGAACAATCGACAGAGAAATGATTTGCTGGTTTCTGATGTGCCGGTTTTATCGAACTCTTTCGCGAACGATCAATGTCCGTAATGGAGCGTACTGTCTTCCACATCTCATAGAGTATAACGGCACAGATGAGTGAATATTCGATTGTGCAGGGGAAGAGAAATGGCGCCACTTCTTGCACCAAAGCGCCCATAATGTTGGTGCGTGTACAACCGACTGTCACTTGCGCTGTTGCATTACCCGCTGACGCTATTGTCACATTTGTCAGTACATTTTGTATAGTTGTCGCGATAGTGTTATTCATACTGTCCGTAACGTGTTGTGTTGTATGCGCCAGCGATGCTTTGGTATCACTCCAATCCGCGCTTCCGTGTGCGTCGGTGGGGAAGAGCGGCTCCGTACCTTCGCTTTCATGGTGTCCAATGTGAAAGATTTCATGTTTGGTCTCCTCAACCAATACATACAGCCACTCGCACAGATTGGTGGCAACCATGTGCATAAGCCCAAAACGACAGATGACCTTATGCTTGGCCATATCCAGATATGTTGTATTTAGAAAAATAAATTGTATTTGCACGATGGCGAGTATCATGCGACAAATCGGTGTGATTGCAATGAAGACATCGCCGCAACCGGCTTTGCCATTCAATTCAAAATACTGACCGAATTCCAAACCCGAATAAACCATTGTGCCTATAGCGAAAGCGATGGCGCCGACACGCAGATAAAAACTGCCGAAATGTGTGACTTTGTGTTTCAAATGAATGTTTTGGGTTTCCTCATCTGTGGGTAAACAATTAATTGGCTATTAGTTATTAAATCGGGGGTGATTTTAAAAATTGTATTGTAGAAAAGTCGTATATACATTGGAACCTAGTTCGGCGACATTTTTGTGGAAAGTTTGGTTGTCGGTAGGTCCGACCAAGTCTTGCGAAAAATGGGATAAATAATGATAAAATGGTAGATTTTGGGGGCACAGAGTTTCTTGGGCTTCAAGCTTAGAAAATTCATGAAAAATTTGGTTTCTAACTGTAAAGCTGAAGTAAAATAAAATTTTCGGATCAACCGATAACATCCCTTTTTATTTTCGGGAAGCCACTATCATGTCTTCAGTATCTTAGGGAGAAACAATTTACTGCATTATCATCATTGACACATTTGTTTTTATAATGCTTCCTGAAAAGTCTATTTCGGCAGCAGTGAGCTCCTGAGAGGCTTAATAAATGATTTTAAACGCCGTTTAGGATGTGTGATAATACCTTTTTTCCAACTCAGGTCTTTGAACTTCAATTCCGAATGCTCTTAAGGGGAACTTTGAACAACTTCTTACACTAGTTAGGACTAAATTAGTCAGTTTCAGGATCTTAGAAAATTTTACGGACAATATTTCGGACAGACTTTGTTATGATGAAGTCTGCGGATTTATGCCATGGGTAAAATCAGGCTTCATAAATAATGTATTTTTTTTATGTACTGTGTAATGACTTGTGTTCTATTAAGACCTCGGTCGAAATCATCTTTTCTGCCCAATACGGGTCTCTTAACGAAGTTTCTGACTATTTATTAAGAGTTTTTCAATAGGACGCTAAAAAAGTAGACTGATAGGGACAGCAAACGTCGTCATATCCCGCCCTTCAGTAAGGTTTACCATTTCATCATGGAAAGATATACGATCCAACAACGGGTCGAAATTATTTAAATTTACTATCGAAATTCGGGGTGAGTGACCTCAACTTTAAGTAGTTTTGGCCCGAATTGGATGATATGGACTCGTACAATATGTGGTTTCACAAGCCACACAGCGAATGCCACAATCGATTTATTGGAAACCAAGCTTGGTTAACGTGTTATCTCACGAAATGGCCCAATCAATTGGCCGCCTCGGTCGTGCGATTTGAGGCCGTTAGACTATTTCCTATGGGGCTACGTCAAGTCTATGGTCTATGCCAACAGCCAGCGACGATTGATGAACTTCGTACGAATGTCGAACGTGAATTTGCAGCAGTATCGGCCGATTTATGCTTGAAAACCGTCGAAAATTGGGTTCAGCGTTATGCAAGTGTGCCCATGGTGGCCATGCAAAAGAAATCGAGTTCCATATATAATGGCATCGAATGTACTTTCACAGAAATAAAGAATTTCATTGATATCCCAAACCGTTTTCGTTTTATTTTTACGTTTTTTAGCGCTCTTATTGAAAAACCCTTTATATGTATGTATGTATTCAAAAAAATTCCAAAACTTTTACTTACGAAAATTTTTCAACGCATTGAAGAGCGTGCGATTCCGTAATGTCGTTGCGTAGAGAAACGCAACAAAAAGTATGCTTCCCATATACAAATAAACATAGAATCCCTGGTATACGTAATTGGGTATCTGATGTGATATCACTTCGGTAATGGGCAAACACACGCCCACCAAAACTAGAATTTTACAATAAAATGCAGATAGAGCAGAACTCAAAGCGTCACTGAAAGTAAACAGAAGTTCAATTGATGAAGTCAAAAACATAAATTTTTGAATGGAAGCTCGAGCAGATTTTCTCATATACTCACTTGCCTTTACGCCGATTTTTGACTTTTGATTGCTTCGCCGCAAAGTGACGATCGTCGCCATCACCATGTGTGTTGATTGTGACCATAGAAGTGGCGGCGGTGTCCGCAAGTGACCGACTGACGTATATATAGAGGGAAGGAGTGGAACAGAAAGACAGTTAGTAAAATCTTACATAAATATATTGGAAAAGAAAATGTGTGAATCGAAAATGTAAAAGAATAGCATGCCGCACATGCTTGAACCTGTACCCGAAAGGACTTTTCGACGCATGGCCATTTGTTTCCTTCTTGCCGCGAAACAGCGCCGATGGCCTCCGTGCTAGTATATCCTGCAACAGCAACGATGGACGTCGTGATATTTGCAAAGTTTGTATACTCGTGCTATTACTGCTCGGCGGTGGCGGTGCATGCGATTGCTTCTCTGTTGTTTTCTCATTTTTCTCACCACTACCATTGCCATGATTGGGAAACTCAATGGCCGGTAGCAGAGCTTGTCGCGCGCCCGTACTGACAAGCTCCAGGTTGGTTTGTGAACGTACTAACGGTGAGATGGGGTGTGCCATGATGGGCACGTTGTGGTAACCGCACTGATCGCAAGGTGTGCGCGCAAGCCGTTTCGATTGTGTGGACTGATTGTAGGACGGTGTAGCTACGATCGTCGGTATAGAGGACGATATTGGTCTTATGTCGACGGTCTTGTAAAAGTAATCGGTATTTTGGGACGTCTGATTTTTGCTGCGTGTAAAATAGAATTAAACTCGTATTAAGTACGTGAAGTTTTGGCGGGGAAGTGTGTTAAGTGACAGTGTGGTGTGTGTCTGTGCTAAGTTGCGAAAGCGAGGCGTTGTTGTGTGTGTGTGATTAGCTGCTTCAGATTGCATAACAGTTTTTGGGTTTTTATTTTTAGTAAAGTAGCGTGGAATTAAATAAAAGCTTGCGTTTTTGGAAATTCTTTCAGTTCGTAATTAATTGGCGAGTGGCAAAAAAAATCGAAAAAAGCGTGTCTCGGTTATATAAGGACTACTTTAAAATATTTTTAATTTTTTTAAAGTTTCTTTTTATTTTTTTTACCGTCACTCAACACCCACAACCGACGAGTTTAAAATTTGAATTTAAACTGACAATGAATTGTCGTAATACACCGCCAGGGCGTATTATTGTTCAAAAAAATAAAAATAAAATCCTTACATATTTTCTATTTTGACTTGAAATATTTTTCGCAAGTCAATTATGTACCGCCTAAATTGATAAGAAGATTGATGATGTGTCAGTGAAAACGTGATTGATTTCATCAAATTCAAATTATTCGCATATGTATTTGTACATGCAGAAAATCAATAGCATACAGTATGCAAAAACAATTGTGAATATACATACATCTATACTGATTATATACAATTGTATATGGAATCAATAATATGCCCTTAACATTCAACATAACAAATAGCCTGGTCTGCCTTAAGATTAACGTTATAGGAAAGCATGTGGGAAAATATGCACATATGTATCTGTGTATGTACAATGATTTTTCGCTAAAAAAAAATAATATTATAAATCATTCCAAATTTGGTATGAGGAAGTTCTAAATATTGCGTCTAGACGTATGGTCTAAAATTTGTTTTCACATTTTCATTATCAAATTTCATTCAAATATCAATTATTTATTATCTATATAACAGTATATTTTTTCTACGTTATCTATATATTTCTATTTTTATATGCAAAATTAAATTTGTTTACAGTTCTCCACTTTTGTTGTAACTTTCGTGTGGCAATTCAAATAATATTTGTGAGATTACATTTGAAATTTCGGAGTTTTTGTTATATTGTAATAATAAAATTAGTTTACTTTTCCCTCACTTTCATTCCAAAGTCTCTGGAAATTTATTGAAGTAATTTTATTAAGATAACACACAATTTGACCCATATTTTCGGTATAAAATCCAATAGAATAACAGAAATCATCATATATAGCGTGTGAGGGCTGAGGTAATTCCTGACCCAATTTCAGTAATTTTCACCACCAAGGTACACTATATCCAAGACTATACGCTCACTTAATTTTGCTAAGATATCTGACATATTAACCAATACATAAATGCGGTATAAAGTCCACCGTATTTTGGAAAAACCTATAATTAGGTATATGGGAGTTGGGGGACGTTATGACCTATTTTAACCATTTTTGGTACAGAGACACACTATTAGAAGAAAAAGATTCCCTCTGAATGACATTAAAAAATCTGAGAGATTTACCGATAATTTCGGTGAAAAATTACCCTTAGACCCTGAGTTCTTCTTGTTCGATATCAGGGACCTTGGAAAGTTATAGTTCGACTTCGATAATTTTTCTACAAGTGACTGCTCAACCTTCCTCGGTTCCTAATGTATATATTATAAAGTGAAGGAATCAGATGTAACTCAAAATTGAGTTATATGGAAAGTAGGCGTGGGTGTGAACCGATTTCTATCCGTGTCATCTGGGTGTCAAGAAAATAAAATATACCGAATTTCATGAAAATCGGACGCGTAGTTCGTGAGATATGGTTTTTGACCCATAAGTGGGCGACGCTACGCCCATATTCCATTTGTTTCTGAGTGTAGCTTCCTTCTGTAATTTTTTTCTGCAAAATTTAGTGTTTTTGATGTTTTTCGTTAGTGAGTTAACGCGCGTTTAGTAATTTTCAACATAACCTTTGTATGGGAACCATATTTGGGGGCGGGGCTAAATTTTACTTTTATAACTTTATTTACGGCATAGTTTCGCCATTTTGTGGCCGTGGCAATGGTCCGATTTCGCCTATTTTCAATAGCAACCCTCCCATGGTTCCAAGGAACATGTATACCATTTTGATATATATATAACCCTATATCTTACTCGTTTAGTTTTATGACTAACAAACAACCGTTATGTGAACAAAACTGTAATTCTCTCTTAGCAACTTTGTTGCGAGAGTATAAAAAAATAAAACATAGAAGCCTAGAAATGCTTTGAACAGAATAAAGTCTTCTCATAACTTTCTTAAGTCTATTGATATCACCCATTTCAGATTCGTAAGTACGTCCACACCTATATTGTTGTTGAAGTATCAGAATACTTTTCACAAATAATTCAGGAAAAACGCTGACGAGACTTCTGTGCTTGTTCCTACTATATGGCTCAAACTGTGGAGAACACTAATGGTCAGAGAATGTCTTTTGCGATATTTCGATTAATGCAAATTATTTTAAATATTTCGCGCAACCTTTGTGCAATATTAATTTATCTTTCATTAAGAATCATTCTTAAACATCATGCTTACTTCTCTTTAAGTAAATATAAATTATATTATATAATATTGAAGCTTAGAAAAAATATTTGCATTCTTCGTTAAAAGTTCAAAGCATTCAGCTTTTCTACTTTTGCCAATTCGCAAAAATATTTGATATCATCAATCAATTGGGGATTTATTATAATGAACCGACCTACATATATACATATGTACAAATTGAAGTTTATTATCACACCAAATTAAGTGTTTTCTAGTATTTGAAAAGCAAATTGCCGGTACAAATTTTTCTTCTATTCTTTAAAGGTTTACGAGCACGCAGTTTAGGCGGAAATTACATGTTAATTACATCTGTTTTCCTACAATAATGCAAAACCGCGTCCAACGCGACTTATTTGTATATAATTTTGTAATGATATACAGTGTTGAACATTGAAATAAGAACACTTTGATTAGATTGATTTAACATTATTGAGTTTCTTGTCCCGGTATTTGACGAGATCACAAGGAAATGAAAACTGTATACTCCTTATGGATTATTAAGGATTTTTAGTTTCTAGAATTGAGGATGGCACCCCTATACAATAGGTCAAGTAATAGAACTATTTTAGAAAATGATATTGTTTAATGTTTTTTTGGTTCGATGAATTAATTTTTAACATCTATATTTACCTAAAGCAGACACTAGGTGGCACTATGTTTAATTTTTTAGACTGTTTGCTGTTAAATTTTTATATTTTAACTTTCAAAATAGGATGTGGCAAGAAAAAACGTTAACTTCGGCTGTACCGAAGCTAATATACTCTTCACAGGTGCATTTCTTTTAGTAACTATGGGTTTAAGCAAATCTAAAGACGTAAGAAAAAGTAAGTAAAAAAGAGAAAACATTTTACTAATTCTTTTTAGCCGGGTTGTTTGCTAGAAACATTAAGGTTATATAGTTAACCGATCTGAACAATTTCTTCGGAGATTGTATTATTACCTTAAGCAGTAATCCATGTCAAATTTCGTGAAGATACCAAGTGAAATGCGAAAATTTTCCATACAAGCCATTGATTCCGATCGTTCGGTTTGTATGACAGCTATATGCTATAGTGAAACGATCTGAACAATTTTTTCGGAGATTAAATTATTTCTATAAACAATAACTCACACCAAATTTCGTGAAGATATGTAGTAAAATGCGGAAGTTTTCCATACATGCCCTTGATTCCGATCGTTCAGTTTGTATGGCAGCTATATGATATAGTGGTCCGATATCGGCAGTTCCGACAAATAAGCAGCTTCTTAAAGAGAAAATAACATCTGCAAAATTTCAAAACGATATCTTAAAAACTGAAGGACTAGTTCGTATATATACAGACAGACGGACAGACAGACGGACAGACAGACGAACATGGCTAAATCGACTCAGTTCAACATACTGATCATTTATATATATACTTTATAGGGCCTCCGGCGCTTCCTTCGGGGTGTTACAAACTTCGTGACAAACTTCATATACCATGTTCAGGGTATAAAAACATTATTTGATGTCATTATTAGGTCGGGTATGCTTTGGCCCTCAAACTCTAAATACAGTGGAACTTCTCTAACTCGAATCACCATAATCCACAAAAAAAACTTCTAGTTAGAGATACTTCCGAGTTACAGAAGGTAATTTGTATGAATCTTGACTTCTATTGCCAATTCAATACTTCGAATTATGGATAACTTTGAGCTACAGCAGTTCGAGTTATGGAAGTTCAACTGTAGTTGTTTTCAAAAGTCTTTTAGTAGCGGTTCCAACTTGTTTAGTACCCAGTTGACTGGGGGTAAATTCAATAAAACCCTCGATTACTTGTATTATAACTTGATTTAGCCTTAAATTTTTATTAGAAAGCTCTCTATTGACATTTTCACATTCAAAAATTTCATGTTTCATTGATTTCAATGTTAATATCCTTATTTCAATGCACACAACTGTACAATGTGAAAGTGAGTTTATGCAAATTTACATAGTCGTACACATTGTACTTACAATCATGTCTATCTATATACTATATGTATATGTATATTATGTATGTGTGTGTGCATACGGGTACGACTAAAAGCGAACAAATTATGAGGAAGCGTGCCGAGCGTGTTAACAAATTAAGCGGTCAACTAATTGCCTGATGTTAATTTGGTCGCCTCGTTGGTCAGCTAAATGTAATTGTGTGTGTGTGTGTGTAGTAAATTGTAGGATAAATGGCTGATTGGCTGGGTGGTTAGTGTAGCGGAGTGGCTTTAGGTAATGTTTTCGTAAGCGTAGGGACATTTATAACTGTAAATACTTATAATAGCTAAAATTTTGCGACTTTTCGCTAATTTTCTTAGTTACGATTGTTTTGCACACTTTGCAAAAATTACTTATTTTTTAATTTAAATTTTTGTGTAAAATTGTAAATTATTGTATTTGCGCTGGACTTCCTACACATGTGGAAGTTAATTGAATTTGTGCTGTAGAGAAAATCGCACTTTTGCCTGTTAATGCTGTAATGAAAGTGTTAAATAGAAATATTAACGTATTATTTGTTTAAAAAAATGCAGCAGTTAAAGTAACAGTTCACGCTGAAGTGTAAATTCTTGTTTGTTTTACTAAATAAAATGGCAATTGCGATTTAGCTCTTGCTCTTGCCGCAGACTAATGCTAATTTAGATATAATGTATCTAAATTGTATGCATAATTAGCAGGATTTAAGCGATTTTAATTTTATTTGTTTAAGTGATTGAAACCGTTCATTACTGTTTTTTTCTAATATTTTCAGCATTTAAAATAATTTATCATTTTTCAAGACTTTGCATTATTATTTCTCAAAGCATATGTCATATAAATGTGAGATAGACGCTATTGCTCAGAAAATTATATATAACAAGTAAGGAAGGGCTAAGTTCGGGTGTAACCGAACATTTTATACTCCCGCAATTTATTTATTTAACTTTATTAATATTATATAATACACAATTTGACCCACATATTCGTCATACATATTGTATAAAGTCCATTGAAAGTTGGAAACCCTAATATTAGGTTAGAAGTACCGAGGTCCTCATGTTCGATATATGGGGCCTTGACAACCTATGGTCCGATTTCGGTGATTATAAACGTAGTATTTGTGCAAAGTTCTGCATCGATATCTTTACTAGTGCTTACTTTATATATTGTAAAGTTAACGATTCAGATCGTCTTCAAAGTTCTGATATATAGGAAGTAGGCGTGGTTGTGAAGCGATTTGGCCTATTTTCACAACATATCATTGGGATGTAAGGAAACTATTACAAACCAAGTTTCATTGAAATCGGTCGAGTAGTTCCTGAGATATGGTTTTTGACCCATAAGTGGGCGACGCCACGCCCATTTTCCATTTTGTAAAAAAATCTGAATGTAGCTTCTATCTGCCATTTCCTATGTGAAATTTAGTGTTTCTGACGTTCTTGGTTAGTGAGCTAACCCACTTTTAGTAATTTTCAACCTAACCTTTGTATGGGAGAGGGGCGTGGCAGTGGTCCGATTTTGCTGATTTTCGAACTTAACCTTCTTATGGTGCCAAGGAACACGTGTTCCAAGTTTCATTAAGATATCTCAATTTTTACTCAAGTTACAGCTTGCACGGACGGACGGACAGACAGACATCCGGATTTGAACTTTTCTCGTCACCCTGATCATTTTGATATACATAACCCTATATCTAACTCGTTTAGTTTTAGGACTTACAACCAACCGTTATGTGGACAAAACTATAATACTCTCGTAGCAACTTTGTTGCGAGAGTATAAAAACCATATGTATATTCAAATAGTGTGATTGACCCTTCATCATCTTTATAAACATGATTTTCAAATTATGGCTTCATGCCTTGAAGTTTTCATATTCGCTTCATCTTAAACAGATAAATTTTATGACGTCAGTTTTTCTTAACACAGAAAGTAAAATTTTTAAAATAAATATTTATCATTGGTCTACGCGTTTGAGGGACAATACATAATATTTTCATATTTACAATAAAATATTTATGCTCTGCTATAATTATCGAAATCCCAAGTTTATAGCTTATAGAAAGAGAGAGAGAGAGAGAGAGAGTGAGGGAAATAGAAATTAAATTGTATTACTTCTTTGATGGCGCAATCAATATAAGTATAATGAATTGATTTTGATTTGGCCAATTTAAAGTGTGAATTGATTTAAAAGTGAATGAATGATATTTTTTCATATTTCATGTCCTCTCTAAACAATTTGCATGTTTTCATTGCAAGTTTTAATGAAGTTTTAGGAAACTGACAAGATATAAAGTTGATATGATATAATATTAATAAATTATTATAAAAAGTTAGACCCCAAAATTTTATTATATAATATAGGCCAACATGTTTATTAGGCTGGTTCGATCAAATTTAATCACCTACTGAATATGGACTTGGCTTTGATAATAAAATATATCAAGTGTTCTTGGTATACCACCGGTGTACTTGGGACATTGCTGTGATGAAAAATGCTAAGAAAGGAATACACAAAACAGGGTGCAGGGTGGTGACAGATACAAAAATTATTAGAAGGATTATATATCAGTACTTAAGAGCTGGCAGGCCGTAAATATTTTATAAAAGTTATTTTTATATGAATACAAGTAAGGAAGGACTGAGTTCATGTGTAACCGAACATTATATACTCTAGCAATTTATTTATTTCACAATTTTACCCACATATTCGGAATAAAATCCACTAGGAAACAAAAATCTTTATATATAGTATATGGGAACTTGGGTAATTCCTGGACCGATTTCATCTATTTTTGCCACCAAGCTACATTAATTCCAAAAAGGTACGTTCACTAAATTTGCTATGATGTATAGACGTATTAACCGATATATATATACTGTATAAAGTCCACCGGAAGTTTGAAAATCCTAATATGAGGTATATGGAGGCTAGACGAAATAGTGTACTGATTTTGTCCATTTTTGGCGCAGACGCAGATGGAAGACATCTCCATTGAATTATTTTAGAATATCTGTGAGATTTACCGATATTTTCAATAAAAGACAAGTAAGGAAAGGCTAAGTTAGGGTGCAACCGAACATTTTATACTCTTGCAATTTATTGAAGTAATTTAGCCAATACATATATGCGGAATAAAGCTCACCGTATTTTTGAAAAATCTATAATTAGGTATATGGGAGCTAGGAGAAGTTATTTTTGAAAAACCTACAATGTGGTATATGGAAATGTTATGAACCGATTTTAATAATTTTTGGAACAGAGACACTATTAGAAGAAAACAATTTCCTCTGAATTAAATTGAGATATCTGAGAGATTGGCCCATATTATCAGTTAAAATTTATCCTTAGGCGCTGAGTTCAACATGTTCGATATCTGGGGCCTTGAAAAGTTATGGTCCGTTTTCGACAATTTTTTCACAAGTGAAGCCAGAGATAATATGCACTAATTGTGTAAAGTTTTATTCCGTTATCTTCATTGGTTCCTTATGTTTACATTATAAAGTGAAGCAATAAGATGGATTTCAAAATTGAGTTATAAGGAAAATAGTAGTGGTTGTGAACTGATTTCGCCCATTTTCTGTCCGTGTTATCAGGGTGTCAAAAAAATATTATATACCGAATTTCATTCGAATCTGTCGAATAGTTCCTGAGATATGGTTTTGACCCATAAGTGGGCGATGCCACGCCCATTTTCCATTTTGTAAAAAAATCTGAGTACAGCTCCCTTCTGCTATTTCTTCTGCTAAATTTAGTGTTTCTGACGTTTTCGTTAGTGAGTTAACCCACAAATTAGATGGACTTCAGAATTATGGTATAAAAGCAGTATGTAGGCGTGGTTGGTAATCGATTTCGTCCACATACAAACTATAGCATTGGGATGTCAAGGAAATAGTACAAACATAATTTCATTGAAATTCGCCCATTTAAAATTTTGGTTACCCGATCGAACGGCAAATACATAATTTATTTCAACTAGTTAATATTCAAAGCCGTTAATATTCCAGATTGTTTTGCAATAAAGTGGTTAAAAGAGGTTTTTAGAACTTTCTGCAGATAGTTAGTATAATGTGAGAGTAAAGTGCACAAATCCGTCGGCGGGAATGAAAATCGCTTTGTAAATTATACTAACTTAGTGTTAGGCATTATGCTGTTTATCTATATACTATTAACACTTCGGAATGTAATTCTGCTTTTAAAGTTTTAATTGCTTACGCACAGCACCACACACCTTTTCTTCATTATTTTTTTCTTTATAATATTTTTTAATTTTTTTTTTTCAATATTTTTTTTTATTTCTGTACTAATTTAAACAAACTTTTGCACATCTCCTGGCATTTCATTGTGATAGCGAACGCGTTGTTTCGGTTTCCACAAGCCCAATGGCCCTAGAACTGCAGATGCTCTGCTAGACACACAGCCACTCAGCGAGGATTGACGCGGCCGATACAGATCGCTCATAGACATGTTCCGACGAAAGCTTAAATCAAACTGAGTTCGAGTTATTGAAATTACAGAGTTGAACTGCAAATATCGAATGTGTTGCTGTAGTAGTAAACCGATTCTTCACACGTCTCCATAAAATCTATTTCAACTGCGAAAATTGAAGATGCTCAGTATAGTTAAGAGCTTAGCTTTGAAGCCTCGCAAGCGCGCATCATAAATCAGAGTGGAAGAAACTAAACTAATTTGCACTGCATATGTGCTCAGTACTCTTTAATTACGCAATTTATTAACACCTCTAGAAATTTTATTATTATTCATAATTTTGCGGTGAATGCAGTGAAGACGTGATATGTGATCTATGTTATTGGAATATTTTGAGGGAACCTGAGTAACAGAAATGGTTATTATTTTTTTATTTTTCCATTGACACTATATAGCGGTTTTACTGTGCTTTTGTAAGCTTGTTCTATTTGCTTTTCTTATTCCTCTTTTTCCAGTCTAAAGAGATTTATAATAGGATCTTTTTTCTCACATATGTATATCAGTGTAAAATATTTTTTTCGCTCTTGTATGGATATTTTGGTGTTTTGCAAATATGCAAAAGCCATTAGCGCAGGCAATTAAGTTTATTAATCATAAAGTCGCGTTTGGTGAGCTTTTTATTCGAAGTGATTTGAATTTGCGTTTTTTCGATAATTTTTCAAGCGTAGCATGCACTTGCAAAAGGTCTTAAATATTTGTTGTTTATAAATAGAAATTGCCTGGCTAAAAATAGCTATCTCGGCTAGCAACGATAGGGAAAGTTTAAGGCGATTTTCGACTTTTTGATTTGGGATCGCTGATTGATTTTATTGACAAACATTTTTTATCACTTGAGAGTTTGAAATGTTCTGAATCCTGTAGTCTCTCAGAATTATAAAAATCATTTAATAATATATTTGAGAGTAATTTAAGAAAATTTATCGATAAAAATTAACTACCCAAGTGGGATCCTTCGTGACTCTTTTCGCTAGGATCAGGATCAGCTCTTATTTTTTTTTTTGATTTTTTGACTTTTTATATCCGAGTGTGCGATGAATCCCCATATTTTTCCGAAAATTCAAGGAATGCTAAGTTATACAAAAATATGACCGTGGAGAATCGATTCGGCGCCGATCGCAGCAACCTTTGCATGATAACCGACTATTTGATGTCGTGATCTTGGCGACATTTGGTTTCAACAAGACGGCGCCACTTCCCACACATCGCATCAATCAATGGATTTATTGAGAGAACACTTCGGTGAGCAGATAATTTCACGTTTCGGGTCGGTCGATTGACCACCAAGATCGTGTGATATTACACCGTTAGACTTGTTCCTGTGGGGTTATGTAAAGTTTAAAGTCTATGCGGACAATCCCGCTTCGACTCAGGCCTTACAGTAAAAAATAGCGCGTGTCATTCACCAGTTGCCAGTAGAAATGCTCGAAGGAGTCATTGAAAATTGGACTTAACAGATGGACCATCTGAGACGAAGCCGCGGCGGAAAGAGATAATCTTTAAAAAAATCAATGCCAAAGAATGTTCTTTCGAATGATAACAAACATTCCCGATTAAATTTTAATTTTCGGTGTTTTTTTCTTTAAAAAAGTAGGGAACCTCGAAATGGATCACCCTTTATAATACCGTGTTAGACCAGATTCAACCCAACGAACTTGTTTATCAGGTTTCGCCACTATATTACTCTACTATAAATAAATAAAGTAAATTTATTATACGGAACGGATAGGACAGCATTGAGTTCGACGTGTTTTCCGGTATATTTTAGTTTAATTATTACTCAATATAGATCTCAATAAGTATTACTGTTAGGGGAACGAATTGTACCTGCACTAAATACTTAAAAGCACACTTAAACTAACAGTAGTAGTGTGTTGAAGTTTAATTGTAAACATTTTCTAAGATATTAATTCAAAAGTCACGAAATACTGGCTTTTACATATAAAAAATAATCCTCACACAAAGTACTTCCGAAAGCCAATCAATTAGAAAGTCATTTATAGCTAATTAAGAATTGAGTTTTGCACGTGTTTGTTTATAAGCGACTTATGAATAAAAAATATAACTGTACATTTATCGTATATGAAAATAAAGTCTATTTTATTGTCCAATTCTCGCGCTCATATTTCAAGTATTGTCACAATTGCATTAAATCATTTTCGTCACATCAATTCTTGTAGGCCAAGTGAGATTTTCGTAATTAAATTGGCAAATTTCGATATATTTGCGCAGACACACTTACATATACATAAATCATAAATTTATCAAGCTTTACCAATTAACACATTAAGGTATGGATATACGTCTACACGTCTGTGAAATGATTTGTTATTGTCGCTTTAGCGACTGTTCAATTTTCAAGTGAAAATTTCGTCACAACACTATGTCTACGGGCATATGAAATTTAAATAATAAAGGTCTGTGTTACGAATTCTCAACACACTTTAGTTAATTGTTTTGCGGCCTTTGCTGTTTTCATTAATTTACACCGTAAAAAATGGAAATGGAAATAAACTTGAGAAAACACATTTGCTTTCTTTAAATGATACGATTTTATTGCTGTTGAAATGGTTGCTGTTGTTATTATTGTTTTTGCATTTGTGATGTCACTTCCGTATGGCGTAGGTAATTTTCCAAAGTCTCTTGCGTTAAAAAGCGTTGAGAATATAACAAAAAAAATTTGGCACGTGTGAATCACACAAAAAAAAATTGAAAAAATCTACCAACGCTTTGTTGTTTGTGTAATCCAAATTGAAACTGCTAGACTCGGTTGTCACAATGACAATTAGCAGCTCATTCATTGCGGTTTCAGGTTCAAGATTTGAGCGGCAAAACTATATCGTCTACCAATTATGTATGTACGTACTTAGAAAGTACGACTATATTTAGCGTAAAAAAAAGTTTTTATTTTTCATCTCCTCCTACCTGAATCTCACTGAAGGCATTCTGTAATATTTTGGCAGTGGTATCGTTAGAGGGCGGTTAGGCATTTATGTGTAAGAATTACTTTTGAATGCAGAAATATAAAACAATATTTAAACTCTTCAAGCACTTTGTTTTCGAAAATAATATATTGTAAATATTACAAATTTATTTTTTTTTATTTTTTATTTTTTTTTAATTTTAATTTTTTTTTTTAATTTTCACAGCCCTTTTCGGCACTTTTTTTCCTCGTAATTAATTTTCACACTTTCTCTGTATAATTATATTTTTTTTATTTTTTTAATTTATTTTATTTTTCTAAACATTCGCCTGCTAGTTAGTCCGGCTATATTGCGAAACCGACTGATTTTGACTTTGCTTGGCCAAAAATCTACTTATCGATATGGTGTTAATTTTGTTAGTTCGTGCGCGTAAATTGATAAGTACGTTGTACATGTTTATTTAACTAAATGCCTGTCTAATGCCTGTGACAAATTTATCGCTTGTAATGCATTGATATTTTAATACATACTTACTATATTTAAATATAGTATGTGTCATCGTTTTGATACCGTTAACTAAAAATATGGCGTAGCAATTGGTGTCATGTATTAGTTGTAATTATAATTTTGTTTAATTGTTAAATTATTGTTTTGGTAACAATCTAATTCAGCAATATTCAGAGTTGGGAGAAACGACCAACATTATCAGTTTATAATTTGTTGCTTTAATCCTCTTCTTTCCTTAGTAAGGCTCATCTCTCCGCGATCATTGGTGTGCTTACTGGTCATTGCCACACACGCGGTGAGGCTAGGGATCAAGTCAGACGATAGTTGTCAAAGCTGTTTGGAGGAAGGCGAAGAGAAATCATCCGAGCATTTCCTCCTTTAATGTCCAGCATTCGCCAGACTTAGGTTAAAACACCTCAGTAGGCATATCTTCGGCGAACCCAATGAAATGACTGGAATCGATATTAGCCGACTTAAAACATTATCCCAGAGGCCAGCTTTGTCGCATCATAAGGGTCTTAGTGATCCGTTACGGTGTCACAAAGGACAGTCGAATCTGTCTAAGTGAGATTCTCTGCAGTTGCGGAGATCTACCCCTTAACCTAATCTCTTATTTCCTGCATACTGATCACATTTGTGAGCTTCACTTCCTCACTCAAATATTAAATTTTGAATGAGTTTGCAAAAATGTATTTTGAATCGATAAATTGCAGAGTTTTCTATTCTCCGATAAATCCGAATGTAACTTGGAAACAGGTTGTCACTATCAAAACTTCCTAGAATTTAGGTCTTTATATAATATATTAACCTTCTAAGAATGTTTAGTGCTTCAATAACACTTTCACCATTATAAAATGCTCTTGGAAATACAGACCAACAAATTATTTAAGAAAAGTAATACATAAATAAAGGTTAGGTTAGTCTGGTAGGCCAGCAGGTCATGCATAGCCCAGTAATAGTCCTTAGCGATATCAGCTGGAATGCCGTCACGTATTCCCTGAATTGTAGTCATCTTTAAGGATGACAGCGTTTGATGCGAATTTTAAGAAATAATGAGACCTCAGTAACGGAATATCTTCCAACTTACATATCGTACTGTGGGGCCCTAAATATTTGAAGCGTTGTCTTGCAGAACAAACGCACAAGAGATGCTGCATTGTTTCCTTAGTGTCCTGCTCTTGACACTTCCTGCATTCCTTCTGCTATGACAGTCCCATCTAGGCGTGTGCCGATGCTAGGCTAAGTAAGAGTGCTAACAAAAGTCCTATAGCCCTTTCTATAGAGTGCCAGTAGGAAACTTGTATATTTCTGATCTACTGCTTTGTACATGACCTTTGCGGTTTTATAACCCGATAGATCCTTACAACGCGCTTTGATTCTCCTTAGGAAGGATCTAGAATCCTACATTTTACTTAAATACATATTAAAAGCCCAGATCTATTTTGGATCCTATTTATAACCGCCGAAGTCGAAATATTTACGATGATTTTAAGTTCAATAATACAAAGGCTCCGATCAAACGAAACTTTGAGCTCCCAGTAAACTCTTTAGAAAACTAACATATGGTACTGGAAACAATTCCATCAGAAATGAATTCAAACTTTTGTCCAATTTTGATGTCTTGCTGGGTTTGAATTTAGGTAAAATTTGTATCTCAAGGACTACTAGTTTGCTGTAGCGTGCCTTCAAATAATGTTAAACTAATTTTTAGCTTATTCTTTAATATTTTAAGACTCCGTAGGGCTGTGAAGGATTATTGATGAGTTAATATAGTTATAGTTCCTATACTACATCCTTAGTTTAATCTCTAATTATGCCTCGAGATATCGATAGATATCGGAGTTCAATGAAAGGGTTTGTCGATTTATAGAAAAAGTAGTTTTCAAACATATGATATATGTTTCAAAGTCTCCTATTCAAGGTATATGGATCGAGAGAGATCGTTACATAGTGTGGCTAACTGATGTGATAAGTGCTGGTTTGTCGAAAGTTTGACTAAACAAGTGAGTTTTTTTTGTTAAATTCTGTCAAGAATTAAAATTTCAATATTTTCTTTTTCGCTTCGTCCATTAATTAGATTTTTCCATTTGCTATCGCTTTTAGATGAACCAATCATGAGTTATGATGACAACTGAAATACCTATTTTTTTGATCATGGGAGATGAGCTGCCAATGGCTGAGTTTTCGGAATTTAAATATAAATTTCACAAAATACTGCTTAAATAATGAAATATACGATTATATATATTATATTTAAAAAAATTGTAAAAAACCTTTGATTTTAGCTTCTGAAACCTCCTAAACGCTTAAGTTAAAATTAACAGATAGGTTAACGTTCAAACCTGAAGTTCTTATGTATGTATTAAAGAGATACCTTTACTTCAAGTCCACAATACTTGAGCTGGTGCTTTCGACAATGGCTTATGTAGGAGTGAAAGTTTTTTATTTTCGAAAGTATTAGAACAGAAGCTATTTTAGCTTCGTATTTTCGAAAATTTTTGGTTTCTCAAAAGTTTTGACTACAATTATGTATTTTTCAAAGTCTGTCCTTCTAGAGTAATGTAATTTTTTTTTTGTTATTTTTAATGATGATAATGAACTCGAAATGAAAATGTGTTTTGTATGTTTTATGACTTCGTTAATGAATAAAAATATTAATATGAGAATATTGAAACATAACACCATTAAACAATAATATTTAACAAACCTAGACATTCATACTCGCTACACACATTAACAAACAATACGCGAACACATAAATTAGGATTACAAAATTTCAATGTTACTGTTACACATAAATAAAACGAAAATGAGATATGACTCAATATGTTGTTAGTTATTGTTGTTAGAGATGACACTTGCCGTGTTTACACTTGGATTTCGTTTATTTATTTATTACTTACTATTAGTTTCGTGTAATTGTGCGAACTGTATGTAAACTTAAAGCCGGTGACACTCACAAATGGTCACGGACACTGTGTGGAAGGTGAAACGCAAGTTATTGAAATGAAATGAAAATGATCGAATGACCAAACGAACTGTTAAATTTACCGTTACGGCCGCAGAGAAGGCCATGCAATTACAAATGTGATCAATTAATAATTGATAGGAGTTATGTATGCGTATGCGATACAGGTGTGGAAGATATACTTGCCATACTTGCGTATTTACCCGATATTATCTTAAGTTATGCATAAGTGAAGTACATAACAGTATATACCTAGTTCTATATAAATTTATATATATTTTTTATCAGTTGTGCACGGCCTATCAGCTGCTTGGCAGCTTAAAAAGAAATTAATAGAATTTGTGTGTATGTATGTTTGTGTGTGCTTTAAGGTGTCGCGTAATAGTGCAAATATTGCCGGTAGCCAGTAACTGTTGTCGGAGCATACTGAAAATATACATACATATGTTAGACTCTGTTTGTTTATCTACTTCAAGATTAGTGTCGGCCAGCAATGTAAACACATAACATACGCGCTTTATTAGTGTCTTTCTGGTGAAAACCGGCACTGATTTTGTATTATTCATTTATAAATAGATACTTGACTTGTCTTTGTAAACTAAACTGGTACAGTGTTCACTGATATATTTTCACTAATAATTTTAGAAATCGAAATTCTGAAAAAAATGGAAGTACATATATCTTAAATCATGGCGTCATGTCAATTTGTCAGTTTGTGTTCTGTGAGCGGTCTTTTACATTTAAACATAAAATATGAAGATCAGGAGTAATTACTTTTTTTTAATATTTGTCATGACTCATGGGGCTCTTACTATGTATGCTATATGTGTTTAGGGTCGCAGAATCCGAATCCGGTGTCGGTTTTTCAAAATTGGCGGATCCAATATAGCGGACGCTTTCTTTAAAAATTCATCGGAATCGCTTGTATCTCGTTACTCGGGATTTTTCGGGATCGCTGATTATAAACATATGATACATATAGTAAGAGCCCCAGGTCATGACAATATATAAATGTTTTTCTACGATTATCTATGTTCTTTTAATTGCCACTTAAACCTTATTCTACACAATTAATAAAAGACAATGTTGGATAAACATATGTACAATCCAATCGAAGGCATTTTGAAGTTTGTGAATCTTATAAAGGCTCAAAAGCTCATATTTTGTTTAAAGCAAATCACTTATGCATATTGTTTTTTACTTCAAATGTAGGCCTCAGTTTTGGCGTTTCTCTTATTTATCAGTTGAGTTCTTCCCGAAAATTCCCTAGCATTCTTTCCAGACCTGAGTAGACAGGTCCAAAGTAGTACGAGTATTTAAAATAGGACCCGTATGATCGTCTCTATGAAGATCGGCCAAAATGGTGATCATATTTGTACTTTGAGAAGCGAGAATTTCAATTTCCAATAGTTAGCTTTTGTATCCAAATAGCCTTTTATTCTATTATCTCTAGGTGTCCAAGGTGTTCTGGTCATGATCACTTTCTTTGCAAGCACCTTCTTCTTTCCGATAAGAACACTTATAGCGTCGACATCAATTCGATTATAACCGCTCTTCTTAAAATTTCTATAACTAGGATAAATATAACCTTGCAGAGGGCGAAGAATTCACTCGACCTGTTATGATTTTTCTGGAAACATAATGCTGGGCAACTACAAGGATTGATTTTAATAAAATTCTGTACACAATACTTTCTTGACACCCGGATAACATGGATGGAAAATAGGCCAAATCGGTTCACAACAACGATTACTTTCCATATAACTTAATTTTGAATTCCATCTTATTCTTTCGCTTTATAATGTATACATAAGGAACCGATGAAGATAGCGGAATAAAACTTCACACAAATACTGTATATAATCTGTGGTATCACTTGTGAAAATTTAAAATGCAAATTGTCGAAATCGGACTATAACTTTTCAAGGCCTCGGATATCGAACATGTAAAACTGAGTGCATAAGGGTAATTTTTCAACGAAAATATCGGTAAATCTTTCAGATATTTTAATTTAATTCGGAGGAAATTATTTTCTTCGAATAGTGTGTCTCTTTTCCAAATATTATTAAAATCGGGTCATAACTTCCCCTGGCTCCCATATACCTAATTATACGTTTTTCAAAAATACGGGGGATGGCTTTATTCCACATATATCGGTTGATATGCGAGATATCTCTGCAAAATTAAGTGAGCGTATAGTCTTGGATATAGTGTAGCTTGGTGTGGAAAATTAGTGAAATCGGTTTATGAATTACCTTAGCCCTCATATACCATATATGATAATTTTCGTTATTCTATTGGACTTTATGCCGAATCTAGGGGTCAAATTGTGTGTTACCTGAATAAAGTTACTTCAATAAATTGCGAGAGTATAAAATGTTTGGTTGGACCCGAATTTAGCCTTTCCTTACTTGTTTTTTTTTATTAAAATTGGGAAATATATGTATATGATGGTTATGACAATTATTGTAGAAGGAACAGACGTCAATCAAACCTCAATGCATAGTTCTCCAAGCCTTGTCATACTTCTATACATTTGTATATATGTATGAGGCGTCCTGTCCTCGAAAATGCATTTACCGTCACTGTGTTGCATGCAGCAAGTCAATAGGCAACAAAAAATTGAGAACAATATAAAATGTATACGCTGTGAAGGGCGGCGAAAGCAACGCCTGTACGCAGCCGATAAGACACTGCACAAAATGAACCAATCAACTTGCAACACAACAGCAACGTGCAACGAAAAATATTCAATTTTGTGCAACAAAAGTTAATTGTTTGCAGTGCCATGCAACAGTGTTTGGCGAGTTACAGCCTACATGGAAAGTTTTCATAAAAATCGGAAATTAATTTTCACTTTGAAGCCTCTTCATAAGCCGCTACATAATAGTAATTTTTTTTTTGCACTCCGCCCAAATGGCGTATGCCTGCATTTTCACACCTGAATAGTCGCAATTCGAAAAAGGCGTAACCAATATCACTGCTGATGTGCGTATTATCCTCTGCGTGAGTTAATATCGCTGCTTCATTTTATTAATTTTTGTTCGCCGCTAAAATAAACAGTTGTAGCGGTTGTCCTTGGGTAAATGTGTTTTCCGCCATTTTGATGTATGTGGGCTATAATATTTGTTAGTTTTTGTTGCACAGATAATAATATGAGGAATATTTTACATGGAAATATAGTCTCTATGATGGTCATTTCAGAAAAAAAAATAGAAATAGTGCTTTGTTTAGAAAAAACGGATGGGTTTTATAACTTTTTAAAGTAGTTTTTAGACTTGAGGCTTTTAGACCCATTATGATCATATTTTTGTTATTATGGTAGCCTCTTGATGGTGCTAGAGTCCCTGAAAACCTTAGAATATGATGATAATAGAAATTTATAAGGGATGAAATTTGACTTGTCTTTGAAATTAAACAAAGATTATCACCCTAAGGAATCATGACCGAACAGATTTTAATTATTTATTTTGTTTAGGACCAATTGATTTGGTCTTCTTAACGCAGAATAGGCTTCGTAAAATTTCTTACTGTGGTGATTCTATATTATTCATATTTAGTCATTCTTCTTGAACAAATTCATTATGCGTCTACTCTGTCCAAAGAATATCTATGTTCAGAAGTGATTCTATATGGGATTACCTATCATATTTTATTTTCGGTATTGGGGGGCTCGCAAAATATATTTACCTGATGACAGGAGATATTTTTTCTTACTATAGTTCCAAAAATGTATATCTTATCAAACTTTGTTTATCTCCATTTCTGATGGACCTTTTTTCTATTTTTACCATACGACATCTGAAGTACACTAGATTGAATTATAAATACCTTGACAGGCATTTTTAGTACGCAATATTTTAGTTGGCTGAGGAGGGATGTCGTTTCGAGTAGGATTTAAGCGAAATAGTCCATTAGTCGATATATAATATACATCGACATTTCGTGACCACTTGTTCCACAAGTTCATAAGACTGACTCGCTAAAACTATGATAGTGGTGAATAGAACAAGGAGTTAGCGTAAACAAATATAACAAGTAAGGAAAGGCTAAGTTCAGGTGCAACCTCACATTTTATACTCTCGCAATTTATTTATTGAATTTTATTAAGATAACACACAATTTGGCCCATTTATTCAGCATAAAGTCCAATAGAAAAACGAAAATCATCATATATGGTATATGAGGGCTGAGAACCGATTTCACCAAGGTATAGGTATATTATATCCAAGACTATACTGTCAGTTAATTTGGCAGATATTCCTCCGATAAGACATCCGATTTATAAGGTATTAAGCCCCAGGTATATGGGAGCTAGGGAAAGTAATGACCCAGATTCCATTTTAATTACATTAAAAAATCTCTGACATTTACCGATATTTTCGGTGAAAAGTTACACTTGAATTCTTCATGTTCGATATTAGGGAACTTGAAAAGTTATGATCCACAATTTTTCCACAAGTGATGCCACAGCTTAAATACAGTATTTGTGTAGAGTTTTATTCCACCATCTTCTCTGGTTCCTACATATATATATATATACTATAAAGTCAAGGAATCGGATGGAATTCAAAATTGATGTATATGGGAAGTAGGCGTGGTTGTGAATCGATTTCGCCCATATTCCGTACGTGTCATCAGGGTCTAAAGAAAATATTATGTACAGAATTTTAATAAAATCTGTCGAGTAGTTCCTGAGGTATGGTTTTCTAAGTGCAGCTTCTTTCTGCCATTTCTTCTGTAAAATTTAGTGTTCCTCACGTTTTCAGTTAGTGAGTAAAAGCACTTTTAGTAATTTTCAACCTAACCTTTGTATGGGAGGTGGGCGTGGTTATTATCCGATTTCAACTATTTTCATGGTGTGTGGTGGGGTACGTAGGAGAACCGATTGCAGAAAGTTTGGTTTATATAGCTTTATTGGTTTGTGAGATATATAGAAAAAAAAAATCTATTTAGAGGCGGTGCCACGCCCACTTTCCAAAAAAATTACATCCAAATATGCCCCTTCCTAGTGCGATCCTTTGTACCAAATTTTAGTTTTATATTTGATTTTCAATACCAACTGTCTCATAGTGCCAAGTAGTATGTGTAACCAATTTCATTAAGATGTCTCCATTTTAACTCAAGTTATCGCATGAACAGTCGGAGCAACTCTGTTGCGAGACTATAAAAATAAATCTATAAGTTTATTTTACTTTAATTAGTTATCCAAATTATATATATATTTATTAAATTTGCTATTACTGTTTTCACAAGTGATATCTATTAAAAGACACGAACGAATTTAAGTGCAATATTTTATGCTTTATTTATTTATTAAGAAACGTGTGCGACGTCATTGAGTAAAAAGTGCACCTGAAAGATTTTTTGGACCACTCGAAGATTACGAAATTTACATTATGCATTAGCATTACTTCATAAGTAGTTTACATACCTACATATGTTCTCATATACTTCGTTTTTAGAGGATATTTTTGCTTGCAAGAATTCAAAATGTAAAATTCATAAATAAAAAACATTGCTATACGTGGGATACTGCATAAGAACGCAAACCTACTAATGTACCTTAATATGTATGTTTAGCTCAGTTGCCGCCTTGGGTACAGAAACATACTGACTATAACCAAAAAATACTTATTTACCCGGTAGTGAAATGAAGCGGTGGTGAAGAGCATAGGAACTAGTATGAAGTCTGGAGTATAACTTACTTGTTTATGCCAGCTTTTATAAGCCTATATTTTAGAAATTGTCATTGTAACAGTTTTTTTTGTGAAATATACCATTCCCAACTAGTTCAAAAACGACAAAGATATAGTTCAATTATGGACTAAAATCCCTGTCATAATCCTTCTCAGATTTTCTACCACTAGTCGTGTAAGAACTAACTCATCCATAAATCACATTATAATTTAACATATTTCGTTTTTGGGAGTTCACGTGTTCTAGTTACCAACTAGTATTTTTCGGACTAGTTCATTTTAAGTTGGTATTTTTCCCATACCGTGCTAATCTGTGCAACGGGGTGTTCGCTTGTACTGTTGTATCATCTACAGTGTAGGCAAAAAGTTAAACGACTACTAGCCACCATCAACAACATCAGCATTACATCCAACACGGTGTACCGGAGGATCAAGAGCGTCACTGCTGCTATCATACACCTCTGTCTATATAACTCTTTGCTTGAGAGCTTACATGATGCTTACAACAACACAATGCCATTTGAGATTGTACTGCAGAAAATTGGGATTTACATAAAAGCCACTAGAATCATTGCAACAGCGGCACTTCAACAGCGACCTCGACTGGGTAGTGCGCTTGTGTGCGATTTGGTCTTAGGAAAAAAGATAAACCTTGGAGGCGGTGTGCTATTGAGGTGAAGGTGTTCAGGTGCTGAAAAAGTGTCTTAGTAGTCTGGAGTGTAACCAGTAAGCCGGGAGAAGCTACTGCGTAGCGTAGAGTAAAGTGTCTCCGTGAATGTATGTGTGCATGTAAATGGAGTGGAGAGCACGATACAGGCCCGTAAATATACTTAAATATGTATATTTAAGGATATATGTTTGTCTTTAAGAAGAAAGCTACAAGCATGCATGTCTAATATGAAGATTGTCTACAGGTGAATGCCGTCGTGCGATTTTCGTTTATCCCATATCGTGAGCTCACTAGTAAATATATTTCCCTATACTTGGTTATATGTGAATATGTTTGTTGTAGGTTTATCTGCTTGGTAAATAAGATACGCTTGTTCACATGTGCACCACCGTTACGATTTATTTGTTTAATATTAAATGGAAATGCTGGGGATACTTAGCTCTCTCTTGTGTGTATGAAAACAAAAATATCCATATCCATACGAATACATATTTACATTTACATATTAATACATACATATATACATTTTAACTGTTCTGTATGCACGTGACAAAAAAGCACGTAGACAGCAATAGCTGATAATTTTGCTAATGTATTGCATTTCATAAGCGTTGCTCTATGTAAATTGCGCGATTGTTGCACTTTGCTTTGGTGAGTGCTGGCACACACACACTTTCATATATACATACATGGTACTTGCACTTAATTGCCATAAATAAGTAGTCACATCAAATCGATTGTCGTTCATAATATGGAAATATAGCGCCAATCCGCAGTTTATGCTGTGCTATATTTAAACGCGAAATATTTGGTTGTTAATTGGCCTTATTATGAGTTAGTATTAGCCTAATATGTAAATTGGCTGGATGTGTATGTGTTTACTGTTATTTCTAACGATGTTTTCGTCATTTAACGAAATTTTAGTGTGTGTTGATCCCACAGGAAATTTAAAATATATATTTCATTACGAATGTCATTGCGCCCATTAAGGGGAGCCCCCATTCTCGATTTCAAATTTTGACGATTTTCAATGGGCGGGTAGTAAATGAACATAAATTATTTTTTAGGGTTGTAACTCAGCATACATTTATTTGAAAACTTTAAAAAAAGAAAAAGAAATTTACATAATTGTTGTTGTTGTTTTTTGAGATCAAACAAAAGCTCTTCTTTTCGACGGCGCATGTGATTTCCGCTCACTGGAACCTCTGAAACCAAAAATTCCAACGGGATTAGAAAGAGTACATGTTTGGCTCTGGTATGCACTAGCATTATTAATTTCGCACAAAAATTAACAAAATGGCGCACCTTAGAAATTTGTTTTTTTGAAAATCACCTTTTTTCAGCCACAAAACAAGTTGAAAAGTAAAGGAGGTCTTCATGGATTTGATTTATCCTAGTTCATACCATAGCTATATATGTATGTATAGAATAACGCATTCAAATTTGGAACCGATTGGTTTTGAGTAACCTCATGCGCCAGTCGTAAAAACACTGTTTCGAGAAAAACGCGTTTAAAGTTTTGAGAAGCTCTCGCCGTCGCCTGACGCTTCCACTATAAATCATCGAGAGTTTTTGAAATTTTCAGTTGAAATTTTAAAGGAACATTCTTGAATAGTTATAGGTTCGAATTAAATTAAAAAAAAATCGATTTTTTAAACCGAGAATGGGTGGTCCCCAAGGGAAGCTCAAAAATTTGTATTTTATTTTTTTTTCATGAGACAGTATAGTCGAAAAATAATAGCGCTCAACTAATATATGTATAAATAGATATTTTTATTTATTTTGTATTCGATTTTCGGATTTTTTTGCTGCTTCGTTGCACTGCAATGCTTCATGGGTGCATGTTTAATGTTACGAAGTATGTTAACAGTTAAATCCAATTGCAAGTTATCTCACGTATTAGAATTCAAAATTAATAGAAAGTCACTAAGAAGTATGGCTATAAATATCCTTAACGATTATGCGAAAGAAAATATAATGGATGAGTAGAAAGAGTCACATACTTATCCTCAAAATGGTTTATCCTACAAAGTTTGGTCTAATTGGTATGAAACTCTTACTTCATAGTATCGAGTCAGTTAAAATGGCTGTGTCGCAGTAGTGCAAAGCTCTTTTGTAAATCTTAAGACTAATAAGTACTCGTATATTATAAACTGTATTTTAATTAAGGTGTTGGGTTAGGTGGGTTTTTGAGGCTAAAAACAAATGTATGTTTACGTTTTTTTAATATTTACTATCATACATTTCATTTAAACAATTCAGCGTATCAAAGATTCATATTTAAACAGTATTTTGTGAAATTTTAGTTTAAAAATTCCGAAAACTCAGCCTTCGGTACCTCATCTCCCATGACGTGTCCAAAAAAAAAGGTCTTGCGTTGGACATCATAACTCATGATTGGTTCATCTAAAAACTATAAACCAAAAATATTTCGATAGTACTTGGATAAATCTAGTTAATGAACGAAGAAAAAAGGAAAATATTGAAATTTGAATTTTTGACAGAATTAAAAAAAAAATAGTTATAATAAAATTAAAAAATTATGAACAAAATCGGTTCATAACTTTTCGAGAAATCATATCCACCGACTTAAAAAATTTAATTTTGAGATAAACGCGTTTAAAGTTTTACATTCGTACTGACGTGGTCTGATGGGCGGCACTCCCAAAGGGTATATCTCTTAGAATATTACTCGGATTGATTTGATATTTTTGGATACTATTTTAAACATATTGCACTAATTAATACGGCAAAAAAAAATAATTTTGAAACCCTTAAATATAATTTTGATTCTCCTTGACTGTCACTTTGGTCAATAGTTCATTTCAGTTGTATTAATTTCAGAATGATATCACTATAGCCTGGATGCGCAGATAATACGCTCTGACTGCTTTAAGGTGGTAAAACAAGGCTTCCAAATGATTTTTCTTTTGTTTAAATATATAAAGTTTAATTGAGGCAGAATCGAGAAGTAAGTCCCTATGTCCATTTTGAAGCGGAATACAACTTCTTAATGCCTTCAAGACACCTATACTGGACCATATAATTAATATATAACTGTAGAAGCTATAATTTTCTAATTTTGTGTTATGCATCTACTTCATTTCGGTTATTTGAACTATTAAGTCGTGTTTTTCCTTTGTTAATAGTGGTTATGGCATTCGGACTCTTGGTTGCGAACATTTTCGACTTATTAGTATTTACAACAATTAGAAATGCATATAAAATATTTTTAGTCAAAATTATTTTAAATATATATTAATATATATCTTTTCCTAGTCATCAATCGACGCTTCGGCGCCAATATTCTCATAGCCATTCTAAGCTCATACGTACACTAGTTCCCTTGTCAGCTTTTTTATACGCTTCTGACAAAATTGTTGCCTCGAATTTCAAATGCAATTGCATAGATTATTTCTCAACAAGAATTTGAATTTATGAGTAGCTGTCAGTTAGCAAATGCAATACTTTTTTTGTTCGTATGACAATGAAAACCAGAAGTAATAAAAAAGATATGTGTATTCTCAATGGACAGTCACTCTCTTAATAATCAAACTTTTTTCGTATTCACTAGTTTTTTTCATTTTCCCATAATTGCATGTGCATTTTGTTGGGTACTAACTGTCATCTGCTGTCAGCGTTCATTATCTAAATTAGTACATCAATATTCGCTTAGTTATTCTGTAGCGAGATTGAATCTTGTTTCGTTTTCATTATTCTGGTTTTTGAAATATTGTTTAGTAGCGGAGTACATATATTATTTAAATCTATTTAATATACGTCATACAATACTCTTCGTTCTCTTTTTGTGAGATTTATAATCCTTATATAAATTATATGTCTTAATTAGTATTCATGGATTATCTTTTGTCGAATAAAATAAATTCTATAGATTTTTTCACTTTATAAGTGCTTATGTTGTGTGTTTTTTGATAGACACTTAACCTATAAGAACTGAATGGGTTACAAAATAATAGGGTTGTCATTGTGATTTGATAATTTATAGTCTCCATATTTGTCTTAGTAGGTGGTATAGTTAAAGGCTGGTACAGTTGGAAGAAGCTCCAAATCACGACTCTGAAGATGATTTATTAAACGTTTGCAGAACTTGATGTGCGAAAGATCAGTTGTGCTATGGTCTGTAAGATATTTTTTGTCATCATATAAAGACCATAGACCCTTTCCGTTCCCGCTTCAATTCTCAATTTAAAATGATTTATAATGTTGTTGTAATGTTAACGCGACCAAACTAGTGTTTTTCCTTTCTTCCTTAAAGGGTTAGGTGGATTTAAAAATTTGAAAAAAAAAATGTTTGGTCTTATTAAATAATGTAATATGTTAAACATATTATCTAAAAAAAATATAAATATTATCTAAAAAAAATATTATCAATTCAATCCGAGTAAAGGATTAAGAGACATACCCTTTGAAAGTTCCGTTTATCAAGCCACGTCAGTATGAATGTACAACTTTAAACGCGTTTATCTCAAAACTCACTGTTTTAGCCGGTGGAAACGATATCTCAAAGAGTTATGAAGCGATTTTGATAAAATTTTGCACATATCTTTGAAATAACATTATCTAGTTAATGAACGAAGATTTTTATAATATCTTTATAATAACTAATTTTTTCGAGCCAATATATGCCGAAATTTTGACCAAAAAAGTGAGTTTTTTGGTTAAAACTCTGTCAAAAATTCAAATTTCAATATTTCATTATACCCTGAACAGGGTATATTAAGTTTGTCACGAAGTTTGTAACACCCTGAAGGAAGCGTCGGAGGCCATATAAAGTATATATATAAATGATCAGTATGTTGCACTGAGTCGATTTAGCCATGTCCGTCTGTCTGTCTGTCTGTATATATACGAACTAATCCTTCAGTTGTTAAGATATCGTTTTGAAATTTTGCAGATGTTATTTTCTCTTCAAGAAGCTGCTCATTTGTCGGAACTGCCGATATCGGACCACTATATCATATAGCTGCCATACAAACCGAACGATCGGAATCAATGGCTTGTATGGAAAATTTTCGCATTTCAAGTGGTATCTTCACGAAATTTGACATGGAATACTGCTTAAGGTAATAATATAATCTCCGAAGAAATTGTTCAGATCGGTTAACTATATAACCTTAATGTTTCTAGCAAACAACCCGGCTAAAAAGAATTAGTAAAATGTTTTCTTTTTTTTACTAACTTTTCCTTACGTCTTTAGATTTGCTTAAACACATAGTTACTAAAAGAAATGCACCTGTGAAGAGTATATTAGCTTCGGTACAGCCTTGTTGTTTTTCCTTCGTTCATTAAGTAGATTTAGCCATGTACTATCGAAAAATTTTTGGTTTATTATTTTTAGATGAACCAATCATGAGTTATGATGTCCAACGCAAGACCTTTTTTAGACACGTTATGGAAGATGAGGTACCGACGGCAGAGTTTTCGGAATTTTGAAATAAAAATTTCACAAAATACTGTTTAAATATGCATCTTTGATACGCTGAATTGTTTAAATGAAATATTTGATTGCATATATTAAAAAATACTTCTTAAAATACCCTTGTTTTTAGCATCTGAAACCCACCTAAAACTGTTGGCGCGTATATGTATGTATATATATTTTATTCATTATATAGCCAAAGTTCTTTCGTATAATTCTCAACGAAATTAATTAAAATTTGTTTTTACTCGTAAATGCATGAAAAGCACAATTATTTGCCAAATTTTAATCATACGATTAAGTACTTACCACTACAACCTTAAGGAACGCCAATGAGTATATGGAAATTTAATTAAATGCAGCCATTTAAAATTTTGCATGCTTAAACGCCCTAGACACATACATTTCAACACTAAATGCCTTGTTGTTGGTGTGAGAATTGAAGTTAATTTAATAAACCGACACTCAAAGCATTTTCAAAATATGCAATGAAATTTGAATGCATGCCAAGAGTCTCATAAGCGCCTTATATAAGTACATGCATGCATTCGTAAACGCTTATGAGCTGTGGCATAACATGTTCGTATTTGAAATTTAAGCTGTTAAAATATGTAAGCGCACTTATATACACAAACAAACACATGCGTCCATATAGCAAATACAAATATAAGTACATACATACATATATATATTTATATATATGTATAACTCTATATAGACAATCTGGTGTTGGTAATACCATAAATGACTTACTAAACTAAATATTGCATTTAATGCTTAACACTATAAGCTAAACGAAGTGGAAGCTATCTGATGAAATCAACCGACAGCAAGCCATTGAAGGACTAACGGTGCACGAGTGTACGTTATGTAACACGTTTCATTGGCAGACAAGTGAACTGTAAATTGCCAAAAGCGCATACTATGCCAATACCCTTAGTATACTAGCAAATAGTCGTTATGAATGTTGAGAGTTAGCGTGAAACGTTATGAGCTTTGCTGCTTCTCTTCATTGCTTTATTGTCCGCTGCTTTTGAAATTAGTGTAACTGTTTTAGTTAGTTATTTATAAGTCTATTCGTACATCGATTTATTAAATGATCTTTCCACTTTGATTGAGACATTTATAAAACAAGTTATTTCAATTCATCAACAGCTTTTTTGGGCATTGTAAACTATCGATCTTCTATTTCTTTTTGAATTGCAACATATAAAGACATTTTTGCTAGAAGATTCTTCAGTTTCATGTTTTGGGTGCTTAAAAACGTGTTGGTGGAAGAATAATGAGTAATTTTCTCCGGTCTGTTCCCTTATTTCGTGAGCAACCCTTCCTGTGTAGCATTTAGAAAATCTTCTAGTTCAATATTTATAACATGTCAACCTTGTTACTAAGGATTTCATGGACGAACAAGTTTGTTGGATCTCACTTGAAGGGTTTATTTGGTTTCGTATTCATTTGTTCCATGAATTGTATTCCACTCTCACGATCTCATATACATCGCTTAAGCCTTCATGATTGAAAGTCCTGAAGTTGTGTTTGTTATCAAATCAATATCAAATAGTAATTTCTGAAAACCTAATGCCCCGGTCTGCGGGGATATAACCTGTCGAATGACCTTTTTGATTTTCTAGCTAAACAACAATTCTTCTCTTATCTTCATGATATAAGTCTGCTTCGCGAGAAACACCATATTTCGGTATGGTGCTTTATTATCAGTGATTGAGTTGATCCGGACTTATACTTATCCTTAAAGTAGTTTATTAAAATTCCCACCATTGTTGTTACAGAGGCCTGTTTGAGTTAAGAAACTATAAATTGTCATCGCTGGCTTTTAACAAAAAAATATTTTTATTAATGGCTATGCATTAAGCAAGCGGCTTCAGTGGTAATTAACCTCAGATATGGCAGAATATATCACAACAAATCCTGTCATTTTTTGAAGTGTGGTGTTCTTCTAGGTTTGTTATTTTTGATCTACTGTCGCCCTTCGACAAAAATTCCACCGTTATTACCTTCTGCGGTGATGTATCTTTGCTTTCTTCTTAATTAGTGGCGGCTAATGATTTGAAGATTGTGTTGTCATCCCGTTCCTAAGTCAAGCCCGCCGCTTAATGTGGTGAAGTACCCTCTTAGCGGTGGACCATCTTGCCCATTCTCTTAGTATCGAGTAATTGAAAGAATTATATCCAATAATAACAGTAACTTTGTTGCTTGAACTCGATCAGCTTAGACCTGCTCCCATTTTTTCGAGAAGTTCGAATTGAGAGTAAAGAGGTACCACGTGGTCCAAGTGTTATATTATAGGACTTTGGTTCTTGGTTTAAGCGCCACTCTTTCAGTACTAAATCGATTATGATGGATTTTTTGGACCATACATCATGATTCATTTAGAAGCGCATTAAAGATATGAGATAGGTCAGGTCATTTCAAGTCATTTAGAGTAATGCTTCTAAGTATTTTTTTCATCTCTTGTTAAAACGGGTTTGATGACCTTAGTCATGAACGATGAGCTGTAGGATTTATACGATGACATTGACATAGTTCAGTGAATAAAAAGACAGCGACATGCTGTTCGAAATGCTCCAGCTCTGAAAGTGTTCTATGCAGTACCCGCTGGTGGAAGCCGTGGAAGAGGGACACCTCTACTCCGATGGAAGGACCAGGTGGAGAAGGATCTGACTTCACTTGATGTTACCAATTGGCGCCAAACTGCCAAAAGGAGAGATGCGTGGCGTTGTTGTGGACTCGGCGCTGTTGTGGACTCGGCTATAACCGTGTAAGCGGTGTCTACGCCAGTCAAGAAGAGAAGAAGTCATGAAAAAGTGTTACTTAAGTGGTTAGAGGTAGTCAGAGACACGAAATTTTTTTTTAGATTTTAGGGAAAAAATCAAGAGTCAATTGGACTTAAAAAAGCTTCGATCAGGCCCAGGATTATTATGTATTCTAAAATCTGTAAAAATGTCATTAAAATCTACTGATCGGTTTTCAAATTACAGTTGTCACCAGTTCAAAAAACCAGTTTTGAGAAAAACGTATTTATAGATTCTCACTAGCGTTTTGGAGTGCCCGAGCGCTCTTTGTTATTTGACGAATAACTCGAAAAGTAATTATCGGATCAATTCCAAATTTTCGGAGAATATTTTTAAGATGTTAGACTTAACAAAAATGCGAAAAAAATTTGATTTTTTGAAAATTCCTTAATATACCGAAATTAATATATAGTAATATTGTAAGTTCATTTTTCTTCACTTTCTTATACAAAAATTTCAACTTAAAGCTGTAAATATAAACTTCAGTATTATATAAGGTCTATATTTAAATTCCGTGTCCAATGATTTCCCTATGAAACTTAAAGGTGGCACTTTGTTTATTTTGTTGTTTTTGCACTTATTTGCTTGGTTTTATGAAAAGGAGATTGCAACACTTCACCAAAGTGTTTGCCTTAGTTGCACTTGTTGCGCTGTTGATTGTGCACTTTCCAATTTCTGGCACCGGATATGAACATCCGGTGGCGTTGATGAACGTTTTCCATTCGATTCGTTCTCGTTTATTCATCATTGGTTGGCATTGCATTGGTACAGGGTTTGGGCCCTTACCGATTGGCCGCTTAGTTAGTTGGTTGCTTCGCTGGTCCGGAAAACAGGCTTTGACTCTTCATTTTCATCTCGATTGACTTTTTGGCAGTGAACACACGAACGCAATGTACACACACACAAGCACACCTACGCAAAATGGCTACGTATATAGCGTATGAAGTGACTTAATTTCGCCAATAGATACAGGTATGCTACTGTGCACTTGTATATTGTTGTTGGTGTTGTAGCTTTGTAGCTTCCGTGGCGTTGCAAGTTTCTTATTACCAAAAATGCTTCAAGTTGGACGATTGCCGATTTGCCTGTTGGTTGTGGGCAATAATTGCTTGTTGCAGGCGGTTGTTGTTCTTGTTCTTGTTGTTTTTGGTTTTGTTGCTGTAAGTGAAGTTTACGGTGTTTACATTACGGTTAACAACATGTAACTCACTTATTGAGTTATTTGATTTTGCTGCAAAGTGTGTCCATGCAATGCCGGCTGTGGCTCGTGTGGGTCTGGGTCTTCATAAGGCGAGTTTGAAATTCGAGCAAAGTGTGAAATTTTTCGGTAAATTTGTTAAGTGCAAGTGGCTTTGGATTTTAAGGATTTACAGCAAAGTGTTAAACAAGATTGCTTGTGAGTGGAAGTGTGTGTGCAGGTGTGAGAATAAGTGTGAACCGGAGTGTGAGCAAAAGGGTTGAAATGCTTCGAGGAATGGTTAGAGAGCGTCAAAACTTTGCTTGGCATTTGCCGAAATAATTCAACACATATGAGCTTATATGTAATATACACATACATATGTTTATATATATTTGTATATACACATGTGTCTGAAGTGTTGGCATCACACGCTTGTTGCTGCTGCTGTTGGCACACCGCAATTCTAATGCTCAGTGGTGAATGATGATGGTTTTAGATGTCAACTCACTCACTCTGCATTTAGGCTGAAGACAAATTCACACACTTCTATTCCTCTATATATATTAACAGTAATACTTAACATACATCCCTACATATGAAGCGTTCTCTTATACCACCCTGTATTTTCTACTGCCATTGTACGCTAGCAGTTGCGGTTCGAGGTGTTGGCTGTATGGTAACTTCGCTTTGGTTAACGACGGCCGGGGCGTATGAGCGACATTTTCTCATATTTACACTATCGAACAAAACTGAACATAATATTGAGGTGTTAAGAGCAGTTGATATTTAAAACACATTAAAAATAATAGCAATGATTTTTTTAAATACAAAATAAGGTTGCCATCTTTTTAATTTTTAAAACTGTCAGATTTATGTTGTCAATACATTATTCACAAAAATATTAAATTATAGAAAATTTTTGTCATGAGAAAATATTAATATTGAGAAAAAAATTACGTAGGGTTGCCATATAAAATATTGCTGTGTTAGCATAAGATAATACATTGAGAAGTTTTTTATATGGAAATCTATTTTTTAGCTTTTTAACAAATTCTTCTTTGGACATCATTAAGCGGTTATATGGGGTTCAAGGTTTTTAGATTTATTATTTTTTTATTATTTTATTCAATTCTACAACATCTCTAGAATAGTATCATAAAGTGTGGATAGCTCCAGTGTAGGTTTATTGCCCCTTCAAACTTTAATCGGGTTTCTAAAAACTGTATTTTCAAAGTCGGTTATCAAGATTTCTCGAGAACTGTTCAACCGTTCTTGATGAAAATTCACACAGGTCTGCCAATAATAAATTTTTAATTAAATATTTGTGGAGATCTGTTTGCATCCCAAACTTATTCTCAACTGGAAATGTCACTTTTTGAGACGAATTCTCGACATTTGCGGGAAATTTTGCTTTTCTTTTTTAATTCCTAGAAAAGTGCGGCTGAGGCTCATC
Organism: Zeugodacus cucurbitae; assembly: GCF_028554725.1. Taxonomy (NCBI): domain Eukaryota; kingdom Metazoa; phylum Arthropoda; class Insecta; order Diptera; family Tephritidae; genus Zeugodacus; species Zeugodacus cucurbitae. The sequence continues at coordinate 47,402,169 of NC_071670.1, forward strand.
GACATTTGTAACCGTTTTTATACTAAAAAAAAATTAAATTTACAAAAAAAACGGCGGAAGCAAAGTTGTAGACCTAATATTAAAAAAAATGTTGAAAATGAAATATTTTTCCTCAGACGAAACCCCTTAAGGGGTTAGGGGTAGTCAGGATTTTCAAAAAAAATATTTTTGTTTTTTTTTGGATTTTCGTTATTGTTTTGTTTTAAATCTCTTCCAAAACTATCCAAGAATATGTCTTTAAAATTTCAGAGGCCAATTCGACATATTTTCGAAGCTAGAGCAGTTTTAGTGGCCGAGCGTCGAGCAGGTGCGAATGCTCAGGCAGACCTTTAAAGCGCGTTTTCTCGAGATTTCTCGAGTTTTCATTTTCACAAGCGTTAGAAAGCGGTGCCGTCTATAGCAAAAATAATATATGTCCGATCGAAAAAAACCAAAGTGATCTAGCTTCAGTATTAAATTATCTTCTACTTGAACTAAAAAAAGTTGGATAAAAGTATTTAAACTACTTGTTTTGCAACTTAAAGTAAATTTTTTTTCTTAAAAAAGCGATTTTTTTTCAATCTTCGAAAAAATTTGGAATTATAACATCTTCGGTATTTTTTTAATTCATAAAGAAAAGAAAAGAAATAAAAATTTAAAAAAAAAAATTGGTTCGACTGTTTCAGATGCATCGCACGACCTCCATCACCGGCACCGATTTACAAGTGCAGACTCCAGGCGTTCCAGAAAAATACTTACAACTTTGAAAAAATTTCAATATTTTTTAATAATAAATATTGTCTTTTAAGCCTTAAATATAGTACACTATCGTCTTGAAATTCCGTTTACCGCAATCATTTTCTTACCTTTAAAAAAAAAAATGCTAAAAAACGCTTTTTTTCGGCTTCTAAAGCAGACTACTGCCTTAAGTGTAATATCTTAAAAGTAGTCTCTGAAAATTTGAAGTTGATCCGATATTTACTATTCGAGTTATTCGACAAATAGCGCTCGCGCAGTCCAAAACGCTAGTGTGAAGATTTAAATGCGTTTTTCTCAAAACTATGTTTTTTCAACCGGTGACAACTGTAACTCGAAAACCGCTTATTAGCTTTTATTCAAATTTATACAGATTTTAGAATACATAATAATCCTGGGCTTGATTGAAGCTTTTTTTAATTTCGATTTTATAAGACCAATTAACTATTGATTTTTTTTTCTCCGAAAATCTACAAAAAAAAATACTGAGGCCGCCATTTTGTTAATTTTTGAAAAACTTCGATTAGATGATAGCTTCGATGAGGCCCAGGGTTATCTATTTTTAACAGCTATAAACTTATAAATTATAATTTTTTTGTTTTAAAATTTACGTGACTTCAAGTCAAAACATTAAGTAATAATGCCATATTATTGCATTTGCAAAATAACAAATTTAATAGCAAAAAGAAAAAAAAATACTGAAAATTCTCATTTTTTCGTGTCTCTGACTACCTCTAACCCATTAGTATAGAAAATTCAAAATTGCAAAACTTTTTGAATTTAATTGAATTTTGAGCAATTAAAAGACGTCTCGCTTTTTTCAAGACACTTTTGCTAGTTTATTGTGCATTCTTATTACTAATAAAAAATAAAATAATTAAAATCAAATCAGTTATATTTATGTTAATTGTGTTTCACAGTGTAATTTACTAAGTGCGTGCACTTCAACACTTTTCGGGTCGTGCACAGCTTTGTGAGCGTTGTAGCATGCAATGGACAGTGTGGTGTGCGGTGACTGCACGTGAATGCTTTGTGGTTTTTTATTACCAAATGCGACCAGTTGCTGACGTTTTGTCGCCCTCAGCTGACCCTTTATCTCCAAATCTCTACACTTGGTTATCTGCTCATACTCTATTTTACAGAGCTTACATACCTACTCCTATATGCGTAAGCTACTCATATTTTAGGCAAGTAAATGTCTGCTATGCTTTACGCCCTCTTCTGCTGGTGCAAAGTGGAAGCCTAGTACATGCACACAAGTAGATTTGTATATAAAGGTATATTTTCATATTAAATGGGCTTTTTCGAAAACGCATGCAGGCAAGTGTTGTTGTTGTGCTGCATTCGTTACATTTTGTACAACATTTGATATGTATATTTCCATACTACTGCGCACATTTAAATTGCAATTTTGACTTTATAGCGTGTTAATCGATTTTGTTATTGAATTAGAAATGTTGGCACATATTGGTTGAAAATTCAGGCAAACTCATAAATTACGAATTCTAACATTTGTTTGGCGAAATTGGGATGCTGCAAATATAACTGTCGTTCTATTATATAATATTGTTTTAAGGTTAAATAACAAAAATATTTCTGCTTTTTTCATACCATAAAATAAAATATCCAGAAATCTCATTTGTTTTAATAATTTTAAAAATTTTAAATTTATTTTGAATAAATGTTTTTTCTTTATGACATTCTTACAATTATAAAAGCTTTCTCCACGTCAGCATTTGGTAAAACCGATATTATCGTTATTATATTTTAGTTATTTCTTCTCATTGTTCATCAAAAAATCTATGGGATCGAACAAATTTAGTTACCATTTCCCAAAAATTAACACAAACAACAATTCAATTTCAATTTCTTCGATCGATTTCTACAAAAATTAAGTTTCAGATTACCATATACTCGATTTTGACGAATTTTGGAATACATATAAAGTCATTGTATATCACTAGACTATAATTAAAAGATTAAATCATATTTTTAGCGAGTTCAGTAATTTTTATACTCTCGCAACAAAAGTTGCTAAAGAGAGTATTATAGTTTTGTTCACCTAACGGTTGTTTGTAAGTCCTAAAACTAAACGAGTTAGATACCAAAGTGATCAGGGTGACGAGTGAAGTTCAAATCCGGATGTCTGTCTGTCCATCCGTCCGTCCGTCCGTCTGTGCAAGCTGTAACTTGAGTAAAAATTGAGATATCTTAATGAAACTTGGAACACGTGTTCCTTGGCACCATAAAAAGGTTAAGTTCGAAAATGGGCGGAATCGGACCACTACCACGCCCACAAAATGGCGATAACCCAAAACATATAAAGAGGTTTAACTAAGCCATAAATAAAGGTATGAAAATAAAATTTGGAACATAGGATCGCATTAGGGAGGGGCATAGTTGAATGTAATTTTTTTGGAAAAGTGGGCGTGACCCCGCCCCCAAATAGGTTTTTTATATATATCTTGCAAACCAATAAAGCTATATAAACCAAACTGTCTGCAGTCATTTCTTTTCGCCGTTTCCTTATACAGTCAAAAAATGAAAGAAATCGGATAATAACCACGCCCACCTCCCATACAACGGTTAGGTTGAAAATGACTAAAAGTGCGTTAACTCACTAACGAGAAACGTCAGAAACACAAAATTTCACAGAAATGATAGCAGAAGGAAGCTGCACAAAATGGGAAATGGGCGTGGCATCGCCCACTTATGGGTCAAAAACCATATCTCAGGAACTACTCGACAGATTTCAATGAAATTCGGTATATAATATTTTATTTACACCCTGATGACATGTGTGGAAAATGGATGAAATCGGTTCACAACCACGACTACTTTCTTTATAACTCACTTTTGAATTCCATCTGAATCCTTCACTTTATAACATATACATTAGGAACCAATGATGATAGCGAAATAAAACTTTACATAAATACAGTATATGATCTGTGGCATCACTTGTGAAAAAATTGTCGAAAACGGACTATAACTTTTCAAGGCCCCAGATATTGAACATGTTGAACTCAGCGCCTAAGGTTAAATTTTAACCGAAAATATGGGTAAATCTCTCAACTAATTTAATGTAATTAAGAGGAAATTGTTTTCTTCCAATAGTGTGTCTCTGTTCCAAAAATTATTAAAATCGGGTCACAACATCTCTTAGCTCCCATATACATAATTATAGGTTTTGCAAAAATATCATCCCCTAGCTCCCATATACCAAATTAAAGGTTTTTCAAAAATTCGTTGGGCTTTATTACGCATATATGTATTGGTTAATATGTGATATATTTCTTAGCAAAATTAAGTGAGCGTATAGTATTGGATATAGTGTCCTTGCTGGTGAAATTGAATGAAATCGGTTCAGGAATTACCTCAGCCCTCATACACTATATAGGACGATTTTCGTTATTCTATTAAACTTTATGCCGAATTTATGGGTAAATTTGTGCGTTATCTTAATAAAATTTCTTCAATAAATTGCGAGAGTATAAAATGTTCGGTTACACCCGAACTTAGCCTTTCCTTACTTGTTTAACATATAATTTTCATCATCAAACTAATTTATGTAGAAGTTTATTAAGCTAATCTTCAAAAGTTCTACATTAATTAATGTTTGGTAAAATCATAATTCTCTGGCACATACATATATTGCTGAATGAGTAGACCTAAATATCACATTATGCTGTATGAATTTCTCGCATCTTTGATAAACCTTCTTTTTTCTCAATCTTTCTACGGAAACTGTCTTCCTTACGCTATTTCTTTGATTTTCTATGGGATTTTAAACTAGTATTTGATCTGATCCCTCCAATGTTGTAAGACTATTTTTAAAGAAACGAAAAAGCATTGATTCTTTCTTCATATGATTTCTTGTATATTATAGCCTTTTCACACAGGAGCTAATTAATCAATTAACCGGACTCTGCTCGATAAAAACGCTGCTTAAGATTGATTTACTATACAAAGTAAAAATCTACATTAATTTTTAATTGAATTTTAATCGACTTGTATTTGTAATTATATATATAATACGTTCTTTGTCTGCGAGTTGTTGTTCACGCTACACGATGGTAGATGTCGCTGCTAAAAATATCAATCAGCTGTTGAAACTTCTTAACAACTTAACAGCTAATCGGTTATCGAGTAGCCGGCAGTGTGAAGGGCAAAAACTGGTTTCTCAATCAAAATTTTAATTGATTAATTAATTTGGCTGTGTGAAAAGTCTATTATATACTTTGAACCATCGGATCAACATCAACGCCTTCACTGCCTATTTTCTGGAGGACTTGGAGTTCTAACTCAGGAGAGTAGAGCATATTACTGTAGTCTGGCGTCATTTCAATTATTCATAGTTATACCTCCAATCAATCAATTTTCAATAAATTCGGAATATGTTATTTCACAATAAGCAATCTTCCAAAATTATTTGTTTTACTATATATTTAGACTTTTCATCTATCGCTCGGGTCATTCATACTTTCAACCAGTCTTCGAGAGATAAATTTCGTCGATATTTTGTCTTTATTTCTGCTATATTTTTAAAATGATTTGTGTGGGGTATTCGGTTCAGCGAAATTGCTAAAATGTTGCCTTTTATTTTTATCTCTCTGTCAGTAATAACACTATCAGAGTACAGTGGAGTCGTATTATGTCTACAACTTTGCTTCCGCCGTTTTCCGATAGATGTCTTTAGGGTCAAGCACTGTCGATTTTTTTTATATCGATCTTGGACATTTGTGTCAACATTAACCCAACAAAATTTTGTAGAGATCTGTTTGCATCCCAAACTTATTCTCAACTGAAAATGTCACTTTTTGAGCCCAATTCTCGACTTTTGCGGGAAATTTTGCTTATCTTTTTTAATTTCAAGAAAAGTGCGGCTGAGGCTCATCGAATGCTTTCGGATACGTACGGTGAGGCTGTCGTAAGTGAACCTTAATTTTACAAAAAAACGGCGAAAGCAAAGTTGTAGACCTAATACAATTATATTTTCTTATTTAAAATACATATTTTAACTATAATTCACACTTTTTCACAAATATATACAGAATATTTTTAAAGCTCTTGAGTTGTTTTGTCCACACGATATGCAGGTTTCGTCGACAACGAACTAGTTTTAACAATTTAACAGCCCGCTGATAACGAAACCCGAGTTCAGTGTGGATTTTTTGGAAGATTAGTCAATTTTTCATTGCTTTGGTATAAAAATTATAAAAATTTAATATATATTTAAGCACTTTTAAATTTTTACATTCCTGAGCATTTTTCCACTGACATGATATTTATCACACGCTAAATTTAACAAAGCAAACATCTGAAGTATTTTTAACTCTTCTTTTTGATTAAACAAAACTCACAGTTTATCAACAACATTAAAGTTCTGAAAAACAATGCACACTAAATATTATTATACCGTTTATTGCTATTTTGCACTTCACTGTATATCACATGCAGCACTTGCACTAGCACTCTTTGACCGCCGTTGAAAAAGAGAGAATATGTAGTTAAAATTTTTTATAGCATTTTGTTTTGCTGCAAATATTCTCATTGTTTTCCTTATAAAATGTGTTTGCACATAAATTTGAAAAGTAAATAAACGCCAACATACGCACCTTGCCACATGTGGTTGTGGCAAATATGCGAAGAGACACACGCTGTTTTGGTTGAAGAAATAGATAGCGAACTAGTTTGCTGGCCAAATATGGTTTTGTAATTCTATTTTTACACATTCTGCCATATAAGTGCATAAACAACGTCTGCGTCAAGGTGTTTATGGCCAAAAACGAGCTAAATGCGACAGCAGTTCTTCTAATGATGTTGCTTTTATTGTAGTATATGTGGAGAGTGCATTCGTACTTATTGTTGTGTTCGTATGTAGATGTGGCTTCCATTGAAGATCCGAAGCTAGTTGTTGTTGTTTACGTTGTGTGGGTCATAAAAATAATTGTCCACGAAGGAGTTGTGTGGTCTGTTGAGTATAGTATAGTCGACAGCTTGAAATAAATAGAAGAGAATAAGAGTTATAAAAATGTGACTTATGTGGCTAAGTATGTCCCTAAAGCTATATGTAAAAGCGTATAAATTTGAAAAAACAATATCAGTCAAATAAAATAATTTCCATGGAAATTATTTTACTTATCTTCTGTCGATTCTGGGGTTAATGTGTGAGAGAACTGTATAGCGGACTAGTATAGATATTCTGATCACTAAATTGATCACTAAGAAACTGTTTGATAATCCCCTACAATCCTATTGGAATAACATCGCGGTAATTCTTTAGTTCCAATCAGAATCAGTCCTGACAGGATAATCCTTCGCTAACAGTTGTTTATTTTCAGTGGGACATCTTGTCTCAGCAAACAGTCATTCACTGAACGTAGTACCAGTCTCTCAACATACATTGAACCGAGGTCGATTGCTATAAAGCAACCTATCGCTGCCTTGAGGTGTTTTATAGAACCATGAATTGTATGCGATCTTCGAATATGAAGATAGATCACTTCCATAGACGATCTATAAGCAGAAAACAGGGAAAAGTAGTAGACAGATTTTTAATAAAAGTGATTAACAAGAATGTATGAGGAACTATGATAGACAAAAGACCAGGATATTGAGAGTAAGGTTTAATGGATTGATCAATACTTTTGGAAACTTTTCTAACTTTGAAAGATCTAGTTACAGATTCATTCTCAGTGGTAGGTTAACCCAACATCCAATTAGTGTAATTTGATCTCGGAGATGCTCTCATTTCAGTCCGTTTCTTGTTTTTATTGCTAAAAATTTCCTGATATTCGAACTTCAATCATTCAATCAATTACCATTAAATATCAGAAAAAAATATTTGTTTATCACTTTCTACACTGCAATAAAATGATACAATTAAAACTAATTGAATTTATTAGCCTGATTTAAAAACTACGGTTTGTTGGCTTTAACGGAATTACATTTAACACAAATTTAATCTCATCTAAAATAAGTGTGGAAAATGCGAGTGAAATTTGTTTGAACATACAACACGCAATTTCTCATTTCAACTAAACCAACAACCACAGGTGTCAGTGCGTTTGCATAATCATTTGCTGCATTATGCCACAAAAGTTTTATTTCAAATAATGCTTTGAGCGGAATTTGCTAATTTTGCAATGCATTGTGTTGAATTGTTGTTCGATCTGACCTAGTGTGAAAAAAGTGTGAAAACCTAACAACATTTAATTGACATAAAAATGCTTTTATTTATTGACATTGGTTTTTGTAGGGTTGCCAACACACTGAAGTACACATGTAATAGGTAAGGCCACTTGTGCGCATATATTAGCCAATAATTGAAATAATTAAATAGATTAATTGTGTTAATTTAATAATACAAGTTAATGACAGCAAACAAAACGAGTTATTTATTTCAAAAAATGCTGCAACAAAACTCGGAAATATTTGTGCAGTCTATATTAATTCGCGGAATGTATAAATAATACTTGTTGACAACTATTAGTGTTGTAGGTACATATCTACAGTAGAGTGGTGGAAAAAATTAGTAATAATAAGTGTCCAGTGATGCAAGCTTTTATATGTTTTTATTATATTTGAAATAAATAAAATAAAATATATTTTTGGGTGAAGTTTTTAATAAAAAATTGTAAATGTAGATAATTAAAATTATTTTTAATTTATTTAGAATTATTTTTAATTGTTTTTAATCATATTTTTTTAAATAATATATTTTTATTTTTGATGTAGCTAATCTTAATTTTAATTAAAGTTTATAAATTTTTTAAAAACTTAAAATAACCTATGGTTTAAAGAAAGTTTCAGGGTAACCTAAACTCTCGTTTGTCTTTTTCTCGACTAGGGATAATGTAGTGAACTATTAGCTAAAATATAATAATTTATAGCAAGTACGGAAGTAAGAATAACAGAAATCATCATATATGGTATATGAGGACTGAGGTAATTCCTGGACCGATTTCAACTATTTTTGCCACCAAACTACGTAATATTCAAGACTATACGTTCACTAAATAGCTTTTACATATCAACCGATTTTTAAGTTAAGGGGTTATATACAGTTAGACGGCCGAAAAAAAGTGAATTTTCCAGAATTTTTTCTGAGAAAACTTTTTAATTTATTGATCCAAAAATTTATACACATATTATGGTATCTTTTAACTGTATTTTAAGACTTAGTTTTAGTAAAAATATTTATTTAAAAAAGAGCTACAGCTGATCTCCAGGAGCTCCTCTCAAAAAAGACGTTTTGCGGTGACCACTATATCTCGGAACTGGATCATCCGAAATTAAAAAACCAAACAGATTTCGTTAAAATAATGTTAAATCTAGTAATTAATCGAAGGAATAAGGAAAATAAAATTTTTTGACAAAATGGCGGTTTCTAAAGAAAAAAATCGATTTTTCACCGAAATTTCGGAATTAAATTGTTTATAAAGAAAAAAGTTTGGACCTTGTACTTAAAAGCACTCTGAAATGCCTTTTCAAATTTTTCATTTGCTTGTAACTTTGAAAATATTCACCGGAACGATATGAAATTTTCTGTGTGTATTCTTAAATATATGTACATTAAGAAAATGAAATAAAAAAAAAAATCGATTTTTTGAAAATTCTAACTGTATATAACCCCTTAAGAAGCCCACCGTACTTTCATAAACCTATCATTATGTATATAAGAGCTAGGGGAAGTTATGACCCGATTTTAATAATTTTTACAACAGAGACACACTATTAGAAAACAAGGATTCTGAGAAATTTATCAATATTTTCGTTGAAAAATTATCCTTAGGCACTGAGTTCTTCATGTTCGATATCCGGGGCCTTGAAAAGTTCTAGTCCGACTTTGACAATTTCTAAATAAGTGGTGCCACACCTCAAATACAGTATTTGTGTTAAGTTTTATTCAGCTATCTACATTGGTTCCTAATGGATATATTAAAAAGTGAACGAATCAGATGGAATTCAAAATTGAGTTATATGGGAAGTAGGCGTGGTTGTGCACCGATTTCGCCCATTTTCCATTGGTAATATCAGGATGTCAAAATAATATTATTTACCGAATTTCATTGAAATTGGTCAAGTAGTTCTTGAGATATGATTTTGGACCCAAGAGTGGGATACACCCATTTTCCATTTAAAAAAAAATTAAGTTCAACTTTTTTTTGCCATTTCCTCTGTAAAATTTAGTGTTTGTCATGTTTTCCGTTAGTATGTTAAGTAATGTTCAACACAAAGTTTGTACGGAAGGTGGTCGTGGTTTTTTTTATTAAGTCTCTATTTCGAATTTGATGTTAAGCTTAAATGAACTCCAACTTTGGCTAGGTATCCCGTTAACTCAATCTGTTTGATGAAGAGAAATCTTAGAGTTTGCTGTATGATCTGATACAGTTTGCTCTGCTTAACCCTTAAAAGAATTGGCAGTCCTCGTAGTAAAAAATTTCAAATTTAGTTATTTTTCAAAACAAAATTTTGTTATTAAAAAACAAAAAACAAAATTTACTTATAGAAAGTTATAGGGCTTTGAAAAATTAATCTCGAATATATTTACAAAATACTCTGCAATTATATTTTTCTATGAATCCATATTATATAGTTAAACATCAGTTAACATTTGATCGCTAATATGACGTCATCATGGCAGTCATATTTTCAAATTTTGAATAAGTTTCATTTCATTGAATTGTTTTCTTTTTTTATCACAACTTCAAATTATTATATTTATTTCCTGAAAATATTTTAAATTTATCACACTAAAGTTTCACGCTAACAGCACGGCACGTACGCCATTATCCAATCTAATCTACCGACCAAGTTGCGTTAATCCCCCCCACCACACTCGATCTCTTCCCATTGCATATTGCAATTTTCAAATTGTTTGCCGCCATTAAAGCGTAAAATTGACAACAAACAAATTCATCTTGATTATTGCTAAACGCCAAGCTGTTGCAAATGTTTAACTTTACGCCACGGCTGAGCAGACAACCAGCCAGCAGTTACTACTCACTTTACCTGGAGCGGAGATCAGCAGCTGCTGGATGCCAATCGGCGAATATGCAACTCAGCAGGCAAACACAAGAAAAAAGGAAATAAAAAATAAAAGAAAATGCACTAGACAACGTTGGGGGGTATAAGAAGAAGAAGCAGCAGCAGAGGCAAAAAGTGTGGAAAACCTTAAATGTTGCATACCAATTTGCTTCAGCGTGCACACCTGACAACCAAGCCGCGCACGACACAGCTGTGGAGTAGCGTAGACAGCGCGGCATGTGGCATGCTTGAAGACTACACACACACTCATACACTCTCGCAGGCGTTGGAAAAAAATGCGGAACCGCCCGCAAAGTCAACCGAGTCAACCAACATTATACCATTCAATGTCGTGTGGGTCGCTACTTGTCTGCCGGGTTGCTATGACGTTGTACGCCGTTTGTTGTTGTTGTTGTTATTGTTGTTGGCAGCATGATAAACGATTATTGAGATTTATATCTATAAGCGTCTTTTGGTTGGCACATTGTTTTCCTGCTTCAACACCCCGCCCAAAATCAGACGCTGCAGATGCGGACGACTTGGAAGACACAGGAATGAGGGCAGCCAGCCGCCTCTACAAGTAAGAAATCTAAACTTAACACAAACTATGATGACAAGGAAGAAGGCAAAGGCGAAAGAAAAATGCTAAAGACGGAAATGAAATTATGGCAGTTGCAGATGCAACGCAGGCTTGTACGTGGAGCACACAGGACTTTGGGGCTCACTACGGTTGAGGGAGCAGAAAAGGAAGCGGCAAACACAAAAGCTGAAAAGCTGACACATGCGGTGACTTGGCGGAAAATCAGATACCCACTTCAAGGTGCTGTTCCGTGAAATTTTTTTCGCAAAATTTGTTTGTGGCAAGGAGCTGCAACTGTAGGAGTTGCACTACATGAGCGCAATTTGAATGTTTTTTTGTAATTTTTTTGGAAGTAAATAGGAGAGCAGTCTTATGGGTTGTTTTAAGAAGCGACATTGAAAAATATCGTAATTTATTTGTGAAAATTTTGAGATTTTTATCTTTGGTCATTAAAAATATTTCGCTTCGTAATATATTGTAAAAGTCAAAACAAAAATTTGAAATTGCTTTCTTTAATTGATTGATCTAAAGTATCGTTATTCATCAACCCATACCGGATTAGTCAAAAACGCCTTTGACTAATAAGACACGAAAACTTATTTTGCTCTAACCCACACCGAGCTTCCTACTGGAAGCCGATCCGCCTCCCAGAGCCATCAAGAGTATCTTCCTGAAATACGTCGACTATCCAAAAGACTATACCGACAGGACTTGGGATGCGACAAACTATAGACAAGTACTGAACGCCATTCACAGAGGAGCTATTAATACCTTCATTGACTCCCTCTCCGTGAATGGCGTACTTGGAGAAACTACACCCCCCGTTGCAGACACAGAGCTCGAGTTGCCTCGCGAAACTAGAGTGACCTTTGCGCAACTTCGTTCTGGATACTGTAGCAGACTAAACTCCTACCTATCCAGACTAGACTCTCACGTACTCAACATATGTCCTGCATGCAAAAAGTCCCCGCATGACACTAACCACCTATTTGCATGCCCCCATAACCCTACTCATCTAACACCACTTTCCCTTTGGTCCGACCCTATCGAAATAGCTCGTTTCCTGGGCCTCCCGTTATGTGACTTCGATGACAATTAGACAGGCCTGAGTAACCGTTACAATAACAACAATCAGCCAACATCAATCAAGTTGGTGTCTGCTTAGGCACGGTAATAGGTTTGAGTTTTGCTGAACGATTGATGGTTAGCGACTACTAGAGACAAATACATTTTATATTCAGGGATGATAGCTATAATATGAAATTATTTTGGAAATAATCTTCCAATACAACAGCAACGATACGCCTATAGTTATACAGTTAGGTCTGAACTCGATCTGATTCGGGAAATTTAGGACTAAATTGAAGAGCTTCGATCTATTAAAAGATTAAAACTTATTCTTACGACCCGTTTCCTTAGATAAATAAATAAAGTCAAGCAATATATAAGGTTTTATACGTTCCATATTAAGAACCTTCCTTTTCCTTAAAACTTAAACTTAAAGTAAACGTTTTCCTGTAAAACAAATTTACTCCCTATTACTTTTTCAAATAAAGCCAAGCTACTTGGCTTCTTCGCACTTGTTTGCTAAAGTTGATGACAAAAAATTGCATTTCCGGGAGCTGCCGTGGGTGGACAATTTTGAAACAGGTCGCAGGACGACAACATCAAGCATAATAAAAAATAGCAATAATATAAAAAAATAGAAACAAAGCCAAAAGAAGTCAAACCAACAACAACAACACTATGAAAATTTAAAACAACAAAGCACCAACTGGAAGCCAAGCAACCGCATCAGCCAAAGTAAACAAAGCAAAAGGTGGACGCACAGCCGAACATGTGGCGGCGCTCGGACTGAAGTGAAAAAATTTGCGCAAAAACAAACACAACGTCGATATGTATATATAGAAATTGTGTAAATATATTATGCACACACATAAGCAACTGAGAGTAAATAGTTGCTTAGAAGCACCCAAGACGCCAGCGAAATGTTTAAGGAAGAGCAGAAATTGCTATGAAAAGTGTATTGAAGTGGGCTAGAGAAGTGGAAGCCGGAAAAGGAAACTGGCTGTTGGAGACTGCAAGCATCTTAAGAAATGTGTGTATGTAAGCGTGAGTGGTTGCAACGTTGCCTCGTTACCACGACAAACGAGCGGGCGTGTCCGAGAGTGCAACGCATATTATTATGTCTAATAAGTAAGAAACGCCAAAGGAGTCGGGAGCGTGTAAACACACATACAGCTGTATGTATATTTGCTTAAGAAGAAAGAAGAAAAATGCACAGCGTTGCATGTGTGTGTGCCACGCTTACTTGCAACTTTTTGCTTCACGCATCTTTTTCGCTACTCAGATTTCAAGTTAAGCAGCAGAAAATTGAAAAATGCACTGCAGGCGACGAGACGTCGCGTCACGTGAAGTGAGTTGCCGGAGGTGAGGTGACTCTATGTGGTGTGGTTGGCATGCCAGTGAGCGAGGCGTGAAAGGCAAACAGCCCGCGGCGCGCAACAGGCTACATACTCCTACACACACACATTGTTGCAGCAGCAGCACCAGTGACTGCTATGTGGTCACATGACGTGAAAGACAAAGAGCAAAAATAACAACAATAAAAGCAACAATAAGATTGTAGAGTAATAATAATAATAATAAAAGTAACAAACAACAAGTGGCGAACGGCAACAATCAGTGTTTGGCAGCAAAAGTAAAGCAAAGTCAAGTATGCAAGTTGCCACGCATTCAACAACTGGCAGCGAAATTGCACTCTGACAGCAGCGATAGCAGCGGTGGCAGCAGGTTTAACTGTGGATTTGCCAAACGGAGCAGCTGACAGGATGTGTGTGTAATGCGCGGACACTGTGTGTGAAGAGGTTGTGCTGTTTTTTTTTTTAAATTGCACATCATTGTTGGTTAAAGCTTTTGTAAATTGATTAAAAATATCTAATTTTATAAATAAAGATTTTACATTTGGAAATTGATACATTTTGAGCGTTTTAGTGGGGTAGACGCGTCGTATGAGTGATATGAAGTGCATTTGAAAGCATTAGAGGAAATTTGATTGGTTAAATTATATTTAAAGGCGAAAGTAAATCACACTTATCGTAAAAACAATCCAGTTTCAATCTCAATCTCAGTCTTATTCTCAATCTCAGGCCAAATTTCAATCTCAATCTCTATTCCAATTCAAATCTCAGTCTCAATATAAATGTTTATCTCAATCCCAAATTCATTATCAATATGAATCTCAATCCAATATTATTCTCGATCTCGATCTCGATCTCGATCTTGATCTCGATCTCAATCTCAATCCCAAAATTAATCTCAATTTCAATCTCAAACTGAATCTCAATCTGCATCTCAATCTCAATATCAATCTCAATCTAAAGCCCAAACTGAATTTCAATCTCAATCTCAATTTCAATCTAAATCTCAACTTAAATATAAATCTCAATCCCAATCTTAATCTCAATCTAAATCTCAAACAGAATCTCAATCTCAATTTCCATCTCCATCTGAATCTCAATCTCAATTTCAATCTCTATCTGAATCTCGAAACTGAATCTGAATCTCAATTTCAATCTCCATCTGAATCTCAAACTCAATATCAATATCAATATAAATTTTAATCGAAATCTCAATCTCAATATTGATCAATCTCTCAATCTCAATCTGAATTTCAATAACAATCACATTTTCAAACTTAATCCAAATATTAATCTCAATTTGAATTTCAATCTCAATCTAAATCTCAATCGCAATCTTAATATAGATATCAATATCAATGTCAATCTCAATATTGATCTCAATATCCATATCAATATAAATCTCAATTCCAATTCCAATATTTCTTTCTCTAACTTTAACTATTTCACTAATTTTAAGCAACATAAAACATGAGTTAAATAATAAGCTCTAAACAAGATTGCCAATGGAAGTTCTGCTTCAACAAGTCAACTGCTTAAAGGATTTGGTAGTGAAAGTGCTAAAGCTTAAGCCGTTTCCATGTGGCCAGAACTACACTATGGGCAACTGTAGCCAAAAAGTCATGCACATCGAGTAAACTTTTTTTCACACACATGTACATACTCGGCGCACTTGATTTACCTTAGTTGCGGCGCACCTTCCCGGTCACAGATCCTTGAATTTTCTTAAGATGTTTGCTTTAGCTTGAGACACCATAGCCACTTGAGGAGCGCCATAGCCACTTGCTGCGTCCATGTATTCGTCGTATCCTTTGCATTTATTTGGTTTAAGGAAGTTGAAGGAAAAAATTGAAATTGCTTGAAAATTAAACAATAAGGAAATTGCAGGAAATCATTGTAGTTGAACGGCGCATAAAAGTGCAAGTAAACCGTGTAATGTAGGGCTGTGTGTGTCCACAGTGGCATTTCAGGTGCTTGTTTGCGCAAATATATGTATGTACGAGTATGGAATCCTGCATGGAGACAGCCAGTTATACTCTCTGCCTTGTCTGCGCAGCAAATGTGGCGTGACGCTGTGTTGTTTATGTTGATTGCTGCATTTTGTTTAAACTTTCCTGCTGTTTACTTACACGCCTGCCAATCTTTGTTGTTTGTACATTGAGGCATACAGATGTAATATGTGAAATTTTTTTGCCAATTTTCTGTATGGGTCTTCAACTCTATCACAGCTGCTTTGTTATTCTTTTTATTTTGTTTTGTTATCGGCAGAACTTTTTCTGGAATTCTTTATATTACTTTAGTAGTTTAGGAAATTGTGTGGAAGCGTCAAGTCAATTTAAGCATAAAGCCTTTCTTTCTGCTTTGATCACAATCACTATAAATCGTGGTTGTTTCAAAAATCTTTAGAAAATGATAAAACTTCTTTTAAATTAGAAATTTTTATAAAAATTTAAATAAATTAAATTAAACAAATTATCATGAGAAAAAATAAGAATAAATTATGAGAAATAGTATAGCTAAGAGAAATATTTTTGATTACACATATTTAACCCTCTTATCCGTTCTCTTTCAGAACTCATGTGAAGTGTGTGTTTTTTAAATCGTGACAAAAGAACATTCCGCGTTGATGAACATTTGATGAGAACATTTAATGAGATTGACTTCGTCTTGAGCAAAGTAAGTACACACTCTTATATTTTCATTTTCATACTGATTTTATATTCCACTTATTTGTATATGAATTCACTGAGCATATAAAGAAAATTTAAGAAGAGCGACGAAAAAAATCTATATTAACAGAATTTTAGTTTTTTTTTTATATATAAATACGTTAAATATTAGTCAATTATTTTCTGGAAATTGAGATTTGAATACATTTCATTATTTTGTAATTCTAAGTTTGAATTCGAATTCACAACGATAAAATACGAAATAATTTAAAATTGATTTTATCATAAAAGTGGATATACTCTCTTATGGGTTTAAAAGAAGAGAGTGAATGTAAGATTTTAATTCTCTCAGTACATAGTATCAAAATTCTATCGGATATGATAACAATATAATCAGTGAAGCATGAAAATTATATCATATTTCTACCATTTATTATACCTCAATAATGTTCTAAAGCCCATCCATTAGCATTTCACCTTATTCTATGAAGTATTTTCTTAGTGAAAACTTTCATTTTATTACATATTTGTATTAATTTTTAGTAAAAACTCACATTCTAGTCATTCTAATTTCAGCCAAAGGGTCAATCTAGTACTTCTTTTAGGGGAATTTTAAACCCCCAGACTAAAATTAAAAAAATGTCTGCAAATTGGCAAGCTATTAGTGGGACTGTCTCTTCGTTTTTTTTTATTTTATATCTTTATACTTACCACGCTTTAAATCTTCTTTCTTTTGTTGTGTAATACAATTCAAAATATATTTGAGAAGTTGAAGAATATTTATGCAAGTATTTTGCATTTTTCTAACCTGAAATGGAATGGAAAGTATTATAGAAATATTATAGAAATTTTTATTCAAATTTTTTGTATTATATTTTCTTTAAAAATGATATTAAAATCTATTCAATTATAAATAAAATACATATAAAGTTAATATTACGACATACTTGAGGTGTATATTGAGAGTTTCTTTATTTTTATAAACATTTACATTTTTAGTTACATTTTGCATACTTTTAGGCTGCTATTCAAATACTCATAAAATGGTATTGTAAAATTATTAAAGAATTTAAATTTTACTTTCTATGCTATAATGAAAAATTAATGTTCCATTTTAATCCGCTTGAAAAATTAAAAATATTTAAAAAATGAGTAGAAAATTGCAAAATAATAAAATTTATTAAGTTACTGCTCTAAAATGCAATACGCTTGAATGTAACTGTATTAAGTTTCTGCAGAAATTTAAAGAATGTTTTAAACATTTATGCTTCTCTCTTCAATAAAATTACAAAACAAAAAAAAAAAAACACCACCACAACAAAAACAATAATGATCCAGGTATCAATAAAGTTAAAAATGTAATAAAATGTAATATGTTATTCATACGCCATGTAGCACCAGCAAGCGTTTACTTTAAATGGAAGCGCACTTTGGCGGCATAAAAAGTGTGTACAGTTTTTCAAAGTTTGAAAGTGGATTTGCTGCAAAAACACTGTTATTGTCCCTGACAAAACACGGTTAAAGCCACAAATTCACAAGCAGAAATGACAATGATTTTTCATAATTAAAAAAAAAAACAAAAAAAAAAACAAGCAGCAGCAATGCTATACGCTTACAGTTATAAAAACGTGAATTTGTGAAATATGCGTGGCAAATATAGTCAATAAAAGTTACACCATAAACCGCTAAATAGTCAACATAAATTATATAAGCCGCACTGAAATGTGCAACACGCAGACACACATACACCCATATACGTTTTTGAGCACACACATAGGCAGAGCACAGCTATGTAATACACATGCTGCACAACCATTGGGCTCAACCAATTCACGCTTAATGTAAAAATATTGTCGTTATTGTTGCAACAAGATTTGGAGTTGCACATTGGCTGCCCTTTCCGCGGCGCAACGCGTCATTTCTGGTTTTTGTGGCTTTGCATTTGCTAAATGTCACCAATTAGCCGAAAAATGTCTGCGTATAAATGGCATGGACAACAACAACAAGAATGAAAAACAGTAGCAACAAGAACATAGCAATGTATATATGTATATGTGTATATGTTGCAACAATTACAATGGCAAACCACACAAACATGCACGGTGGCCAGATTGCAACAATAATAACAACAAAAAATCGCTAACAACAACATACACACAAAAAGTTGAAATACATGAAAAACAAATGGCATGGCAATGACAAACATGCAACGGATATTGCCACACAAATGTGGCAGCCATGTGTTGCACGATGTTATAACGTTGTAAGTGCGGGAGTGTTGTACAAGCCTACGCTGCGGCATGTATAAAAACCAATGGCAACAAGTGTAATGACGGCTATGCCACACGGTAGCAACAACAAACATACGGCAATAATAGCAACAACAACAATAATAGCATATAGCACCATAACACTGTTGAGCGCTTGCAAAAACATCGCGCTTTCCGCCTCATCGACTGCCATGGATGCAATGAACTGCACAATCTGTTGCATGCACCAAAAATCCATGCGCGTTCAATAAAGACATCATCAGCGTCATTGCTGGCAATAACAAGCAAGCAACAACACGCGGCACAAGTAGCGCCGGCAATGCAACGGCGGCTAATGTAGCGACAATATGTGTGGCTTGCAATAATGCTATGTATGTGGCATGCAACACAATCCACAATACATACAATGTTGTTAGTTGGCTCAACACGGCCGCCTCATAAAATCAAACTGCATGGCTATTTAATGAATTGCAATGATTTTTTATTGTATCGCCGTGTTGCAAGTGCGCTGTTGCACTGTCGTTATTACACGTTGAGCTTTGCTTCGTGTGCGCTCTGTTGGCTGAGACAGCAGTATGTTGGTCATATTTGTGTGACCGAAAATATTTTTGCATTTCTGAGGTGTATGTGGGAGGGAATGTTGAATGCGTCTGAACATTTGATTGCTGCTCCTTCATTTCTTTACCGAATTTTTGATTCAAACGTGAACCACAGACAAATTTTTAGTAAATTTTAATTTTATGAGAAAATATTTATTATTTTAAAAAAGTCTGATAGTAATTGTATTGGGAGCTACTTTGTGGTATACATGGCGTATGAGTCACATTTTTTAAAAATTATTTTCCTTCATTTTTGTTTTTTTTTTTGCTTATTTTTCGCAATTTATCTTTTATTGTGAATTAGTTGCATTTGTTTAATATCCCTTATAATAACCATTTTCTAAGTATTTAGTTCAAGGTTAATCGATTATAATAAATAAAATAACTGTCTGCCAATACAAATAGGGATATATTAAATCTTTTCCCACGTAGTCTGTTATAACTTAATACTTTTATTAGTTAATCATGATTAACACTTAGGTTTTAGTTCATTTTTTGATAATTTGGATGTTCACAATTTGCTTCAGATGAAAATCGAGTATTGAAACGCAATCAATGGTGTGCTTATTATATAATTATATTATTTTTATTTTACTATATTATTAAACTATATTTCAATCTATTTATTTTTTTATAATTTTAACATTTTAATAAAATTAAATTGAAAAAAAAAAAACATTTTCTAACAAGTAAGGAAAGGCAAAGTTCGGGCGCAACCGAATATTTTATACTCTCGCAGTTTATTGATATACATACAGTGGAACTTCTCTAACTCGAATCACCACAATACACAAAAAAAATTCGAGTTAGAGAGACTTCGAGTTATAGAAATGTTCATTAAAACATAAATTTTTGAAAAAGCTGTAAAATATAGATTTGCCCACAGTTTTAGTTATTTATATCGCAAATAGTATTTTTTGAATACATTAAAACATGTATTCTGTAATTTTGCTTGTTGCACTTTGCTATTGTTTGGCTCTTGACGTCTCCATCTCATGTCTTTGTTACACGATTTATGAAATCCATTAGAGTAATATCTTATTTTTTATTCTCCTTCATACGAATATAAAATTGTTCCTCGATAGTAAAATTTAAAATTTTGTATTATGCCCTTATAGAAAAGTTCAATTTATATATATATATATTTGGCGTAGGAACCGCTTTAAGCGATTATAGCCGAATCCACCAGAGCGCGCCACTCATTCCTCCTTTTTGCTTTTTGACGCCGACTGGAAACACCAAGTGAAGCCAGGTCACTTTGCACTTGGTCTTTCCACCGGAGTGGAGATCGTCCTCTTCCGCGGCTTCCTCCAGCGGGTACTGCATCGAATACTTTCAGAGCTGGAGTGTTTTCTTCCATCCGTACAACATGACCTAGCCAGCGTAGCCGCTGTCTTTTTATTCGCTGAACTATGTCAATGTCGTCGTATAAATCGTACAGCTCATCGTTCCATCGTCTGCGGTATTCGCCGTTGCCAATGTTTAGAGGACCATAAATCTTGCGCAAAACCTTTCTCTCGAAAACCCCAAGAGTCGTCTCATCGGATGTTGTCATCGTCCACGCTTCAGCGCCATACATCAGGACGGGAATAATGAGCGACTTATAGAGTTTGATTTTGGTTCGTCGAGAGAGGACTTTACTTTTCAATTGCCTACTCAGTCCAAAGTAGCACCTGTTGGCAAGAGTGATTCTGCGTTGGATTTCAAGGCTGACATTGTTGGTGTTGTTAATGCTGGTTCCCAGATAAACGAAATTATCTACAACTTCAAAGTTATGACTGTCAACAGTGACGTGGGAGCCAAGACGCGAGTGCGCTGACTGTTTGTTTGATGACAGGAGATATTTCGTCTTGTCCTCATTCACCACCAGACCCATACGCTTCGCTTCTTTATCTAGTCTGGAAAACGCAGAACAAACGGCGCGGTTGTTGCTTCCGATGATATCAATATCATCGGCATACGCCAGGAGCTGTACACTCTTGTAGAAGATTGTACCCTCTCTATTTAGTTCTGCAGCTCGTATTATTTTTTCCAGCAATAGATTGAAGAAGTCGCACGATAGTGAGTCACCCTGTCTGAAGCCTCGTTTGGTATCGAACGGCTCGGAGAGGTCCTTCCCGATCCTGACGGAGCTTTTGGTGTTGCTCAACGTCAGCTTACATAGCCGTATTAGTTTTGCAGGGATACCAAATTCAGACATCGCGGCATAAAGGCAGCTCCTTTTCGTGCAATCGAAGGCAGCTTTAAAATAGATAAAAAGATGGTGAGTATCGATTCTTCTCTCTCGGGTCTTTTCCAAGATTTGGCGCATGGTGAATATCTGGTCCATTGTGGATTTTCCAGGTCTAAAGCCACACTGATAAGGTCCAATCAGTTCGTTGACGGTGGGCTTTAGTCTTTCACACAATACGCTCGACAAAACCTTATATGCGATATTGAGGAGACTTATACCACGGTAGTTGGCGCAGATTGTGGGGTCTCCCTTTTTATGGATTGGGCAGAGCACACTAAGATTCCAATCGTCAGGCATGCTTTCTTCCGACCATATTCTACAAAGAAGCTGATGCATGCACCTTATCAGTTCTTCGCCGCCGTATTTGAATAGCTCGGCCGGTAATCCATCGGCCCCCGCCGCTTTGTTGTTCTTCAAGCGGGTAATTGCTATTCGATTTATGGAAAGAAATTTGTATGAGATTTGCCTTCTATTGCCAATTTAAGAGTTCGTTATATTGAGAACTTCGAGTTAAGGAAGTTAGATTTATGGAAGTTACACTGTAGTTTTATAAAGATAACACAATTTTACCCATATATTCATATATCCAAGACTATATGCTCACTTAATTTAGCTAAGATATCACACTTATTAACCGATATATGCTATATATAGCGCACCGAAATCCATATTCAAGGTACATGGGAGCTTGGGGAAGTTATGCCCCGATTTTAATAATTTTTGGTACAGAGACACACTATCAGAAGAAAAAGATTCTCTCTGAATTACATTAAAATATCTGAGAGAATTTTCGTGAAAATTTTTCGGTGACAATCCGGGGCATATAGGCAAAGCTATAGTGTGATCTCGACATTTTTTCCACAAGTGATGCCACGGATCATATACAGTATTTGTGTAAAGTTTTATTCCGCCATCTTCATTAGTTCGCAATGTATATACCATAAAATAAAGGAATCAGATGGATCAACATTGAGTTATATGGAAAGTATGCGTGGTTGTGAACCGATTTCACCCATTTTAAGATTTAAGATTTAAGATTAGACATGCACCTCGAAAAAGTAAATTTTTTAATTTACTTTTCAGAGAGTGTGATAAAAAAATTCGAAACGAAGCAAGCAGCGCTTTTTACGATGTTGCAAAAACACTTACTCTCTTGTTTATCGCGTATTTTTAGTAAATAAACTCTCCTACTTGATCCACTGGTTTAAACATGAAAACGATGCAAATCAGGTGTCAGACTTTTTGAATTGTCGTACAAAAATGGTCAGAAAATATATTGCAAAAGAAAAAAAACAGAAGAATATTCCAGATTTTTTCTCTTCATAGTAAATACATATGTATGTATGTAAATGTAAATATGTTTTTCATGTAAATCCATATGTTTTATTGCAGCAAAGAAATGAATGAATTTTTTAAGTTTAAAAATGCATTTAATATTATAAAAATAGATAATTTATGTATATATTTGGAAAAGTAAATTATTCGAAAAAGTAAAAAATACAAAATACCAATCGATTTACTTTTCGAGAGTATACTGTATTATTTTTATTTCATTAAATTCGGTCGAGTAGTACACCGAATAATTATTTAAAAACAAATATTTTAAAATATTAAAATCCGGTAAGACCATACCTTAATTGTGCTCTATGAACACACAAGTGTGGCGTTACTGTACTTTGTGGCTTTGTTCGCGAGCTTAAAGAATTTTCTCTTATTAAAGTTCAGTTTCATGAAAATTGAAACGCTGTAGAGTAGAATTGCGCCCCAGTGGACACAGTATCAAGACAACTGTTTCCAGTTTTCTATTATACTATTACCTTCACTTAGTGTTGGTTTCATATTTGAAGTTCCTCGTGAAAAACAAAAACAAAAAACTGTATACAAAAACCTCAATCAGAGACAGCAAGGTAAAGGTAACAGCAGACCAGAATAAAAAAAAAAAACAAAAAAACAGTTAAAATGCAACCAAAACAAAAGCAAAAACCAACAGCAAAAATGAAGATGCAATGAAACAGTAAATAATTCACTTAAAATCAAATAAAATTTAATTTACTCGCACAACGGAAATGCACACAGCAGACCACTTACAAATACACAACGAGCACAGAAGTAGCAGCTATTACAGCAGTACCGCTATAACACTTAAGCGTACGGGTGTGTGTGTGTGTATCAGTGGCTCAGAGCAAACGATTGTACGTGCAATGAAGCTGCTATGGAGCTTAACCAAGCAAACAAGCAAGTATAGCTCATCTCCCCCGAACCTTACTCCTTCTGGCCTTCACGCCAGATTACCGCTTTTAACTTGAAGTAAAATAAAAAACAACAACAAATAGAATAAATGCTAAATAAAAAACAAAAAAATGTTGCATGAAAATCGTCCAAACAACAGCAGCAACGGTGCAGCACAAATTTGTTAGAGACCCAAAGGGGGAGTGCTTTTAGTTGGAATGTACTGTAAATGCTCCCTGTGGCATCGTGCGCCTTTTTGCATGTTTATGTCGCTTAGTATTTATTGCGCTATGCACCTGAGTTGCATGCCACAAAGATACCAACAACAATATCACTTATTTATTTATTTGTGAAATTCGTGCAGTTGTTGTTGTTGTTGTGGCAACTGTTGCTGCCACTGGATAGATAGTTCAGTTTATCCAGTTGAACTAACTCCTCGCCTTGCATGCATCTCTCTGTGTGTATGTGTGTGCGTGTGCACTCGTACAGTGGCTAAACTTTTCACTACAATAACATCAATGTCACTGAAGTGTATTGTCTTGTTGTTGTTGTTGTTGTTGTTGCCACATGCAATACTGTGACAGCCACAACTTGTGCGCTTAGCGTACAACTCAGTTCGACTGAGTGAATTAAGAAAACAAATGAAAGCCACACGCTGCTCTCTCACCTCCTCCTCCTTCAGTGATTATGCGTGTATTTGTTGTTGTTGTTGCTGTTATATCTACGTTTGTTGAAGAAGTGCAGTTGAATAGTAAGTAATAAATAAACACAAACGAAAATTGTCATTAAAAATAGAAACTGAGTAGATGAGTTTGTTTTTGCTAGTGGTAAGTTTGCTTGCGTTTTGGAAAGTAATATCAAAATTAATGTCTGAGAATTTTTATTAGTTGTTTTTGTAAATAGAACAAATGCGAAGTTGTAGGAGCAAGTAGTTGAGGAAATTTTAGCAAAGTTGAGTAATAGGTGGGGAGGTGTTTTCGACGGAGTTTCTAGTATTTAATTTTTTAATAGACTTTCCTCTTGATATCAGAGGCAAAGTATTGACCCTTGTATTTGTTCTATAATTTTGTAAATTTAAGTGGTTTAAAAATTATAAAAAAAAAATTCGCATGAAAAAATCTGAAGCTGAATTGAATGAAGGTAGTGTTTCTATGATTTTTTTTTTCAACAAAAGGTTGCCAATGAAAAAAAAATGTGGGAAAAAGTTATAATAATTAAAAATATAATAAAACTTGAAGTTCGGTTGGAACTATATGTTTTAAGAAAGAATATATTTTTTTAGAGGGTTGCCAATGGTCTGCAATTAGAAAATGTATTGTTTTATATTATTTAGTTTAAAAAATTTCCTATCAATCGTTAAGCTGATATTTCTTATAAATGTTCTACAATGAATAGTTTTTGCGATAGGGTTGCCAACTTCTTTGATAAATAAAAATATTTTACATGTCCGTCAAATAAGAAATTTTGAGTAAAAATATAGAAGAACATAATCAGATAGATTTATTTTATTTGTAATCGAAAAAATCTAAATTTAGAGAATATGGTTGCCACATAGTAAAAAAGTACTTTTAATTATAATATAAAATCCTATTATTAAACAATTTTATTGAGACTAATTCTAAGTTTTGTATTGAAATTAAAGTATAGAGTTGCCATTGTTAGGTTTAAGAGTTATATTTTGCAATATCCATATTAATTTTTCTAACTAATTCCCTAGGAATCTTTCAACAACCATTTCTACGATAGTCAGGTTTGCATAACTGAATGGTTTTGACTTTTTTAATCGAAAATGAACCAAAAGTTCGCTTCATTCCCCAAGAAAACAAAATAAATATTGCTGAATTAGATGGTTCGAAATTCAAGTTCGAAAATTTACAATCTATCTGTGTTCGGATTTTCTATATTTATCGGCTGTTTTTCATTTTCATTGGTCTTTCCTTGAAGATATTATCAATCAGATGCTTTTCAATACAATTAGATTAAGTAACATTATAATTCCTGTCATATCAGCACGTCTAAGACGTTATTCCTATATTTATTTTAAAGAAAAAAATTCAAACTAAAATTCATGAAAACGAGTAGTTCTTTTTGTCATGTATTTCTTTATGTCAAGTATATATACCTTTATGTCAAGTGAAATCCCCTTTAAGCAAGTTTTCATTTGTATTCAAATCAGCAACC
The DNA here is from genome assembly GCF_028554725.1 of Zeugodacus cucurbitae. Taxonomy (NCBI): domain Eukaryota; kingdom Metazoa; phylum Arthropoda; class Insecta; order Diptera; family Tephritidae; genus Zeugodacus; species Zeugodacus cucurbitae. The sequence goes on from NC_071670.1 coordinate 47,428,117, forward strand.
ATTATTTAGTGCATGTCGAACTGCTCCTTCAGCGAGTTCATAAAAAAGCACCATTTACATATCAACAACCAAATTAATTTATCAATTCGTCTCGCATTAATTTTCGCGATCTCCGTACAACCCTTGCGACGTTCGACTACAAATCTTCCAACATAAAACAGCATTTTTTCTCGCCAATGACTGCATCATTCAATATTCAGTGGCAATTGAATTCATTAAAAGCAACGGAGCAGCACATATACTACCTTACTTTACATTTCTATGTATGTCTGCACGCCTGAACGCCTTATTGTTTGAGTTAGAAGCGCGCGCCAAATAAAATTTAACCTCGCGCTCCATCGCCTGCCCTTAAAAAGTGTCTCTGCTGCATTGTTTTCGTTTATCTGCTTTGCTGTTATTTTAATCTACACAAATTTTTTTCACACAATACACCAGCATTTTTTTGTCTTATACAAACTGATGACCATCAAACCACACACATTACCATTAGCCCCACCGCTGGACCACATAGCACAACGGAGCACAGCTTAGCCTGATGTCAGCTCTTAAGCTCTGCTGCTGCTGTGGCATGCATATAGCACAAGAAAAAAAAACGTGAAAATTGGTGAAGTTAAAGAATCGTAAAAACGGATTTCACCAACCAACTAGCAAGCGAGCGGGTGAGTGAGTAGCAATGAAAATGAAATGAAAGGTTGCAAGTGTTGGATCGAAAGTAATAAAACATTCGAGCAGATTTAAACCATCAACCAGGCATTCAGCTGACTGTGGCTGCAACTGTGGGTGTGGCAGTGTTGAACGTTTGTCCACCTTCGCCGCTTTTGTATTTGGCAGACAGCTGAAAACAAAACAGAAACAGAAAAGGTGTAAAGGTTGAAAAGCACATAGCCGTGGCGTAGGGATAAGCGCATAAGCAAACAAAGCGTGTGTTAAACAAATGAATGGTAGGTAAGTGGCGGTATGGAACCCCTTTCTGAATACACATATATCTCCATTTACAATCTACATATAATGTTTTAGTACCTTTGCCTCTCGCTGCTAGACAATTTAATTCAATTGATACGAAATGATTTAAATATTGTGGTCTCAAAGGTGTTTATGCGCGCTTGCTTATAGCATATATACATATTTATATTTTCTAATATTTTTTCGTTTTTTTCTATATGCATAATCAATGTGTGGCGCATTCCTTGTTCTCCTGCATTTTTGTGGCACAATTTATCGTTATTGCTTCGCATATATTTGGTTGTTGGCTTTCATATATTCACTCCCTGTTTTTTGATTTTTTATTGCAATTTTATCGCCCTAAATGCTCATTTGAGTAATTTACTTTAGTATTATTCTAGTTAAATTTTATTCGATGTGCATCAATGCCATTTAAGGTTGTAAAGTTTGCTGGAAATTGGTTAAGTTTAATAAAAATGTTGTTGTTTTATGGCCGAAATGTATTTTGTAGTTATTTTTATTGGTTTCTAAATAGGTCTTTATAGATCTTTTATATATTCTAATAAATGTAAGGAAGTTGTTTTGAATGATAAAATACTTTATCTTCTATTATTCGTCCTGAATTTCTGATATTGCCCAATACATTTATCCTTTTGTCGAGTTATTTTTAAATTTTATAGCTTTTTTTCAAGATAGTGAAGAAAAATTTTAACCAAATACATTGAGTCTTGAGATGGTAGAAGGTCTAAATCCAAAATTAAGTTCTACATTAGAAACTTAATATAATTATGAAGATAATATTTTGGCATCTCTTCGATAATCGTTTGAAGAAATCACTAATAGATATAAATGTGTAAATAGATCCAAAGATTTTGTAAAGCTGCCTAATTTGATTGCTTTTTTTATAAGTCACAATTTTTCAACCCTTTCGACGCCGACCTGGCACGTGAGCAATTTCACCAGTTTGATGACTTAAAGCAAAAGTGTGCTCAATGTTTTAACTTGATTTAAGTGACTACTTATAGGTTAAGGCAGTAATCTGCTTTACAGGCTTCAAAAAATCGATTTTTTTGTTTTGTTTTAAATTTCTTCCAAACCTATCCAAGAATATGTCTTTAAAATTCCAGAGGCCAATTCGACATATTTTCGAAGCTGGAGCAGTTTTAGTGGCCGAGCGTTGAGCAGGTGCGAATGCTCGGGCAGACCAGACGAAAACTTTAAAGCGCGTTTTCTCGAGATTTCATTTTCACAAGTGTTAGAGAACGGTGCCGGCGATAGCGAAAAGAATATATGTCCGATCGAAAAAAAAAACCAAAGTGATCTAGCTTCAGTATTAAATTATCTTCTATTTGAACTAAAAAAGTTGGACAAAAGTATTATTTAAACTACTTGTTTTGCAACTTAAAGTCATTTTTTTTTCTTAAAGAAGTGAATTTTTTTCCAAACTTCGAAAAAATTCGGAATTTTATAAGTTCTTCTTTATTTTTTTAATTCATAAAGCAAAGAAACTTATAAAAATTAAAAAAAAATGGTTCGACTGTTTCAGATACATCGCACGACCTCCACCACCGGCACCGATTTACAAGTGCAGACTCCAGGCGCTCCAGAAAAATACTTACAACTTTGAAAAAATTTCAATATTTTTTAATAATAAATTTTGTTTTTTAAGCCTTAAATATAGTACACTATCGTCTTAAAATTTCGTTTACCGCAATCATTTCCTTCCCTTTCAAAAAAAAATTGCTAAAAAAACGCTTTTTTTGGGCTTCTAAAGCAGACTACTGCCTTAATATATTAAAAATGAAAATCAAAACAGTTAACAACATTCTTTACTGTTATTCTTATAGTTTCTTTAACATAGTGCATTAAAGTCGTTGATAATTTGTGAACGAAAACGTTTGTTAGAATCGATCCAATTATTTTAATAATTTAATTCAATGAAAAAATGAGTATACATTTTTGTTCGAAATTTATCATAAAATTTTTTCATGAATTCAAAATCTTCGCTTTATGATTTTTGTATAACATCATGCCCCAATGTTACTCACAGAAACTTTCTGTAGCGCCCATAATAAAAGGCTAGGTGAAATTTTGTTTGTAATCTCTTTTTGGCATTATTTTATGATTCCAATGGAGAAAAAAATTTGATAACTACAGAAAAAAAAAGTCGGGGTCGAAAGGGATAATTGATTTCCAAAATATGAATTTATGATAGATTTCAGATAAAAATTCTAAAATAGTGTTTCAGAGCTAAGAATTTCAAAATATTGCTGTCATTATTAGATCCAAACTTACTAAACCAGTATTTAAGTAAGCTCCATATCCATCTTTCTTCATACTAAACCAGAAAATACAAATCCAAGTGGGTTTGAGGCCATACAGGTTCGAGCATTAGTTTGAATAAAAATGACATGGTGATAAAACATGTCGCAACTAGTCATTATTTTTATTATTTTATTGAAGTCTTTAGACATAAATAGATAATTCCCTTGTTTATTAAAAGTCTGAATTGAAATAGTTTTGTATCGAAATGGGTTTCTGTCTTCACTATTTAGGAAGTATAAATTATGTAAAAATGAAGGAAATTCATTTTAAATATACTTCCAAACAAATCCTTAATTGATTTTACTAGCAATTTTTCCATATACGAAGAGATGGTTTACTTGATTGAGTTGGTTATCAAATTGAAATGAAGCCATTTGCCAAAGAAGACCTTTTTCTTACACTTCTTATATGGATTATCATAATACGGACAACTCGGTTGGGTATTGAACCAAACAGATTTGTTTTTCAGGAGATTAAGTCTTAGTCCGGTTTTCGAAATTAAAATGTTTCGGCCAAGCTTATAACACAGATTTTTTTTAATAATATGTAAAGCAGTTTTGCAAAATTAATTAATTGATTAATTTCTGTAATGTCGTTACGTTTATGTAATGTATCGTGAATTATATGAAATGAGGTAATTTAGGGTAAAGTGTGAAGTGTGTGAAGTGTGTTATATTAAATTAAGTAAAACTATTATCGGAATTTCTACTTGCTTGAGAATGTGAACGACTCCTAAAGAAATTATTTTTTGGGTGAATAAATCTATCTTCAATTTTCTCGGGAATATTTTGTAATTTATACAGTAGTGTGAACACGACCTAATGAAAATATATAATATATTACAAATTCTCTCCACTAAATTGTTTGCGCTTTAAATTCTCAAGTTATTTTAAGTATTTAATAACTCTACTTATCACACCTCTTTAGATGCAAATATATATATGCATACATAGATATTCCCACTTAATATGGCAAGCCAGCCAACCATTTCCACTTATGCATGCGCTTGACTCACGCTCTAACGCTGATAATTCAATGCGGCTAATAATCGAATTAGAAGCCACTAATCAACAGCCACGAACCAAAATAGTACCGCAAATCGATTGTCAAATACACAGACATATGTACATACAATTCCTCATATCTATATATATCAGTGAAGATAATTGTATGTATCTATACATTTGACTGCTAATTTATATGTATGTGACCACTTGTGCCATTGTATGCAGCTATTCAGCGTTCAAAATACAATTACAGTTAACATTGCGACACGCTGACAGCAAGCTGTCCCCTTTGGCATTCATGCCAAACTCATTGCGTTGTCAAAACGCTGTTCAAAGCCTAGAGACTGCGATGCGGTTGTGCCGAAGACACGATGATTCCCTACAGCCACAGTCGAGGAGTGCGTGTATGCTCAATGGCAACCACATCGTTGTAAAATCAATTCACGCACACAATTAGTCGAAATTGATGTGTCGCGCTGCGAGCACTGCAGGACGCTGGAGTATTTTGGTATGAGAGACATGTGTGTATTTGTGTTGAGACAAATTTCGTGTATGTAAATATATAAGCATGCGCCTAAAGCCACACATACATAGGTATTGCAGACGCTTGGCGAACAGCTTGAAGAGGCGGAAAATGTCTTAAAGCAGCCATGACAATGGGCCTTAAGCAATGAAAGTGAACTGAAGTCTGCTCGAAATTAAATAAAAGGCAACAAAGCACTCTTGTTTTTTAAGAACAAAGCCGGAGAAAAATAATTTAATTGCTTCTTAAGATGTTGCTGGCGGAAGAAAGCTGAAAATCAGCGCTTATTAAAGGCAACAATTTCTTTGTCGATGTCTATAAAAACATACATACACACACACACTCATGTATTTACTTGTCATCCACTTAGGACAGCCGCCATATGTCGCACACACACACATTCCCACACATTTTTATGCTACTTAACGGCATATTTCTTTAATCTTCATCTTCCGTTTGTGCTTGAATTCGCCTTGTCGCTTTAATGTCTGACTTCCTGCGCTTCCTTTGAACGCGTGACTTTTATCTACCGAATATGTATGAAGTTATACATATATAAATGTCTGTATGTGTATGTAATATCATGCCGGCGTGTCGCAGCTTAAGCGCAATGCCAGCGCCAGTCTTACGCACACGTATAAGGAAGCGTAAATAATAATTACCATGCTCACAGACGTATTGATGTGTCAACAAGAACAACAACATCAACATCAACAACGACAACAACATATAATCACGAAAGCGCTAATATTTACAACGCACACATCAAAATGACTTAATTATCCTGTGCGTCAAAGCTTTGTAAACGAAATCCTTCCAAATTTATTGCGTGTTATAACGAGCAGTGCACGAAAGGCGAAGTAAGAAGAGAATGATGTAAGAAGATGTGAACTGAAGGTGGCATCAAATAATAGAGGGGCGAAGTCAATTTTTAGCACAGCGTGGAAGAAAGTCAATGGAGGAGTGAAATAATGAAACGGAAACGTGTCAAAGTTGTTGTGGAAAATTATGGGGATTTCTATATTTGATGTATTAATTTAAAGAGGTGTGTGTAGATATGGGTATCAGTATGTATAGGAGTATGCAAATGAATTTAAAATGTCGATGTGAGAAAAATATAATTGAGTATGAGTATGAGTATTAATATAAGTAGAATCATCTATGAATATGAATATATGTAAATATACACCTATGAGAAAAATATATATATATATGAGTATGAATAGGAATTAGATTATGAATATGAATATGAATATGAATATGAATATGAATATGAATATGAATATGAATATGAATATGAATATGAATATGAATATGAATATGAATATGAATACGAATACGAATATGAATATGAATATGTATATGATTATGATTATGATTATGATTATGATTATGATTATGATTATGATTATGAATATGATTATGATTATGAATATGAATATGAATATGAATATGAATATGAATATGAATATGAATATGAACATCAATATGAATATCAATATGAATATGAATATGAATATGAATATGAATATGAATATGAATATGAATATGAATATGAATATGAATATGAATACGAATACGAATATGAATATGGATATGAATATGAATACGAATATAAATATGAATATGAATATGAATATTAATATTAGTATGAATATGAATATGAATATGAATATGAATATGAATACGAATACGAATATGAATATGCATATGAATATGAATATGCATATAAATATAAATATGCATATGAATATGAATATGAATATGAGTATGAATATGAATAAGAATATGAATGCGAATATGAATATGAAAATGCATATGAATATTATTTTCTTTAGACGTCTTTATCCTTCATCCAGCAAAACTTACACTTTTACAACATTTTAATTTTTAGAAAATAAATTATTAATAATTACTATTTATTATTATTAGCTTTTTGACACCTTCGATTAAGTTGAAAAAAACTTATGTACAAAGAAAAAATAAATTAAAAATTATGTATAATTAAACTTTATTTTATTCGATCATTTAATCTACATTCATATGTACATATATTCATATAATTTCCTGAAATTAAACATTAGGTGGCAACCCTATTCTAACATAAGCCATTTCCTATGCCTCACAAGCTCCCCCGTAATTAAACTAAATCACTTGTACAATAAGTTATCATTAAATTTCATTTACCAATAATCAGCAAAAGCCGTTTACCGGCAAGCAAATATTGAATGCGAAAGTGCGGAAATGGCTTCATGACATGACAATAATCAAATTAAATAAATACGGCAATGAGTATGAGTATGAGTACGAGTACTCCAAAGAACAATGCACAATGAGCAATGCAATCAATAGTTTGTCGAACTAAATATTATTAGCTAATATCCTTTAAACTGATATTAAACGGCAACTAATAGTCAAATGAGAATGAGCATCATGAACTAGAGAGAGGAGGGAGAGAGAGTGTGTAGAGGCATGCAAAGGACAATGGCACATCACGTGTCAAATCGTATGGCATTTTAGTGGAGTTGGAATTTAGTTAAGCACATGAACGGCATTGATCCCTCGGCAGAACGCTGAACACACACACACAACAGTATTCACAGAGCTCACAAGCACAATCACATCGCATGTGGTGTTACTCCACATTTAAGCATTCGCATTCAACCAGTTTATTCACCGAACACTTCCAGCTTTGCGTGCCTGACTATTTGTGGTCTTGTGTGGGGCCTCTGCTTGCTCATCTCTCCGTATGTGTGTGTGTTTGATGAGCGAGTGTGTGTTTGTGTGCGCGCATATTAATCAGATTACGACTAAATTAATTCATGATGTTGTCTGCATTTATTTGCGATAATTATATTAGTCGTTGTGTTGTGTCTTGCTATGACAATGGCGCAAAGCCACCGAGTACAGCACTCCGCTCACTCTACAGCTGAGGGTAGAAGTTGATATGCACTAGTTTGTGGGCGTATGAACGCTCTGCTGCTTCGCATCTGTCATCGTTTCACTTTCATCTCCCCTAACTTTCTATTTTAAGTAGAGTGAGTGATTTCGGCGCGATAATGCGAATATACACACACACACCGACACCTTTTATTATGATATTTTGTGGTATATAATGTCTATTGCTTTCGTTAAGGCGACAAAAATATTCGTTAATTGTTCGAGAGAAATTACAAAAATATTTAGAATAAATATATATATATATATATTCAATTATTTTATTTTATTTTTTCTTCTATTTCACAATCAAATAATTGAGAAATGATTAATGCTATGCCTTGGTATTTATCCATTTAATTTAGGTCATCATGACTCAAGCGACACGGTAACGCATTGTTAAGCAAATTATTCAGTGAATAAAAATAAAATGAAAATATCTGTATTTACTCACAGTGTTATTTGCTTAGAAAAATATGGGATTGTGCTTTTATTGTTGCTTACGAATTTTGTTGACTTTTTGTGGTTGTATGTGATTGTATGAGACTTCCTTCCGCCATCATCTTTTTTCATTATACGCGTCGCCGCAAATACCCACTCTTTCAAGTGAGAACTCTGAGTAATGTTTATTAGTGAGTATTTAAAAATTTCTCAATCAATTTAAGTGACTGGATTGAAGTAACATTTCATGCGTAATTAAGTACTAAAGAAGTGTCATCAACTTGGTTTATAGTTCCCAACAGCTGTGTTCTGTACATTTGATGTGCATTTATTATTGTAAAACATTTTTGATCCACTTTCAAGACGATTTAAAACTTAAAATGGCATGTTTTCTTTATTAAAAAAAATTTTAAAATTTTTAAATCTAATCTAATTTTATTGAAAATATCTTAAATTTTAAACGCATTTACCTACAACTCTCATAGTTAATTTCAATCTACAAGTTCTGTATTAAATTTGTTATTTTTCATCCCCTTCGAATTATTATTTTATTAAATTTTTTGTAGCCTGCATTTTGGCGCATTGCTAGAAAATCAAGAAAAGAAATGTATAAGCAAACCAAATGTTTTAAACTTCAGTTTTTTAATCTATTGAAAGCTATTCTTTAGAACATAGTATATCTCTGGAATTAAGCAAATGTTGGAGGTCGAAAGAATATAATTTTTTTAAAATTTCTTGCTACATATGTATCAGGAGCATTTCATTAAATTGTTTAGGTTGAGATGCGATATGTTTTTGAAGAATTCTATGGGATCATTCGGTTGAAAACCTTACAATGGAGGTGGAGTAACCTATATATTCCTTTCTCTCAACTTTGATCTATCCCATTTGAGATTATGTTAAGGTAGATATTAAATACCTATTATTCCATTTGTATAGGATCCTAAAAAGAAAAATTTGCTGTAACAGAGCAGCCTTCAAACTTTTCCGAATTTCAAATTAAGCTGTGTAGAAGTTAAAAGAAATATATATTTTATCTCAACACTGCCATTTAGATCAAAGGTTGTTGGAAATTGACGGATCATTGAGCTTGTCATTTGGGGCGCTTCAATCATCGTTATCATCCTAATGAATACATTAGGCGAGGTTATGCAGTCTCAGTGCGATGCAGTGTCATACCGCATTGGTCTATTTGAAGGATAATTGTTTGAAATCATTGAACTGTTTTCTTCTTAAATTTCTATTTTTCTTTTTCTCATAGTGCCATAACCTGTTTATAAGGATCCAACTTAGCAAAGGGTTTTCAAATTAAAAAAATTAGAATATATAGAGTTATACTTAGATTCTCGCTTAATTTTAGAAAAAATGTGAATTATATTATTAATTTAGCCATTTCAAACTAACTTATACTAACTATAATCCGATATTAGAACTTCTTCATCCTCACTAATATGCGTATAAAGGCGTACTGGTATAAAAAATGTAATAAAAAAAAAGAAAACTATTAAAGTCTTCGGAATAGCATTTATTAGAGGTATTAAAGTTAATTAGTATATAATATGCACATCGGTGTATATAAGTTCATAAAAAAGCGCATAAAAAGACGACTTGGTTCGCTAAGTACCCTGACCAACTTTGTTTGCAAATAAATGCGATTTCTTGCAAGTGGGGGCGCGTATGTGGCAAGTAGGTCTTTATAATGTTGAATGTGAGGATCATGTTCAAATATGTATATGTAGACTTTAAGCGCATTTAATTCTTTGAATGTGCTTTTACGAAAGTTTGCAGGACCTCCGTTAAAACCATAGCAACCAATTGGCCAGTATTCATAACTACATATATGCAACATATGTGGAAATATATGTTTCAGTGTGATACTTGTGCAGCCAACAACGCATTCATAAACAAATTTGCATACACATTTGTACTATTTGTACAAATAGTGCTCCATATAAAGGCGAGTAGCTGGCAAACATATGCCAAAGTTTGCGTAAAATTATAATATGCAACAAAAGGTGACTAACAAGCCGGCAGGCAGTGCCTTGGCCATGGCGACAAAGTGGCTAACTCGCATGGCAGAGTAGAGTAGAGTGTGTAAATTTGTATGTTTATATATAAAATACATATGCTTAAAGAGTCGTCGTACCGTTGTGGCAAATATTGCAATGCTGTTGTCTACTTACCACAAAGCGCACACTTTTGTTGTTGTTTGTCTGTTTTTTGTTTGTTGTGCGGCAGCTTGCACGTGACACCGGTGTTTCGCATGTTTTGTATGCTAGAAAGTGTTTGTACATATGTATGTGTATGTGTGTGTTGCTTCAATTCAATTCATTTGCAGCATTCATTGCCGCCGCCGCTTGCCAAAATGTCACAATTTTGTAAATATATTTACAGATGCATGTGTATAAATAAGCTTACAATGCTTGTTCGCATATATGTTTGTGGGTGTGTCCTTTGCTTATGAGCGATTCGTATCAAAATTAAAACCGCACTAAAACCAAAAGTTAATATTTGTCTTTTACATTGTAAGCCACAATTAATTTGGCATTTTGGCATAAACTTTTGCCACAGCCAAGCGCAAAAACACATGCAAATACACGCCATTCGTGTGTGTGTGTGTGTGGGTGCGTTCACGTGCAACGCATACAAATAAATTCATATACGTATATATATCTGTATGTGGCAGTTAGAGCTTTTTATGTAAATTTCTGCTACTATATATATACATAACGGTACTCTAGCTTACATTTACCGCTATGTTTTCTAGTGCATTTGACATTTTGTCAGTAACGCTGGCGCTCTAACGGCCACTGATTGTTCTTATTGTTTTCGCAATTGTTGTTGTTTTTATTGCTTATATTGTTATTGTATTTTTAGCTTACAAACAGCTTTGTCAATTACTCGTTTATTGTATTTGTTGTTGTTACTTTTCTCTCACACACACACCTTTGCTTCTCGCTAGCGCCAGCGCTTCATTCACATGTCTGTGTGTGTTTGTTGTCACATATGTATTTGTTGTTATTTCTAATTTGGTTACGTTGTTTGTTTATTTGTTTGCTTATTTATTTGTTTGTTTGTCTGTCTGTCTGCTGTTTTTGCTAATAATAATGTGCTTTGTTTGTTGTAACTATTATTGCATAAAGTTTGGGTTTTCGTTGCACAGCTGCTCGGCCGGTTGTTGGGGTTAATTTTTAGTAGATTAGTGAATTGCTAAGCAGTGGCTGCTGTGCATACAGTGCTCTCCACATATACGACATATGTTTGCATAATTGTTTGGAAAAGTCATAATTACATAACTACACTTGTGCTAATATATAGTTTTGTCTAAGCTATTAGGAGTTGTTGTAATTCTTTTTTGTACCGTTGTTCTAAATTTAGTAAACCATTTCAGAATTAATCACCGTTAGGCAAGTGAAAAGTTATAAATATGTGATTGCAGATGACATAACATCACATCGCAAATAAAAAGCTCAACGCTTCCATTAAATTTTAATATATACTTATCGTTACCATCTAAATCAAAAATAGATTTTAGTATGTTAGGTGTCTATTCGGGGTTGGAGTCATGTGTAGAAGTTCACGTAAGTGAGGAAAGTTCCTGGCTGTCATTCACTTGGTAGTGGCCACGAACGATTCTTTTGCATGTGGCTCAAGCAGCTCACAACTTTTGGCCTTAGATCAAGTATCCTCTGGGTACCCAACAGACATCCGTTTGATGGCGAGCTAACGTGAGAAGGTGAATCCCGCGTATGCGGTTGTGCGTAGGTTTTGGGACCCACCACATAAAAACGAATTACCAATGAAAAGGAAGCAACAGTCTCGGATGAGAGACCCCAATTTTAATGAGACCCCAATTTTGATGACGATGAACAAGGACAACGAATTTAGGGCATGCACCTGAAATATCCGGACCCCTCATTGGGAAGGTGTCTATGCCCAGCTGGTTGATGTCTTCGTAAGAGTCAAGGCTGACATCAGCGCCATCTAAGAAATGCGTTGGACGGGGCAAGGAAAAACGAAGGTGGGTTGTCCCAAGGACCCTACTACAGCGACCATATAAAGGAGCGCAAATTCGGTGTGGGATTTGTGATGGAGGGAGACTTCGGGACTTCGAGTCCTGGCATTTACTCCGATGAACATCTAGCCACAATCCGCATCAAAGCAAGGTTCTTCAACTTATCGATTATTTGCGCCCACGCCCCAACGGAAGAGAAAGAATGTACCTATGAGCGCTGCGCCCGCCACGATGTCAAGATCGTGCTTCGCGATTTCAACGCCAGGGTGGGTAAATAAGGTTGCTTTTACACAGCAGTCGGAAAATTCAGTCTCCATGATGAAATCTGCCAAATATCATACAATTGAAACAATTGTTGATAGTTTTGCTTTGCTCATATTTTCTACTTAACCTAAATTAAGTTCATATTAACCATAATTTTTAAATTAAAGGCTATCAGGGAACTAGGTGGAAATTGGACAGAGCGCTTCTCAGATCGTTATCGTCGCAAGAGCATTGTTTCTCTGAGAGGAATTTTAAAGTTTTCTTTGAATCTTAGGCATCAATTCGCACTAAGTAATTTAACGGTAAATATTTCATTGGAATCGCTAGATGAAAGATAAAACCCAATTTTATAAGCTAAAAAATATAAATATGAATCTCTCGTACAGCGAAACTCTGAAGATATTAGTGGGTTCACTGAGACTTATATTCAAAATAAAGTATGTTACATTTTGACTTACCAGTAAGTCGTTGTACGGTCATCTCTTTTTAGTTCTGAAATGGAATAAAAATATATAAATTATTTTGAGAATTTACAGTTAGCAAGAAATATCAAAACATCTTTTTAGCATAGATAAAGTAGTCTGTGGAGCTTGTTTATCAATATTAATTATTAATATCCTGAAAATATTTTCTTATTTGTTAGGTAACGACGAGAGAAAGTCTGATTGGTTTTAGTAGAGATATTTTCTGAGTTAACAATATACTTTGAAACTTGACATTATTCTCTGTCCTTTCATTGTGCTCTTGGATTTTGCTCCGTCTCGAGTTATTTTTTATTCTGCCACATTTTCGATATATAATACCTATCTAGTTTGGTTTATATACCTCCTAATCTATTTGATAGTTCCTTTGTTCCTTTAATGGAATGTAAATATTTGCTCTTTAAAACTTTCTCAGCAATACACTCATTCCTCTTACTGCTGGCCCCACCTTCTACCATCACCATTACTTAATTTTATTTTGTATACTTCATTTCAATTACTTAACTGCCCTTTCCATTAGTAGGCGTTAATATCTTATATCTTTAGATTTGCATCAACCACCTGTTTTGACCTAAGGGTCACACAATAATAACAGTAATTAAGTTGTCTAATAGCGCTGAATTTTCGAAACAAAATATATTTAAAATAATGAGTGTTGGTGTATTAGGGTGTTACTAAATATAAGATTTGCTTAAATTTCTCAAAACTTAAAAATAATCAACTAAGCGACAGAGTTGGTACTAGCAGAGTGGGAGACACTTCATATATAATTCTTTCTATTATATATTTTCTTGAACCACCCTAATATCTATAAACAGTTTTACTTTACGTAATTTAAATAAATGTGTGTTTGTCTATGCTGCTATTAAGCCCAAAAATGTTCGTAAAAAATGCAAATATTATTAAAATGTTATCATTATCCCAGCGCGTTAGGCAATCTGTGACAAAAAATAATAAGGCAAAGGTAAATGGACAAAGGACAAAGTGAAAATCGGTAAACAAGCAAAATGTAATAAATAATATGGCGCGTGAGTAGGAAAATGAAATTACAAAATAATAAACGCCAGCAAAAAAACGTCATAAAATAAATGAGGGTGCGTAAGGAAAGGTAAACAAAGGTGGTCGGAAAGGTGTGGGTGAAATAAGTGGTGGGAGAAGAAATGAAATAAAGTGAAAATATTACAAATTTGTAGATAATTTCGTGGAATTGTGGAGTGAGTTGGAATGGAGGAAATATTTTTTTAGGGAATTTTGAATATTTTTGCAGCTCACAGTAAATATATTGAAAAAAATTATTAATTTATTTGAAATTGTAAAATTCTGAAAAAAAAATTTAAAAAATATAAAAAATATTTAAAAAAATATTTAAAAAAATATTAAAAAAATATTAAAAATATTTATTAAATTATTAAAAATATTTATTAAAATATTAAAAATATTTAAAAAAAATATTTTTTCTGAGTATTAGAAACTTTCATATTAAAAAGATATTAAAATATAATCCATTTGCGGAACAATTTTATATTAATTTTTTGACATTTGAAATCTCCTAACGCCACTTTCATTATCATTTTTTTTTTGGGAAAATTTTAAAGAAGTCAATTTATTTATTTATGCATGTTTTTGACAGTAATTTCTTTTATTTTTGTTGTTTTATTATTATTTATTTTATTTTTATAATTTCTTTTTCCATTTTTTATTTTCATATTTTCACCCACCTCCTTATTTACAACCACTTTGTATACCTTCCTCATATCTTTTGGAGCTGCGTAAACACCCTCCAACGCACCTCATTATATTTTACCATCCAATTTATTTCATTGCTTCCTCCTACTAATTCAGTTTTCGGTAGACACTTCTTCTATATGCGAGCTATCAACTTATTTTCGCGCTTGCAACTGTAAAGATTTTGAGGGTTTTCCCTGTTTTGCTTTTGTTGTTTTTGTTGTACACGCTTTCCTAGTCATTTCCCCACTAATTTTATGCTTATCCGCCCTACGGCAAGAGGTGGGTTGGGTGAGCCAAAAGTGCCACAAGCTCAAGCACTTGAGCAGCAAGCGAGCGGAGGTTGTTAGTGGAACTGTTGCCGAGATTGTTGCCCAAAATAAAAACAACGTACATACAACCAAACACGTGTACAAATGAGTTGAGCGAGGTAAAAGCTTTTAGCTTGCAGCAAAAATAACAAGAAGAAGCACGTAAATAATAAAAATGTTGCTACGCATATGTGTATATACATTTGATTGTATATACTGCTGCGGTTGCTCTGCTACTTGTTGCTAGTGTTAGCGGCAACTGCTTATGCGTCTACTTGTTTGTTGTTGTTGTAACAACTTCAGTGGCACTCGTGCGCTGCCACAAGCCGGGATAAAATGTTATCACTTTACAAAATTGCTCATTAGCACGTGCTAATATGGTATTTGCCACGGCACACGCACACACGCAAGCACACACATGTATACACACCTTTAAATGTTTATTTGCTGACGCATGCTTAGGTGAAACAGTGGGTTATGCTGAGTGCTCCTTTGCCATATGAAGTTTGTAGCTTTTCGCTGAAAATTTCACTAATACCTGCATGTTTGGCAGCCACATTATCCTTTTGTTGTTGCTTCAATTTTGTTTCTGCGTGGCAAAGCCAAGTCGTGCAAGTCAACCAAAATAGCAACAAAGCATGTTAAAGCGTTTTCGTCTAAGTTTCTACACGCAGTATTTGTTGTTCGTGGTAGGCACTTGAATTTTCATTATGTTTTGAATATAATTGGAGCATGAATTGAAGGGCGTTTTTGCTTATAATATGACTTACAGTGTGTTGGTTTAGAATTTTTATGACTTCTTAATTTAAAAAATAAAAAATATATATTTTTTTTTTAACTTTTGTTGACAGAAATATAGTTATAGTGAGTTAGATATACGGTTATAGATATGAAAATCATCACGGTGACGAGACGAATGTCCGTCTGACCGTGCAACGGATTACTTGAATAAAAATTAAGATATCTTGACGACACTTGGTACACATGTTCCTTGGGACCGGGAGAGGAGTTCTATTGAAAATGGAAATCGGACCATTGCCACGCCCACAAAATGGCGATAATCGAAAACCTATAAAGTGTCATAATTAAGCCATAAATAACGTTATAAAAGTAAAATTTGGAATAAAGGATCGCACTAGGAATGGGCATTTTTGGATGTAATTTTTTTTGGGGAAGTGGGCGTGGCCTCGCCCCCTACAATGTGTTTTGTGCATATCTCGTAAACTACTAAAGCTATATAAACAAAACTCGCTCGGGTAGTTTCTTTTAGGCACCTACAGTCCAAAAATGGAGGAAATCGGATTATAATCACACCTACCTCTCATACGAAGTTTGTGTTGAAAATTACTGAAAATGCTTTAATTCTGTAAGGAAAACCACCAGAAGCCTTAAAATGCATTATAAAGATTATACAGAAGAGCTCCACTCAAATTCGTGTACGAAACTTTAAATGTGTGTGGCTCCGCCTAGTTATGGGTCAAAAACCATACCAGAAACTACTCGACTAATTTCAATGAAATTCGGTTCATAATATACTCCTGGCATCCCAATGATATGTTTTGAAAATGGGCCAAATCTGTTGACAACCACGCCTACTTTGAAGTCGGTCTGAACCGTTTACTTTACGATATATAAAGTAGCACTAGTGAAGATAATTAAAAATTAATCTGAAATGGGACTGTAAGTTTTCAAGGCTCCATATACCGAATATGTGGACCTCAGTGCTTCTAATATTTTTTTTACCGAAAATATAGGTAAGTCTCTCAGATATTTTGAGGAAATTGAGAGGGAATTTTTTTCTTCTAATAAAATGTCTCCGTACCAAAAAAGAGTGAAACCGGGTCAGAACTTCACATAGCTTCCATATACCCAATATTAGGATTTCCAACTTTCAATGGACTTTATACCATATACTATATATGTCGAATATGTGGGTCAAATTGTGTATTATATTAATAAAATTAAATAAATTAATTAAATTTCGTTACTTGATTTTTAAATACATTTTTATGTAAAATATTTCACTGTCAAAATTTATTATTATTTGCACCCCACTGAAATCCCCAGTAGTCTATATAAATACACACTTATAAATGCACATAACTCTCATTTCATATGTTGTGCCATGAAGCATAGCTGTTGTTTTTAGCCTACGGCTGTCATTCCTTTACAACGCACATATACACACGCACTCGCGCGCAGAAGAACCCAACTCAACTGTCTTAGCATAAACACTTGAGGAAATCGTGGAAAATATGCAAAATACAAAAATTTAAGCAAAAAGCGACTCAAGTACAAACGAAATTCGCCACCGCTGTTGATGGCATACTCAAGCTATTTATATGAAGCATACTTCAAGGCGCTATGATGGAAATGCCAAAGAAATGGGCACAGGCACATACATACATTTATTTAAAAGTACGCGTGTGAGTGTGTATGTATATAACCTGCTACAAATTGGTGCGCTTGGTGGTGGTTGCTGCTTGAAAGGCTTTTATGAGTTTTAAATTGGGTCCCAAAGTGCTGTCGAGAGATTTGAGGCCGTAGCTGCTCGAGTTGATGCGCACCAAGACACAAAGAAATCACAGGCCGTCCGCTCGTTTTTCGGTAATTTAGCTAAGCGTTTTGTCATAAGCTTTTGTGTTGAATTGCGTGTGTGTGTGTGTTAGTAAAATTTAATGGCTCTGCTTAAGAAATTTCAGCATTTGACGGCGTGCCAAATGCTGACAAGCGTTGAGCAGATAATATTAGCCATGCTTCACAACAGCTGGAGACAATGACGATGCGTAAAAATTCATAAGAAACAGGTTTAACCTGTATGTGAGAGCACATATTATTCATAAATGACTTTCAGCAGAATCCCCTTTTCTTAAGTGCAATCTACATGTATACCAAGCACTTGATGCTATAAAATCTGTCTTGTAATTTTGCTATTCACAAGTCTTCCGAATAGGTAGACTACTTGCTTGTATACATATGTATACGAAGAAATACAAACAAACACGCAAAGGCTCTCCTCGCTTACTTAACAGACATTCATAAATAATGAAAGGCATTAAGCTGTTATCATTTTAATTATTAATATGACTGTGTATCGTTGCGTTCAGCCAGCAGTAATGTCAGTTACAAAAGCAACAACAGCAACAACAACAACAACAACGCATTCAATCAACAGCATATCCTTTCAACACCATATGTGTGTGGCGGTCTTTAGATGCCTGGCAAGACAGGTGAGTTGTTGCCAACAATTAGTACTCGCTTTTGCTTTTCCTTCATCTTCTTATTCTTCTCGCTCTTCTTCGTTTTACTCATTTGATTTTACAGCATTCATAGCTGACAGCTTGAAGTGTAAATAAGCTGATTTAATTAAGTTGTGTTTCATAAAAAATTGATATGGCAATTGACTTATATAACTCATATGCATGAGTGTCTGCTTGTAGCCCATATGTGCGGGAGTGGCGTGTGGGGCGCAATTAATTTCAATTGCTCGCATTTTAAAGTTTTGTGGGATTTGTGTGTTTATTGGAATTAATACTTTCTCACTTTCTGTAGAATTCTTTTTATTTGCATTTTAATTGACTGTTCTTAATTAAGTCTTAATTGTGTTAAGTTTGTTTTTATTCTTTCCTTTACAGTGTGAGGGCTGCTCTTAACATTTTCAGACAATAGTTTAGCTGGAGAAAATTTCGAAAGGAATTGGTATTGTTTAGACTTCAACAAGTATATTTTTAGAGCCTCAACCTAGATACCCATATAGACTTCAGCGTCTAAGTTATATCCTGATTATTCTATATAAGAAAATTTCATTTATTAAAATGAATATTTTTAACTTTTACTTTTCTATTATACGAAAGCTAAAAGTAAAAGTTCTAATAAAGAATACATACGAGTATATCTCTTACAACCCATTATATATGATTTAATCTTTCCACTTACTACTTGTACTAGGCTTAAAGGTTTAAGTCAACCTTTCACAAAAGGCTATCAGTCTTTCGTAAGGGACACAATATTATTAGCATAACTTCAAGTCATAGTTTATGATATAGGATGAAGTGTGAAATAAACTGCAAAATATTATTTTTAAGGGGTTACGCAAGTTGAACGCATGAAAATCGGATGGTCTTTTAACTGAAAACTGTTTGAGGTAGAACACATATCTTAAGCTTTATAAACATTTAAAAAAATATTGTTTTTTGGCATGGATCAATTTTTCCGGAACACTCCTTGAGGGTGTACATGATTGGCATTTAAATTTCAAAATTTGATTTTATATTTTGGGCTAAAAATACCGTATAAAAAATTGGATAATAATTTTTCCAATTATTCAATCGAAATCTGTGGAAAATCTCTTGGGAAGATGTATTTTAATTTTTAAGTCAATCGTTCAAATAAAGTTTTTGAGTTATCGTGTATACCGTCTCGAAAAACGCAAAAGAAAAATATTATGCTCTAGGCGCGCTGACTTCTATTGATCATAATTTTCGTAATTATTGAGACATTGTTTTCGGAGACATCTCCAAATACTCGTCAGAATATAGACTTTGAAATTAACCAACAAAATTATTTTAAATTTTTTGAAAATGTCAGGGTTTAGCCCGTTAATATATTTTGATTCGGAAAATCACAAAATCAATTTCGGAATCTCAATGATGTAGAGACTATATATATCAGTATTACAATGTCCAAATAAGCTCAGCATAATTAATTTTATATGAGAGATAATTACTTTTAAATATTTTTTGTTTTGAGAATTATTTTCTTCAGTTCTCTTTCTATGCCCTGCCATTTGGGTTTGTGTTTGGGCAGTATTCGTCAATAAAATTTTCGTCAACTGTTTACAGATATGTTGACCTTATGCCGACAATAAGGAGTCAAATGTTGGCTTACAATTAATAAGAGTGACTCAACATACTTTCATAAGAAAAGTAGTAAGAAAATTGTTTAATGGAGACAAAACACCTAGTCCAGGGTGCTATATCACTCGATTATGCCATTAAAAGAAGGGTATTAACTATTGCATGGTTTGTCGTACTCTTTTGTTGGCGTCATTTAGTTGCTGGACACTTGATATTAACGGAGGGAACCACAAAACCACTGCATTTTCAGGAAAGTAAGGGAGTGAAAAGAAGTCTGATTGGTCCAATTTCAGTGTTTTGAGCGAATAATATGATTTGCCGACAGTTTGTAGAGAGTGCATTTTGTACATTTGGGATTCCTAAATGTTGTTCTGGGCTTTAAATTGCGAATTGTCAAAGTATTTGGAACATAAATGTCAAACACATGTGTTTACTTTGACAGCTATACACCTTAACACCTAATAGCTTTTTCACACAGCCAAATTAATTGATCAATTAAAATTTTGAGTGAGAAACCAGTCGATTAAAAATAAATAAAAAAAAAATTAATGTAGATTTTTATTTTGTATTGTAAATCGATCTTAATCAGTGTTTTAATCGAGCAGAGTGTGAAAAGGCTTTAACCTCTAAAAACACAATTTTCCATCAGATTTTGGGATTAATACTCTGGACTACTCTGGGCTCTACCTCCTGCAATGTGCTTGTGTGATAGATGTCCTGAATATACTCGTATAAAGAGCTTTTTATTTTAATTTTTGCTATTTATATAAGGTGGAATTGACTTTCGGTTCATCAAAAATGGTACTGTCGGAAGAACATTTTAATAAATATTTTAAAAATAAATCATAAAAAAATATATATTCAGATTGTTTTTTAATATAACGTACACTTCTAAATTAATTATTTGATATTTCACTTGTAAAACTTCATCTTTGACATAAATTAATCGCTACAACATTTAAAACTCATGTTAAATCAAGCAAAATAAATCTTTACAAAATAATTAAATTCAATACATTTTTAAGAGCATCAAGCTTGTCCTAAACAAATCCAATTAAATACGCCCACAAATGCGCCACATTGAGTTGCCCATTTGTTGTTGTTGTTCATTTGTTGTTATAAACAAATTATAAACTTTTAAGCAACATGTCATGTGTTGCAAGCACTTTGGGTTAACTAATTGAGGCTAGAACGTTACTAACTAAATGACAGCATACAACAAACAAATACAAAGAAACTCCAAGCAACAACGAAGGCAGCCAAAGTAGTTGTAGTTGTTAGTAAGCTGCATGAGTGATGGACGCCGTTTAGGGACAGTGATCAATCGTTGCATGCCACAAAGCCTGTTATTGACACAGCGATAACAACAACAAGTACAACAGCAACTACAAAAACTTTTGTGTTACACTTAACTGTTTTGGTTTGCCATAACAGCTAACAGCGTGCATATTGCAGTAATGCACAACTACAACAACAACAACAGCAAAGCATGCAAATGGCTGCGCTAGTAAATTAACGAAAAGAAGATTGCTGCATGCCGCACTATAGACTGCAGTTGCAAAGTTAAGAGCATCCCTGAAACTTGGCTAGTCAATCAAGTGGTCGCAGCAACAACAAAAACAACTAATTTACATGTGTGCGTCATGTTGTACGCATGAATGCGGCTGCCACCTGCTCACTGCTCGGCTTGCCACTGACAAATTGTTGTTGTTGTTTGTCGGGTGAGTAGCTGTAGCGGACATAGCGTCACTTTTAATGCAATTAGAACGCAAATTACTTTATTTTTCGGTGCATTTCATTAAATGCACACTCTTCACTCTACTCAAAATAGGCGCACACAGCTGCCGGAACAAAGGCTATTAGTTGATATGATCGCCGCTTGACTGGGCTGTGCTTGGGTTGGGTTGTGTTGCATGGCTGCATGGCGGGCGGATGTGCTGCTGTAGCCTGTTGCATGCTGCTGGCAAGTCACTGTCACAGGCGGTTGTCATTGTAAAATTTTCGTATGGTTTTTGTTGCTTTTTTGTGAAATACCAGCAATTAGATTACCCATGGCCGCAGCCAAAAGCATCAACCATGCAACCAACCAAGTAGTCGCCAGTCACTGATTGCCGTCAATTACTGTGTTGCCACCACAGCTGCTGCTGTGCCTACTGCCTGTCGTTGCTGCTATCACTCAGCAGTCGCTTTCTCTCGGCTGCGCTCTTTTGCATACATTTACATGCATAAATAAGTAGTATTGTGGTTGTTTTGTTCATTAATATGTTGCAAATTTACCGTTGAATGCCGAAAAGTGGAAAAAATAAAATAAACAGCAAAACAAAAATAAATAAACAACGGCAATTTGTTGCGTGTGTGATGTAAATATGTGTAACATGGTAGTTGCCACATGCCGTTGCAGGCTTGTTGCTGAACTTAATTGAGTTTAAAATGACAAAATGTCGTTAATAAGCTTTTAAGCATGTGGAGAGGTATCAGGTCTCTTTTTGTACTCATATGAATATAAATAAGATATACAAGGTGGACCCAATAGAAAGGAAATTTTTATACTCTATTTACTCAATTAGTTTTAATGTTTAACAGTTCTTAAAAAACTTTTAACAAGGATTGCTGGAAACTTGTTGCAACTGACCTGAGAGCTTTACATTTACAATTTCATCTTTGAAGTTTAACATAAAAATGTTAGAAAGGGTTCTATAGAACGTTATTTCGTTATTCTAGGCGTTCCTTAATAACTTCCTTTTTCAAGATTTCTAAAAATTCGTTTCAATTCAAATTTTTAGTATCCATAAATCATCGACTTAATATATTCGTTAGATTTTTTATCGATATTTATCGAGTATCTGGCATTTGTTATAGCTTAGAACTTCATAGATACCGTTTTTGGTAATAAAAAAAGTTCATAAGAAACGATTAAATACTGATATTTATCGAGTCTTCAAATCGATGACATAATTTTACCTCTTTTTGTAATACATTTTTTATCGATTAATTATCGATTAATTAATTGATATTTATTTTTCATAATCGATACTTCAATCGACTTCATAGATATCAATAAATCATCGACTTCAATAGATTTTTTATCGATATTTATCGAGTATCTGGCATTTGTTATAGCTTAGAACTTCATAGAGATTGCTTTTGGCAATAAAAAATGTTCATAGGAAATGATTAATTATTGATAATAATCGAGTCTTCGATAACATAATATCTCTCTTTGTAAAACTTTTTTTTTAATATGAAACGATTAATTATAGATATTTATCTAGTTTTCATAATCGATAACATAGTATTTTCATCGATATCAAAAGTAATAATCTGGCATAACAAATACATTTAGCGAGTTAAATAATATAATATCTGATTTGATAAAAAAAATTATTATTTCGATAATAAAAAGTAGAAAACAAGGTATAGCAGGAAGAATAGCGACTTCTATTGAATGACAACACTGAAAGAAAACCAGCTCTAAAGACAGGTATATAAAAATTTTAAATTTATAATCGATTTATCGTCGACTTTGACAATCGATAATTTAGTAGTTTTTATCGATAGTTATTATTTATTATAGAATTTCTCTCATCAGAATAACTGTTTTAAAAATTTTAATTTTATAATCGATTTATTACCGACTTTAATAATCGATAATTTATTACTAAATATTCGATAATATTATAATCGATAAAATTTTATTTATTTTGAATTTTCATCAATTTCGTAACCTAAAATTTCAGCTTAAACTTTTCACATGGGCCGCCTCAGTTATCTATAAATATGCACATGTCTGCCAATTATTTAAATGTAATATTTCAAGCCTGTTTTCACCACTCAAAATTATGCCTAACATAGTGCTTGTGTGTGTCTTTTGCTGTATTTTAACCAAACAATTTAATTACTGCCTAATTTATGGACATATTTAATTAAATCAAACACTAAATTCATTTGCAATTAAAACTGAAGTTAACCGAAACTCGACAGCAGCTATAGGTTACTTGCAACTTACAGGTACTTATTGACATTTAAGTTGCAACAAACCGCATTTAATTTACATGAAACACACAAACACATGCCTGAAACTCACACTTCAGAAGTCTACATCTCTACAAAATTCATCAAAATGCACAAGACGCAGTGTCGAACGAGATGTCTGGACACTTTCTCTTATTGGCCATCTCGCATGGCCGAAATACTGTTATTTACCCACAAAAATCATTTATTCAATAAAGAAAACACCTCAAGCTGCAGCTTATTTGCCTGCTGGCAGACGTCTGCGTATAAATCAATTTTCATCACTCATATTTACACACACACAACAACAATTTATGTAAATGTGTGCATAAATGTCTTAAGAATACTGGCAGGTAAAACACACATACTTGAACTCAACTGCATTTTGTTTACTTGTGTGTGTGTGTCGCTTGTGTTCGCCCCCAAAAACACCTTATATACAGTTAAGCAGATTTATGGTAATAATCCGGCAAGCAAGTTGCTAAACATATGTACTCGTATTTATGTCGGCATGTTTTGCCAGCAGAAAGCGTCATAAATCACTTGAGATTTTATCGATACAAATGCAAAGCTGCTTACGTGCAGGTCTCAAGAAAATGCACAAATAAAATGTAAAGATTGTAGATGAGTGCTATGTAAATAGTGCTAGTGCTAGGTGTATATAATATATATTTTTATATATATATATAATTTTGTATAATAAATAAATACAAAGTGTTAGTCGATTGAACCTCAAATGATTTGAATGGTCGTGACGCAATACAATTTTGCATTCGGAATATTAATGAAGTTTTTATTGTTTTTATGCTTGAAGGGCACTATCTAGACTAATAAAACTATTAAAATTATAGTACATTTACTAAAAATTATTTTTATTATAATGATTCCGTATGGCTTTTCTGTCTAAGGATGGTATTGAGTATGCGAGCGACTGAACAAGAAAGACAGTTCATTTATATTGTAGTGAATCTCTCTCTGATTAACGAGAATGACTTGGATCTAATGGCGTTTTTAGACAGGAGCTAATTGATCAATTTACCGGCCTCTGCTCGATTTAAATGCTTATTAAGATCGATTTACCATACAAAATAAAATCCAAATTTATTTTTAATTGAATTTTAATCGACTTGAAAATCAAATGCAACACTGCGACAAAGTTGTACGATATGCGTTCTTTATCTGCGATTGGCTAAATTTTATTTAAAAAAGCTACGGTAGATGTCGCTGCTGAAAAATTTTGAATCAACTGAGGAAACTTACCAACTTCTTATGAAAAGCAAATAGAAAAATGTATGACAGCTGATCGGTTATCGAGTAGCCGGCAGTGTGAAGGGCAAAAAAGGGTTTCTCAATAAAAATTTTGATTGATCAATTTATTTGGCTGTCTAAAAACGCTATATGGTGAACAATTTGTCTTTTTGACTTCAATTGAAGTTTTATGGTCTAAATGGTGATGCTGTAATCACTTCCTTTTCTTTTTTTCGATAATAAAAAAATGTAGATATTATTGAAAACTTCTTGCCAGAATTCGAAATGTCTTTAAGTTAAGATCGACAGACACAATGTGCGAAAAGTCATGTTGCAGAATTTAGATTTTTATACTCTCGCAACCTGTTGCACAGAGTATCATAGTTTTGTTCACATAACGGTTGTTTGTGTCACCAAGAAATATAAGAGTTAGATATGGGGTTATATATACATAAATGATCAGGATGACGAGTAGATTTGAAATCCGGATGTCTGTCCGTCCGTCTGTCCGTCTGTCCGTGCAAGCGATAACTTGAGTAAAAATTAAGATATCTTAATGAAACTTGGAACACATGTTCCTTGGCACCCTGAGGAGGTTGCTTTCGAAAATGGGCAAAATCGGTCCACTGCCACGCCCACAAAATGGAGGAAACCGAAAACCTATACAGTGTCATAACTAAGCCATAAATAAAGTTATGAAAATGAAATTTGGAACATAGGATCCCATTAGGGAGGGGCACATTTGGATGTAATTTTTTTGGAAAAGTGGGCGTGACCCCGCCCTCAAATAAGTTTTTTTGTATATAACTCGCAAACCAATAAAGCTATATAAGCCAAACTTTCTGCAGTCGTTTCTTTTAGCCATTTCCTTATACAGTCCAAAAATGAAAGAAATCGGATAATAACCACGCCCACCTCCCATACAAAAGTTAGGTTGAAAATTACGAAAAGTGGGTTAACTCCCTAACGAAAAACGCCAGAAACACCAAATTTTACATAAGAAATGGCAGTAGAAAGCTGCACTGAGATTTTTTTACAAAATGGGAAATGGGCGTGGCGTCGCCCACTTATGGGTCAAAAATCATATCTCAAGAACTATTCGACCGATTTCAATGAAATTCGGTATATAACACTTTCTTGACACCCTGATGACACGGGTGGAATATGGGCGAAATCGGTTCACAACTACGTCTACTTCCCATATAACCCAATTTTGAATTCCATCTGATTCGTTCACTTTATAATGTATTCATAAGGAACCAATGAAGCTAGCGGAATAAAACTTTACACAAATACTGTATTTGAGCTGTGACATCACTTGTGGAAAAATTGTCAAAATCGGACCATGACTTTTCAAGGCCCCTGATATCAAACATGAAGAACTCAGTGCCTAAGGTTAATTTTTCACCGAAAATATAGGTAAATCCCTCAGATATTTTAATGTAATTCATTCCCTCTGAATTTTTTTCTTATAACAGTTTCTCTCTGTACCTGAAATGGTAAAAATCGGGTCATAACTTCCCCCAGATCCTATATACCTAATTATAAGTAATATTAAATTAAGTGATCGTATAGTCTTCGATACATTGTATCTTGGTGGTGAAAACGAGTGAAATCGGTTTAGGAATTACCTCAGTCCCCATATACTATTTATGGTGATTTTCGTTATTCTATTGAACTTTATGCCGAATATATGGGTCGAATTGTGTTGTCTTTATAAAATTACATCAATAAATTGCGAGAGTATAAAATGTTCGGTTACACCCGAACTTAGCCCTTCCTTACTTGTTTTTTTTAATATTTGAAAGTCATAAGGGGCCATCCATAAATTACGTCACACCTTGAAGGGGGGGAGGAGGCTATCATTCAGAAGTGACATTCTGTGACAAGGGGCAGGGGAGGGTCGAAAGCTTTGTGACATCACATTTCAAAATGGCAATATCGTTTCCCGCTCTGCTGCGCTCCTGTGTGCTAGACGACTGGCTGCTTTGTACCACGCCGATCACGCAGCAGCATAATTAAGTGTCTATTTTTTCTTGACTAGTCATTCGTTGTCTCTGTACTTTAATATTTAACTAAATGTTGATTTTATTAAAGATTATTCAATAAAGATAAGAATAAATAGAATAAATAACCTGTTTTTTTTATTTTATGATAAATCCATAAAATTGGAAAATGGATGACGCCACGTCAGGGGGGTGAGTTCAAAATGTGACAACTTGTGACAAGGAGGGGTTAAAAAGTCCTTAAATTCGTGTGACGTAATTTATGGATGTCCCCTAAGCCATTTTGATCAGACTAATATACAGAAGCTGTGTGTCCTCCAAAGCGAATATGTTCCCGTCGCATATATTCAGAAACAGAAACAATAATTCTTACGAATTTTGGATATGATTTTGTAAAAATGCCAGAGGTAGTTATGTTTGTTACGTGAATTTGTTGCGGATTGCTGAATTTTAAATATTTGCAGTCTGATAGATGCCGTTGAGATCGGAATACATCTTGAAATATATTAAACATAATTTGTAGTGCGGACTCATATTAATTACAGAAGATACTCATTATAATTGCGGGGTTTTGTATTTATTATTTTTGAATAGAGCTGGATCGTTGCTATCAATAAAGTGTATACTTAAAGCTGTACTAGACTCTCGCAAGCATTTCTGTATTATAATTTTTAATTTAAAAGTTACCATTAATAATTTTCTCGTGAAATTTGATGGTATAATTGAGGATTTCGTTCAAAGTACTTGTGCTCAAACACCCATTATGATCTTCAACGGAGTAAATAAAATGCGTTTAGAAGCCAAAGGGTCTAAAAAAGTACCAATATGGCGGAAGTAGCTGTTGTGAAAGGGTGCATGTGGTAGGTAAATAATATCTGAGTCCTGTTATAAGCAACGGTATTTAAATCATACGTAACACTGTTTTGAAAGTGAGAATTTTCAAAATTTTTCATTCAGAGCGAAGCTTTGTATATGAAAGTCTTTAGTTTCCTATTTTTTAATACCTATTATCGATTTCATTAACTTGAAAAAGATCATAAGATTATTTACAATTCATGAACCATATTTGCATGGGGTTTTGAGAATAAGACAAAATAAAAGTAGTTACAGATTTGCTAAGGACGTCTTTATTTACTTTAAGAATTGGCGAAGCAGAATTTGCTTAAGGTTTCATAGAAGGAGTCGTCTTATTAAAATCATCCTTATTATAAATTTTCTAAAGTTTCTTAAGTATTCTTTAATTCGACGGATATTCAACTTAGCCATCAGCTTTACTCCAAATAGAAATGAAGTTAGGAGTTTGTCCCTTACACCAAGGCGAAGATAAACTACATAAGGATACAACGCATACTTACTATATGAAAAGTGTAATGAATCTCTAAAAAAAACAATAGATGACGATGATTGTTATACAGAGCTCTTAGGCACTTTTCGTTGACACCAGCAGATATAAAAACCCGTTCTAAGTCGTTCGCTTGAAGATTTTACCTTACATCATCAACTTATGTGACCTCGTATACAGACTTCTTATGTAGACATTGACCACTATTTATATCTAAGCTAAAAGCTATTTTGTGCTGAAGGAAATATTAATTGAAATAATATTATTGATATATTGAATATTTTTGTTTTACTATAATTCTTCTAAGAATCCTTCTAACAGTTTGAAAATATTGGCTAAAATAATACAGATAAAAATATAAAATATAAAAGTCTAAAATTCACAAAAGAAATGTCTCCAAAGACTCACAAGAAACTAGAAATATGCAACCAGCTTTGTTCACGTAATACACAAACTCTCAGCAGAAAAGGTTAAAAATAAAACACAACGAAAATGCAACAAAAAAAAGAAGAAAAACAATAACAATGTAATCAGAAAAGCATAATACAAAAGCGCACAACAACGCGTTGACAATTGTTAATAATAAACATAAACAAACACTTGCAACACGCTGACAAACACGGCTTTATGCGACAGCGAGCGCCTCAAGGTATGCAAAAGTTATAGCGTTGATATGCAGAATTTCGCTATCAAACGGAAATATCAATCGTATTTCAGCAAAACAATAAAGCCAGCAACAACAACAACAAGCACAATTGTGCTTAACGGTAGTGTGCTGTAATTCTATGCGAGTGTGTGTGTGTATATTGATGTTGTTGCAATGCACGTATTATGCAAGCGCATACGTGCCTGTGGCATTTGTGGCACAAGTGCTCGACGAGCACTAGTTATGAAGTGCGACTACGCTGGTGTAGTTGCTGTGTTGCAAGTATGGGTGCGTGTGATTGTTGTACGCTGTTTCACAACAAAAGCGCAAGCGAAACGGAAGGAAATGGAGATATCAATTTATGTCTGTATGTCTGTTTAACTGCCAGTCTGCTTGTGTTGCATGAACACTCACACAAATTTACAGTTACATACAGTTGACAGCGAATATATGTATGTATCTACATGCAACATGCCACTTGAAACATTGCCGCTATAACTAAGTGCACAATTGCGACAACAACAACAACAACAAGTAGCTGTAACAATGGCGTAACATATCCGTCGTTGCCGACTTAAGAGTCGGTTGTTGCATGTGCGCTTGAGTAAATGTATGTATGTTTGTATGTGGCAACTGTGTGCTGGTGCGTGTGGCAGCAACAGACTTTTGAGTGTCACTATTGTCGCTTGGAGTTGCTGACATTTATAGTCAAAACAATCAGGCAAAGACAATTGGTAACTGTAGCAACAAAAGCAACAACAACAACGCTGTCACAAAAATAACAACAATGCTGCCATATTCATTTGCCTTTCTATATGTGACAACAACAAAAACCAGCAAAAGTACAACACGTGCAACTTGAAGTAGACAGGCTGGCAGACAGGACGTGGTACATATGTATTTGTATGTGTGTGCTTACATGGCGTATGAGCAACATAAACTCGCTTGATAAAGTGTGCAACAAATGGTGGCAGCATGAGTGACGACAACTGCGCGAAACATTAGTAACCAAAATGTAGCAGTGACGACGAAACAAGTGGCATAACTGTAACGGCAGCAGGCAGCATAAAAAGGGTTTTAACAACAACAACAACAGCATCAAAAACTTTTGGCAGCAAATCGAGCAAATAAGCAAGTTTACCATGCATTTCAAGCGTTATGAAGTAGCTCTGCGTGGTCTTCAGCTTTTATTCTTTGCATGTGTGTTTGTTGTATGTTGTATGTTGCAACATACATATTATAAATATGTATTTTACTTTATTGGCTCGTGTGTGGCAAGTGTTGCATATATGTACTTGCAACCTCCGTTCGCTGTCTTTTCAACTGCTTGACTGTCTGCCTAACTGTTTACTTGATGAGTGTATGTGCATGCAACACATTTCTTCCCTTGCAG
Source organism: Zeugodacus cucurbitae (assembly GCF_028554725.1). NCBI lineage: Eukaryota > Metazoa > Arthropoda > Insecta > Diptera > Tephritidae > Zeugodacus > Zeugodacus cucurbitae. The sequence goes on from NC_071670.1 coordinate 47,458,591, forward strand.
GCTATCACCTGCCACTCAGCGGCACTCAACTTCTTATCAGCTATAGAGATGCTGCGCTTCACAGAAACACACTTCATTAGTTTAACAAAGCATTTCACACTTCAAACTCTTTCGTGGCTGCCGCAATGACAATTGTTTTTGCCACATATCCACAATATACACCTTTTGTTGCAAATTGAAATTTGTTTTTGTTTTACTTTTTTTTTTAATTTTTTGCCATATATCTCATTTATGATTTTTTGTATTATTTGTTTTTTTTTTGTATTTTTTTCCTTTTTTAAATTTTTTTATTTTTGCTTTGTTTTGTTTTGCTAATTTTTTTTTGGTTTTTTTTCAATTTTGGTTTCATATTTTGTGTTTATTTGAAGTTCGCAAACTTCTGCTTGAATTGCCGTCATTCAAGCATTCCGTTTTTGCATAATTCACATTCGTTGCAGTTGTCAATCAAACTTTTTCACCGTGTTTATTTAGCATTGAATTGGAATTTATATGCACAGCTGAGGACAATTTTATTCATGAGATGTGTTGAAAAGGTATTGTGTGGCTTTGTTGGCAGTTGGCAATGAATATTTGATTGAATTGTGATATCATCTTAATTTTTATGCTTAAGAAATAATATCCGAATCTTGTTTCAGTAATAATTAGTATTAAAAAATTAATTATAAATAATCGAATAGTTTTTCTAATGCCTGAGATAATTTTTTTTTTAATTTTTTTCTAAAATGTTATTTGTCAAAATTCTGATTTTTTGGGATTGAAATTTGAGTATTTTTTGTGTCACAAATAGAAAATGACTTAGGAGTTTCTTACTGTATTTAAGGATGAGATAATGAGAAGCGAGATAATGCTAAACAAGCTTTCCGGACAAACTTGGCAATTATGTCATAAGTTCTCTCTGAAACCCAATTTTAAATCTTAGATTTTTTCTTTAACAAAAAATATCGATATTTAGTGTATTTATGACGTGGAAGAAACTACTCAGTAAATCCATCAGTACTTCAGAGTCTGAAAGTTTGTAAAAGTATGTTTTTTTTTTTGGAAATACCGAATCTCAACTACTGTTTCTGCTTTGACAACTGACATAACTTGAAGGAGACTTAAGTCGAAGGTTCCACTATTAAATTCTTCATGAAGCTTCCGAAATCTATACAGAGTTGTATATTTTCGAAAAGATTTCCCAAATGACTGAAAAAGAGTGTCTAATACTTGGCTGTGCCCATCCGAAAGCATACATAGAGACTATCTCTATCCTAGAGCTCAGACATTTTAGACACATGACCAGAGATCTTGAGTATAGTAATTAGAATTCTAGGAGTTTGCGGACGGGAGTGACGGAAAAAAGTGTATCCTACTAATTGCGGCCATCCGAAAGCCTAAATAGAGACAATCTATTTTCTAGAGCTCAGACTTTTTACAAATATTACTCTAGATCTCGAGTCTCGAGTATAGTAATTAAAATTTTAGGACTAATCGATGTGATTGCTTAACTTATATGCGTCCTCATACCTTCAGCGAATATTTATACTCTGGCAACAATATTTATACTCTTGCTAAAGAGAGTATTATAGTTTTGTTCCCATAACGGTTGTTTGTAACACCCAAAACTAAACGAGTTAGATATAGGGTTATATATATCAAAGTGATCAGGGTGAAGAGTGGAGTTCAAATCCGAATGTCTGTCTGCCCGTCTGTCCGTCTGTGCAAGCTGTAACTTGAGTAAAAATTAAGATATCTTGATGAAACTTGGTACACTTATTTCTTGGCACCATAGGAAGGTTGCTTTCGAAAATGAGCAAAATCGGACCACTGCCACGCCCACAAAATGGCGAAAACCGAAAACACATAAAGTGCCATAACTAAGCCATAAATAAAGCTATGGAAATAAAATTTGGTATGAAGGATCGCACTATGAAGGGGCATATTTGGATGTAATTTTTTTGGAGAAGTGGGCGTGGCCCCGCCCCCTACTAAGTTTTTTTATTAATATCTCGCAAACCAATAGAGCTATATAAACCAAACTTTCTGTAGTCGTTTTTTTAGCCACCTCCTAAAACAGTCAAAAAATTAAAGAAATCGGATAATAACCACGCCCACCTCTCATACAAAGGTTAGGTTGAAAATTACTAAAAGTGGGTTAACTCACTAACGAAAAACGTCAGAAACACTAAATTTCACATAAGAAATGGCAGATGAAAGCTGCACTCAGATTTTTTTACAAAATGGAAAATGGGCGTGCCGTCGCCCACTTATAGGTCAATAACCATATCTCAGGAACTAATCGACTGATTTCAATGAAACTTGGTTTGTAATAGTTTCCTTACATCCCAATGATATGTTGTGAAAATAGACCAAATCGCTTCACAACCACGCCTACTTCCTATATACCAGAACTTTGAAGACGATCTGAATCGTTTATTTTACAATATATAAAGTAAGCACTAGTAAAGATATCGATGCAGAACTTTGCACAAATACTACGTTTATAATCACCGAAATCGGACCATAGGTTGTCAAGGCCCCATATATCGAACATGAGGACCTCGGTACTTCTAACCTAATATTATGGTTTCCAACTTTCAATGGACTTTATACAATATATATGACGAATATGTGGGTCAAATTATTTGTTATATTAATAAAATTAAATAAATAAATTGCGAGAGTTTAAAATGTTCGGTTACACCCGAACTTAGCCCTTCCTTACTTGTTTTAATTATGATTACCTTCCATTAAGATTTCGGAGCCTGCTTTTAGTTGCTTTGGTGCCTACGTCATGAAAATAGTGTTCAGGGCTTTTGTAAGCGGAACGTATCCCTTTTTATACCCGATCAAAACTTATCTAACCGATAACATTCCTCACATTTTTAAATTTTTCTATATTCTGTTCTCTTTGCTATAATAATAATAACACCTCCGTTATTCCAAAGAGTGTTATCTTCCCATGAAATCTGGATAGGTTCAAAAACAACTATATAAACCTGTGCTTGCTTCTACTGACTTCTTGTTACAGATTTTTCAAATCTTTTTATGTACAAATTAAAATTAGAGGTATTAATTACTTGAAGGATTTTAAGAATTAAGAGAGTGCTATTTACCTCTCAGCGCCTATTTTGATCATTATTACGAACAACTAACAATGCAAGAAACTTTTATTGTATGATTTTATCCATGTTCTCACGAGCAGTTATGGAAAAACTTGTATCCCAGCATACCAGGTCTGTTCAAAGTAAGCGCCTCATATGCCAAATGAAGCGCAACTACGACAGAGACCACACAAGGTTTAAGACAACTTTGGTACTTATATGCACTGCTTGTTCATGCCACACAATAGCAACAACAAAACAACTAAACAACAACACAATAGCATTGTTTGCCCAAAAGTATTTAAGCAAAAGTGGTCCCCAGTGTCATTCGCCGCTCTGCCAGCTCAAACAAATTGAGCACTTAAGTTGTACTTAGAAGCGGCGGGGGAGGGAGTGTGGCGAAAGACTAATAGCCGGCAAGTTGATGTACCACAGGCAAATTCGCCTAACAGCACAGGTATTTCAAAGTTAGACGACCGTATGAAGTTCTGTTTTATGTATGTCTGTGAATGTTTTGGGTACAATGTGAAAGTTGCTGAGAGACTTGAAATTAAGACCATTAGCAATTGGATAGACAATCAATAAAATTAAGATAGACATGAGTTGGCATGGCAGATGCCCACCACTTGAGGGTAGTGCGGAGTGAAGAGCAGAAGGAAGAGATTATATTGTGTATGTTTGTAATGCATTGGCAGGTGAAAACAGGAAGTTAGCAATTTTCTTGGAGCGGATTGAAGAGTTAGAAAGAAGACGGGCTTAAAATTGGTTTATGAAAATCTGGAAATGTTGGCATTAAAATAGTGGAAAACTGTTTGAGCAGCAAGTATTAAAGCTTTACATTAAAGTATCTACGCTTCCTATATCCTATATATCCTAACCAACAACAACAACAACAACAAAAAATAGAAAATCTTTTTTAGCTCAATTTTCTCCCAACGCATCATTAGTGATAGACAGTCTAGCAGTTACGCCACTTCATGGCGCTCATCCATCGCCACGCTGCTTAGCTCTTGGCGCTGCTTACAAGCCATGAAGTGCCGTTTTTTTCGCAGCAGCGCACAATTAAACGCCACGTCATGCCGCTGTACACAGACACACTACAAACTAATCACTAGCGCAAACAGTATTATATGCAAATCTATATGTGTATGTATGCCTGTATGTATTATTGGTATTTATCGCATTGAAACGCACCCATTTGCCAGCTCGCTGTTCGCTCATACGTTCCGGTCTATTGCAGACGGAATTCGATATCGCATCGTTGCGCAGCACAACAACAACAACGACCAACAACAAAGTCAACAAGAGAACGCCAGCAATAATGGTTAGTAAAAGAAAAAATAGATATAGAATATGTACTTATATAAATAGGGAATATTTGCTAAAACATAATGAAATATGTAGTCTAGTAAAGCTTAGTAAAGCGCGAAGCTAACAGACCATTGTCAATGATTCGATAATTAAACGAATGGCTGAGGCTCAGCGTATTAACTATCGGAAAATTTTTAAATTTTCCTATTAACTATAGCCTGTATATAATAATAACGGTAATTTAAATCACTGGTTTTTATGACCATGCTACTGCATGGTACTAATAGCTATTTGTGTTTCCTTCTTCGTTGTTTTTGTATAGACATTTTAGTGCTAGTGTAATGAAAGCCATTTTAGTATATTTTGTGGGTATTTTTGATGATTTCTATGCAGGTTTTAGTAAATTTGTGGAATATGTTTTGTGGTAATTGGAGTTTGTATAAAAAGATTATTGTTTTCGGAGATGAATTGAGAGTTTTATATTTAAGGCATTTTAAAACTGCAGTCAATTTCTTTTAGATGCTATGATCATTGTTATTTTAAAATATCAGGTTGATCTAAAAAATCGTTTCATTGTCTATTTGTAATATTTGACATGTTTTTATTGAACATACTTGTAAATGTTTACAATACCCAAAACAGAACCAAACAAAAGATCTTAATACCATATGCTAAAGGTATTTGAGTTTCTAACTACAGTGATGAGATCTATAAGTGTAATATCATAATTTTTGTTCGCCTCCATACGATATAGAGTAACTCTTTTAAAATTCTGCCTCGATAAAAATATTTTAAATTTTGTATTATGACCTTGTCGAAAAGTTCGATTTATGGAAGGAAATTTGTATGAAAGTTGCCTACTATTACCACTTCAAGAGTTCGAATTATGGAGAATTTTGAGTTATAGAAGTTTGAGTTATGGAGAGAAATTCGTATGAAATTTGATTCTTAACGGTATTGCCAATTCAAAATTCGAGTTATGGAGATCTTCGAGTTATAGAAGTTGGAGTTGTCGAAGTTACGCTGTAGTATCAAAGAGCTATATTCCTTGGACAGGAAATTATAAACCTTTCGGACTATTTCTGATAGCGAATTATGTTGCTTATCGTATCCATTTGCCATTCGGATACTACTTAACACTTGTAGGTTACTCCATTTATCGGTTAATTGCAGGGAGTTTATCATTTCGTCACGTAAAAAACCTTGCAAAAAAACGTCTTTAACCTTTGATAAATTTATATTCACTTTGAAAATATTTGTAAGATGACTCAATTAAAAAATTTACTGTCACCAAGCAATTAAGTTTTCAAGAACTTTTCTGTGAGACCATCAACACAGGGCACAAACCTAGCCAAATATTTTAAAATCAGTTTTTTTGAAATTTTGAAGAGATAATATTACAATTTTTAATACAAATGTTTTCAAGTCATTGTGATAAACGTATATCCGGATACTTATATATTTTTTCATTTACACTTACAATCTTATGTTAAGGTCCAGTGGAGAACTATATGTATTTCTATTCAATGATTTTTTCTATTAATTATTTTCATAAGAAAGATTATCTTTCTGTGGAAAAAGGGTCTCCCTCTCAGAGGAAACGGACTCTCTCCTGTAGAAAAACATTTTTCTCTGAGAAAAATCCATCTACCAGAGAAAAAGTTCTCTCTCTCAAGAGAATATCTCTGTTCCAATTTTTTGGTCATAGAAAGAAAACTTTTGGTAAAAATTCATCAAAATAATTTTCAAATTTTTTGATTTTTTTTTTTGAAAATTGTACGAAAAATATTTTTGAGTGCTTTATTGAATTAATCTTTCTATTTTTGTTTAAACACATTGTGTCGAATATTATTTTTAATTTAAAAATTAAATATTTTATTAAGATTAAAAAAAATGTTATATATTTTCTAACATTTTCTCTTTTGCTAACATTTTCCCCACCACTGCATGAGAACTTAATTAAAATTATTATTATTTTTTTTTGTATCACCGACACTTACCTTTGTTCAACGTTTCAACGATTGTCTATTAAAATGTCACCCACTTTGTGTTATTATTATTTGTTATATGAGACACTCTTGTTAAAAATATCAGTTTTTCGAAAAACAACAACAACAACACAAGTTTAACAACTAATTCACTACTCAGCAACTGTCTCAATTTGTGTCACGTTTTTCATTCTAACACCGAAAAGTAAACGGTTTTTTTGCAATTAAAATGTGCATCAACGCCACCAAACTACACTGGTGACTTGAACTGAGCATCGCTCAATGAACTGCACTGCGCCCAAACACGCCAGCGGTAACACTGTTGTTGTTGTTTGGCGACCAGTCAATCAATCAGCGGACCATGCAGTCAATCAGTTGGCGAACAAAAACACAGAGATATACATATATATATATAGACTTCGTGACTGTAACGCGATATGTTGTTCTTGTTGTTGTTGGAAAGCAACAACAATATGCGATTGACACAGAGCGCGACCAGTGAATTAAGTCATCGCGAGGCGTGCGCCGCACACAACGCTTCGCTTGGAGTGGTGCAGTGATGTGATGCGATGCGATCGCTGAGAGGTAGGCTTCTAACTGCGAGATTTCGTTGCGAGCGTGTTTGTTTTTTCTGTTTTTGTTTGATTTTTTGGCTTTGCTTGGGGGCGTTGTGTTGCAACAACAGTGCGGCGGCATTGAAGCGCGACGCGATAATTGAGCGCTGCTGCAGCGCCTTCAAATGACAAAAACAAAATGTTCTATTTGTACTTACACCTATATTTACATGTGTAAGCTTGTATGTGGTGCTGCTTATGTGTGTTTGTGTGCGGAACTGTTCCAGAGTTGCGCTGCGAGCGTGAAGCGGTCAGCGTCGCTGTTCAAGCCGCTGATGAATGAAGTGTTGTGCGCGCTTATTTGGTGGGTGGTTGTTGCTAGCGCGTTTTGTTGTTGTTGTTATTATCTATTTTTTACTTTTTTTTTGCTGATTTGCTACTTATATGCTTATTTTCGGTGTGATTTTTATGTTTTTTAATAAAAAGTTAGTTCATATATATTTTCTATAATTATTATTTTTGTCTGATTTTTATATTATATTTTATATATATAAGTTTCTATCAACACTTAATTGCATCTATTCCACACTTTTTTTTTAATTTTTAGGTTTTGTTGAAAATCGTTTCTTAATTTCGCTGCGTTTATTGTTCAGTTTTTGTTCGTTTATTTTTTTTTCATTTGTTTTTTAATTCACATGTGGCAACAACAACTTTTTAATAGTGACGAGTGACGGAGCTAATGTTTCTTTGTTTAATTTTTTGCTCGTTTTTTTATTATTGTATTCATTTTTCTGTTTTTGTTGTTATTGTAGTTTTTCTTTCATATTATTGTATTTGTTTTATATTGTTTTTCTGTTTTTGTTATTATTGTGTTCATTTTATTTTTATTTTTTATTTGTTTTTTTTTTCATTTTATTTCTATCTTTTCCCTACAAGTCGTTAATTGGCGCGAGAAAAGTGCAAAGGCAAAGACACACAACGGCGTATTTAAAAGCGAAAATTATGCACAATGAATTTCAAATTACAATTAAATTGCTTTGATGCTGCAATTTGTGTTGTTGTTGAAATTGAATTGATGACGTTTGAAACGGTCTTTATATAAGTGTGTTACATAATTGAAATTAATCATAGACTGGTTGGGAAACCTATTTAGATGTTTAATGGCTTTTTATATATAAGAAAAGCAAAAAGCGCATAACTCAAAATACTATAAATATTGTTTTTAACTATGGCTAAGCTGATTTTCAATACTTATTTTGGACAATTATTTTTTGTAATTATTTGCTTTGAATTTTAAAAGAATTTTCCAAAAAAAATTTTTGTGTATATAATTTTTTTTAATAAAATTTTTTTTGCATTTAAAAATCTAAATGTTTTGGCTGGAATAGTTTGATTTTTGAATGTTTCTGAAGTTAAAAAGTAATAAAATATTGAATTAAAAGACTAAATTTTATTAAAAAATTTAAATATTTTTTAACTAATGTTTTTTTTTTGAAAATGCATTTTTTAAATAAATTAATGCTTCAAAAAATTCAAAATAGCAGCTTTTATATGATTTAATCTATTATTTGGACTTTATGATCAAAAGTTCTTCACTTTTATTATTTTAGAACTTAGTGTTTGAAAAAATATGCATTTTGTATTTTTTCAATACTATCAAAGAAGAGAAAAATAATGATATAAAAATTAACAAATTTGTTTACTCATCCAGCACTTGTTTCTTGAAAATTATACTTTTTTTGTAACAATTAGTTATGTCTTGTCTAAAAATTTTTTCTTGGAAGAATACGTGCACGCCTATCCAATGTATTTTAACTATCTAGTTTTGTAATTTAAGTTTAATATTTATGAAACCCAATACTTATTTAATTTTTCTATTATATCTGTTTTTTATACTAAAGAGCCTAACTCAAAAAATCGTTTTTTTTGAAAATTTTTGGGGAAACTTGAAAAATATTAAATTTTATGAGATATTCGTATTTATTAATTTCATTAATATTCTTATTTTTTTAAATTTTTTTTCTTAATTTTTTTAATTATTAAGTATTCACTAAATTTAATTATATTCATTTCTTCTGCTTCTCGTTAATTTAATATTTCTAAGCTATTCCATATTATTTTTTATTTTTTCCCTGTTTAATTTATGGTATATTTGATCTAATTTTGTTTTCAAATATAAAAATTCCATGGTTTATAACTTTAATGTTTGAATGTCTGCTATAAAACATATGTTTTATTTGCTAATAAGTTTCCAAAGACAAATCAATCTCTTCGAAAGAATGATGTTACTTTAATAATAAATCTAACCACGCTATTTAGGGTGCTCAAAACTAATTATTTTTATTTCTAAATCTATGTTCACTCAACATTTTTCTAAATTTTTTGTTGAATTCGAATTTTTTTCAAAAACATACATATGTTTACCTCAAGACCATAATGCGTTTAAAATAAAATATGTGCGCCAATGTTTTACACTTTTCCGCAAAGTTTTTACGCCCTAATCTCAATTACTACTACACAATTTCACCATTTATTGTCTACTACACAACACTTTTATTAGTTTAAGTCCAATAGTAAATTTCGCGCGCTAAGTCCAACTCGATTAACGCGCCGTACGATTTCCAGTTAACGCCATTAAATATGCCGCACGTTGTTGCCACACGTGTACTTCCGCGTTGAACGTTGCGAAACGAATGACAAACCGTTCGTTTTTCAGTAACAATGAAAACAACGAACGACACTGAGACACAACGTATAGCGATGTCGACTGCGACGCTTACAACGACGTCGTTCATAGCATTATTACCCCACTGCCGAAAAAGAAACCCGAAAAAAGTGCAAACAGTCACAGCGGCAACAACAAAACCAGTCAGTCAAGAGAGGTGAAAATAGGAAAATTGTGTGTGTGTATGTGTGCAAGCATTTTCCAACCCCCAAAAATCTCGCAGTGCTTACGATAACGCCGCCGTCGAAGATGATTATGATGACGATGATGATGCTGGCTGCTGACTGCTTGAGTGAATATGTGTGTGTGGCAATGCTTCAGCAGTGTGCGTGCGTAAGTTGAAGCAGTGAGCCAGCACTGCCTGCGGACACATTTTTGTGGAGCCAAACAACAACCCCCAATTATTGAACGGATAAAGTAGTTGAAGCCAGCGGTGTGTGTGGCACTGACTGCGTGGCAATGTTGCACACGCGCAGCACTCTGCTGAAACAGCAACAGATTTCGGAAAAGCACGTGGCAGTGGCTGCGTTGGCGTTTACTTGATGCTTACGCTTCGAACGCAGTCGTTCGGTTCACTGAGCTGCTACGTTAGTTCACCGGTTGGTTAGCGTTGGTGGATATAAGATATGACAACAAAATATGGTAGAGTACAACAACAAATTTTGGTTCTAATGTCCAACACGTTGCCAACGTCCAATTGAGCCATGAAATCATTCACGGAAATTCATCATTCTAAAGCAAGCGATTGACAATCAGCGTAGTGAGTAGAGGGCAGCCAGTGGTCACCAAAAAGGGAAGACACATAAACAACGCGCTTGACAAGCAAAGGTGTTAAACAAATATTTGAGAATTTATTGCTGTGAGTTTTTCTTCAAGAGATATAAAGGATATCGAGTTCAGAGGTCACAGTAATCGTTTGCGGTACTTAAAGTACCTTAAAGTTGTGGTTTGTTTCAGGGAGCTTGAGCCAAACAATTCTTTACTAATCCCACTAATTCTCAGAAGCCACCTGAAACTTTATTTCTTAAATTTCATTGAATTTTGTGTCGTTTCATTTTGTTGATTGACTTTTTAATATCCCTTTGATATTCTTATCAGAATTTATCCTTAAGTTTTTGTTGTGTTTGTACTTATGCTAGTCATGGTCTCTTTCAATAACTTTTTTCATAAATTCTCTGCAGAAATATGTTTGTCTTCAATTTGGTCAAATATCTGCTTACAGTGGACAACTTAACCACTTTCATGAGGGAAGGGCTACTAGAATTTTTTTTACGGAAGAAAGTACCCAGTAGGAAAAGGTAGAACTTAACTGCACTGATTGCACTTAATAAGGAGGGGAATAATTAGTATCACACACAGTAGTTGACGTATGTGTCGGTTATACGATAAGAGAGTACATAAAAAGTGGCATCAAATATTAAGTTTTTAGTAATTTTTCAAAAAGTTGGCAACGCGTTCAAAAAAAATTTATATTAATATTTCTTAAAAATGTTTATTTTGATAACCAGCTTGATACTCTTCTTTTACATTTAAATTTTTAATTTTTTAATTTCAAACAGGTGGCAACTCTTCTTTTTCTTTTTTAAATTATGCTTATTTCGAGTGATATCCACTTTATATTTTTGTAAATTTTATAAATTGCATTGAAATAGTAATTTTAGTAAGGTGGCAACCCTATAAAAATATGTTCAATTTTTCTTAAGGCTTTTAATTATATATATAACCATATGTTAGCGTTTTCTTAATTAAAACAAGCATTTTGAGCTGAATTATTTAAACAGGTGGCAACGCTCAAATTGTTTCTTTTTTACAAATTTAACCTTAAATTTCTAGGCATTCACAGTTTGAACTAAATGAAGCTTAAATCATATTCAAAGCTCTCTTCCAATAACATACACTACCCACTTCAATGAATACTATATGACTTATTTGTATAACCCCTTCAATTCCCTACAGGGCACTATCACAACTAACCACCACTATAAATATTATCTATGCATGTCTATAAGTATAGTATGCACTGCATATGCTTTCGAAATGTTCCCGCCCTAGCGCTTAAGCCGCCGCTGCTGGACGGCACTACGCCACCACAATATGCGTAGCGTGGCATTGTCCAGTGTGGCATGTCTGTTGGCGCGTATCTTTATGATGGATTAGACGGATGGTTTAGCTCGGCTGGTGGTCATGGATGACAAGCGATTTTCTTTACTATTTTTACGTTTTACTTGTTTTTGTTATTTACCTAAGTTTTTGATTGAATGCCATGTTGTTGTACGAAGCGTACGAATGCGAATACTCGTATGTGCAGCGAATTTAAAAAAAAATTGCCAACCATTGTGGATTTTTTTCAGGAAAATTGAAAGGGACACAGTCAAATATTTTGAAAATTTGGCAAAAGTCAGTTGTTTGATGTTTGCATATGTACATGTGTGTCTGGGGAATATTAAAGCTTATTGCTATTGAGAATTTGATACAATACTTTAATATTATAATATGGGAGGTATTTATGTAGTTTAGAAATATCGAAATTATAATTTTAAATTAAGAATTTTTAGTTTTGAGTCACAACTTTGTGGTCTAATAAAATAATTTTATCTCTACACTTTTAACTAATCTGAAATGGCTTCTGGTTTAAACATTTATCTTTATTAAGTATCCTAAGTCTATTTTATTCCAATGTCCTTTGCATTTTGTAATTCTCTCAAGCAATTTCGATCAGTTAAATCTGATAATTGACAAAGAAACTAAATAAAAAGCTAGTAATGACCTGAATTGTACTTTACTCTTAGCTCAAATATTTTCGAAGTCGATAACTCACCTCTGTTACCAGAAGTGATGGGCAATGACGAGTAATTAGACTTTTCTATAGAGTTAGGATACCTATTTGTGTGGTCATAACACATTTCATATAATTACTTACTGCGATTTCTTTTCTCAAAACAATGTTACATTTATTCTGCCCTGTACTCGGGTTTTCAAATTGTGAGTGAGAGTTGACCAGCATAATAGGGTGATATTTTTTGTTATTTTATCATGTAAAACATGTAACAGGTTCAAAGAGGTAATGCAGCATTTGTATAATGTAGAAATATAAAGAGAAACAGAATTTTCATTGACAAAAGAAAACGCTATGAGATTTAAGTTAAGAGTCTCATTAATTGAAAAAGATTGTCTTATAAACAGGCTATTTCACCGAGAGAAGGCATTATTGTACTACAATCTCGATGATACGGTCTTAATTATATTATATAATTATAGTAATGAAGATGAAATAAGTTGTATCAAGATATATATGAAATATTTTCATCGAAATCATAGTTCAAATAGAAATATTGAAATCATATAAGGTTTATTGAAGTCCACAATTATTACTGAGCGAAGTTGTAAATGGATCTTTTATATTGGAAGTCGAATTTTTGGTACTTAAGGTAACCTGCGAACCTAGGCTTATTACGATATCTTAATATTTATAGTGGACGGATACCGATTTATGCGGTAAAAGGGTGTGGAATTGAGTAAGCACAGATTTTTACCTTCTTTGTATCCGAAACACAATCACTTACTAAATTGTCCTTTATTAAAGATATTTCCATTATTTGTATATACAGAAATGTGTTAGGTATTGGGGACTAGGAAAACATTTGTATGATATCTCATTTTTTGAAATAATGTGGGTAACGGTTTTCAATAAGTGTTTTTTGATCCACTCATGTCATGACATGATCAATGTTATTGTATGGAAATATACAAAACATTAATTTAGCTTTATCAGTTACTAAGTTTTATGATAATAAAAGGTGAACATAATTCCCCTAAGCTTCTCCTATGAAATCCATCATAGTGGCCTATATTTACAGTAAAATCACCTGAGCCAAATGGCTAAGTAAAGTTCCATTTCTTGATATGATTTTGTTACTAAAAGTTCATTCCTACATATTAAATGATGTTTACATGCTTTTCACACAACCAAATTAATTGATCAATTAAATTTTTTATTGAGAAACTAGTTTTTGACCTTCACACTGTCGGCTACTCGTTAACCGTTCAGATGTTGTTTTTGCTTTTCATAAGAAGTTGGTAAATTTCATTAGATAATTGCAATATTTTTAACAGTGACATCTATCATCGTGTAGCGTGAACAACAACTTGTAGACAAAGAACGTATATATCATTACAAATACGGTCTTTGTCGCAGATTTGCATTTCATTTTCAAGTCGATTAAAATTCAATTGAAAATTAATGTAGATTTTTATTTTGTATGGTAAATCGATCTTAATCAGCGCTTTAATCGAGCAGAATCCGGTTAATTGATCAATTAGCTCCTGTGTGAAAAGGCTATTAAGAGAGTCTTGAGGTCTTGAGTTATATTTTGCTTATATATACACCCTTTATGATAAATTAGGAAATATACATTCGCTTCCGTCGCTCTGAACTGAGCTGTGGGATTATTGTCAGTGTTCAGAGTATATGGTTTAGGCTTTATTTCAATGTAAAGCGTATCATGAATATAATCAAAATTGAGATAACCAAAATTATTTTACTAACCAACTCAAACGGTTAATAAATTTCACAATTAATTCAGATATCATTTTATATATTTTGTTATATTCGAGGTATCGATATTTTAGTACAAAGGTTATTTGAGCGATAGGCAATATTTTTTGATTTTGATAAAGAAGCTTACTAGGGCTGATTCAGTATTTAGTCAAATAAACATGTGGAACATATTAGTGAACAAGACCAGTGAGAAAGTTCCACTTTATTACTAGATTTGGTATGGTTGGGTAGCTTAAGTAATTTGAATAATTCTTCACTATTTAATAAACATATCATCAATAAATTTCTACAAAAAATTAAGAAAAAAACTGAAACTATCGAACTACTTTTATATATTCTGTTCTACTGAAGTATAACAAGGGTTATTAAAATAGTCTATAATAGCTTATAAAATTTCATAACCGAATAAGCAAATCAAAATTTGTTTGTACCAAATATAGACAAGCTTAACGCTTCTGATCATCAATTATTACACATATTAGATTTGAAAATGTCATTAGTTATGTCCCACCTGAATACCACTTTACTGAAATAAATTCTTTTGTAAATTTATTTTCAGATCAAAGCCAATGAGCGAATGACTGCGCCGCATGCACCCGTATGTCAAATGGAAATATTTGTGTAAGTAAAATTTTTCACTCTATTACACCCAACCCGTGTGTGAGAGCACATCAAGTAAATTTCACTCTCGAATGACCAACTGAAGATATACTCGTAACCCCCTTCACAAATAAATAAATAAATACGAAATCTAGAATAAAATAAAAATTAACCAAAAATATATAGAATGCTGCTGAAAAGCGAAATAATTTTCAAAAAATAAAAAAACATACTAACATTTACCTATGATGATCCACATACATATATATGTATATATATATTTATTACTAGAAAATATATGTATTTAGAGTAGCTTAGAGTTTTGTATATTTAGAACCAACGCTGCGCAACGCAATGCAAATGAGTTTGGGGCTTAAACTTCCGGTTCGTGGCACAATGAAATCGGTAACGTTAACAACAAAGAAAACACCAGCGTACACCAAAAAAAAAACAAAAATAAAAGCAACGAACAAATCAAATTGAATAAAAAACAATAATGGCTAAAATAAAAATAAATGCAAAGTGAACGACATTAATGACAACATGACGACAACACGATTCAGTGAGCACAAGCACAGCTCCCCACCTAAGCAGCGGCGCTGTATTCCAGCGGGAATATGCGACTCCATGAATCTATGTATATTAGCCATATGGCTACTGCTGCTATATAAATATCTACCAACAAATGTTTGTGTGTGTGTGTTGGTGTGCAGATAGGCACAGCATACTACAATAATAATAATAATAACGGTACACTTACACAACTTTACTTCCGGTTAATAAATTTAAATAGCAGCTGACGTTGGTGTTTGTTAACTGAAGTGGCTGTTGTTGTTGTTGCTATTGTTTCTATTGTTATTGTTGCCGTTGCTGCTTTTGTACTCATATCTCTGGCACAGCATAGCATAAATCGCTGCTCAACTTACTCTCTTTTCTGGTTCTCCCTACCTTTGCACATCAGTGATTTACTCGGTTTTCGGCTAAATTTATGCCGGTGAATTTCCAGCTATTTTGTTGGCCTCATATATACATACATACTAGCTTTGTTGCTATTTTGGTTTAACATGTTGCAAGTGCGTTAGATGAATACTTTGATGTTTTTGGCCACCAAACGTTTAGTTGATATGCTTGCTAATTGAACAGTTATTCACCTGAAAGAAAGAAATTGTTTAAATTTAGTATTACTTTTAGAGTAAACATGGTCTGATATATAGATATATTATTTGTATATATTTGAGATATATTATAGATATATAGACATGTTATTTAAGTTACTATGTTTTATGACAGTAAATTTTGAAGATAATTTCCATGATCACCTCCTATGAAAGCCATCATATTGGTCTACATTTCCAGTCAAATTACCTGACCCAGTTGGTCAAGTAATGTTCCATTTCTTGATATAAATTTGTCACCAAAAGTTTATTCCTAAAAAATTAGTTTTAGAGAGTCTTGAAAGATCTTTAAATTTCTTCACACTCCAACTACGTCATATATTCCTTTTTGTGTACATTTTATGATAAAAATTTCTATCATGGTTGAAGATTTGACATTAAAAACTTTAAAATAAGTTTGTTGAACAGACATCAACTTCGGCCAGAAATTTCGATGAATTATGTAAAGGGTTTTTCAATAGAGACGCTACAAAACATAAAGTTCTGCTCTTTTGACATTTCTCTTCAGTAAGGTTTGCCATGGCTAAACGGTTGAATGCCAATCACATCACATCAAGGTTTGCCATTTCGTCGTGGAAAGATATACGCACCAACATCGAGTCGAAGTTATTAAAATTTACTATCGAAATTCGGAGTCAGTAGCCTCCACTTCAAGAGCGCTATCTCCAATTGGCTTTGTCAATAAGGAAAATATGCGTTATTGATCAGGCAGCAATCAACACGTACACCCAAAATATTACGATTTTCTGCGGTTTATGGGCTGGGGGCGTCATTGAGCCGTACATCTTCTGTGATGATCAAGACCGGCACGTTACTGTGAATGAGAATCGCTACCGCTCAATGATAACCGCCGTTAGACTATTTCCGGTGGGGCTACGTCAAGTCTATGGCCTATGCCAACATGCCAGCGACGATTGATGAACTTTGTACGAAGATCGAATTTGAAATTGCAGCAGTATCGGACGATTTATGCTTGAAACCCGTCGAAACCAAAAACTCAAAATTGGGTTCAGCGTCTGGACGTATGTAAGCGTGCCCGTGGCGACCATGCTAAATAAATAGAGTTCCATACAAAATGGCATGGAATGTACTTTAACAGGAATAAATAATTTCATTGATATCCCCAACCGTGTTTGTTTTATTTAAAGCGTTCTTATTGAAAAATCCTATATAATACTAACTGCTGTTGACAGCTAAACTTACAAGAAATTCTATATATCTATCAACATATATTTTTTTAGGACCTTTATAAATTATTTAGTAGACCATAATTTTAAATCTTCATGAAATAGCAGTTTTATAAACAAAAGCAAACCTTTTAAAACTAAGGTTTACCAAGCGTTGGCTAGAAAGTTCACCGACTCGATTATAACAGTTTGCTGGTAAGAATCTTCAAAGTTTAATGTTGAAGGTTTCATGCTACTAATATAATTTCCTTTCAAATTAAATTTCTTGATCTTAAAGTTAAGATCATACTATTTGAAGATAGTCTTAGTTGAAGAATACTGATCTAATTGGCATTAAATCTCTAGAAAAGGGATGTCTAGACTTTTACGCCCCCATTTCAAGAAAATAGATTTTATTAAATCAGACAATCTTAGCTCAGTGGCTGGTAAAATATTTTGGTAGAGTAAATACCTAGAAGGTACAATCTTCTACAAGAGTGTACAGCTCCTGGCGTACGCCGATGATATTGATATCATCGGAAGCAACAACCGCGCCGTTTGTTCTGCTTTTTCCCGCATGGATAAGGAGGCGAAGCGAATGGGTCTGGAGCTGAATGAGGACAAGACGAAATATCTCCTGTCATCAAGCAAACAGTCAGCACACTCGCGTCTTCGCACCCACGTCACTGTTGACAGTCATAACTTCGAAGTCGTAGATAATTTCGTATACCTGGGAACCAGTATCAACAACACCAACAATGTCAGCCTCGAAATCCAATGCAGAATCACTCTTGCCAATAGGTGCTACTTTAGACTGAGTAGGCAATTGAAACGTAAAGTCCTCTCTCGAAGAACCAAAATCAAACTCTACAAGTCGCTTATCATTCCCGTCCTGCTTTATGGTGCAGAAGCTTGGACGATGTCAACATCAGATGAGACGACAGTAGGAGTTTTCGAGAGGAAAATTTTGCGCAAGATTTATGGTCCTCAGAACATTGGCAACGGCGAATACCGCAGACGATGGAACGATGAGCTGTACGAGTTATACGACGACATTGACATAGTTCAGCGAATAAAAAGACAGCGGCTACGCTGGCTAGGTCATGTTGTCCGAATGGACGAAAACACTCCAGCCGTGAAAGTGTTCGATGCAGTACTCGCCGGAGGAAGCCGAGGAAGGGGAAGGCCTCCACTCCGTTGGAGGGACAAGGTGGAGAGCGACCTGGTTACACTTGGAATCTCCAACTGGCGCCGATCGATTCGGCTATAACCGGCTAAACGGTTGAACGCCAATAAAATACATACAACATACAAATACCTATACATTTTGGTTTGGCCTTAGTAACATCCTCACTTCTTAACTTAAGGCAACTGTCCTAACACTTTTCTCTCTTGGTCGGAAGTTTTTTCTTTCGCACATATTTAAATCCCAAAGCTATTAAAGGCTCTGTAGTGGTCGAAGTAATATTAAAAATCACGGAAGAAACAGGTGGATCATATTATTACCTAGCTAACCTATCCTTTTCGTTATATTTTTTGGTTTCATACAATTTAAGGTGTTTTACGAAAAGGCGAACCGTGAATTAGAAATTTATATATTTTTCAATTCCAGCGCGCCGTGCAACACTTTATATTTTATAAAAATTAAAATGATGTTTTAGCTTATGCGCTAATCGAAATTCTTTTGTGAACTAGAAACTAATTTCTAAAAACTTGAAGAATGAGACCACAAAGATGGGATGTTATAATATTTCAACATCAGCGCCACCTACCGTATTTTTAGTCGAAGTGTGTACGTATTTACAATCCAATTTCTGTTTTTTTCTGTTTTTGTTCAGATCTAAACCTCTCTAAAATAAAAACAAATTGCAATAATAAATAAACAAACAGTTAGTGCTGCATGAAAATTGAAAACTCATTTTCCACAATTTCACTTTCCGTTGATTCGTAATTCATCATTTGTGTTGTGGAAAATTTGTTTGCGCTCATAATACCCAATAAAAGCTGTGGAGGATTGCAGACAACTCGGATTGCTTGCGAAATTTAGTTTTAATTTTTATTTTTATTATTTTCTTGCATTTTTTTTTTTTTTGCTTTCTCTCTACTTCACACAAGTGGACTAATAGTAAATACAGCAGATAACAATAATAAAAGCAAAATTAAGAGCAAATATTAAAAAAGGTAAGTATATTACTTGTTGTTGGTGTTGGCAACTGTGGCAGTGGCAGCAATGAAGGTTGGCTGCATGTTGCAAGCTGGCTGTAGTAGTTTCTCATTCTCCATTCATTCATTTATGCAGCTACTGTTGCTTTTGTTATTTGCCGCCAATAGTTGTTGCTATAATTATTGCTTTTGTTAGTGTTTTTGTTGTTGCTATTGTTGTTTTTGTGTTAACAATAGCATAAATCTCTCGAAATGTCCACTTCAATCCGTTCCAGCTGTGTGCATTTGCTGTACAGTTACTGGCTGTTGTTGTTGTGTTTGTTGTTGCAATGTAAGAGATACATTTGTATTTGTTGTTGGTATGTTAGTATGTTTGTGTCAGTTCACTCGATGGGGTCAGTCAATGAGCGGCAACGCCTGTTTGTTATTGTTGCAACACCACCATAGCAACGCAAGTGTGCAACAACTACAACAACAAGCGTATAACAAGTGTACCAAATGACAATAAGAACGGAAGTACGATGGAAATTCAAAAAAATTCAAGCGCCGCCAGCGTTCTGACTACGCTCACTCCGTTGACCAGTCTCTGCTGCTCCGCAATCCGCGCGACTTGCCATTTGGAATGACAACAATTTGCACAATTCATGCTACGTGCATCATCAAACGGCAAGAGGCTTGTGGCAACTACGTGGAAGTTCATGGTTGCCGTGTGGTGACTCTGCCAGCGAATCTTTTAGTTTTTATTGCGAAAAATCGGAAAAAAATCCACAAAATCCAGCTTCTCTGGCCACACGGTTGTATTTGTAGTTTGTTGCGTGGCAGTCTCACTGCCAACAGCCATTGATAGGCCACTATTTCGCTGGGGTTTGAGTTGATTGGATAGTCGTGTGTCCGCATAAATATATGTCCATTGGTTGGCGATTTTTTTCTTTCTATCTTACTTTATCGGCAGATTGTAGGCAACAAATTTTCTACTTTGCTCTCCAATTCTGTTTTTTTTTTGTTTTGTGTACCTTTCCACTGTTCATTGTGTCATTTAATTCGTTTCATTACAGTTCAATGCGTATTTGGGTGCCACTAGTTTAACGGTGAAAAACCAGTGAATTTCGTGATTTTTTTTTTAAGAAAGTACTCAATCGAATGATTCGAAGTTGTTTGGACATATTAAGGTATATTTTCATTATATATAAGATTATTTTTTTTCCTGTCTTCGGAGGTGCCAAAAAAAAAGTTCCCAAACTACTGACGTGATTCCGGCCGAATGAGACAAACAATGAGCTGAAACAAAACAATCTAAAAGGACTATCGAAGTTTAAGGTATTTCCTATACAATGGCCTACGATTTTTGAAAAATATCAAACATCAACAAAATTGAATAGTTCTGAAAAGTGTAAATTCTGAGGTAAAAAAATTTTCGTTTTTTTAATGCCAAATTGACAATTTTCAAAAAATCGTAGGTCATTGTATAGTAAATATATTCAAGAATACTCAGTTTCCATTTGAAGTCGTTCGGTCAATTTCTCGAGTTATGATTGATGTCAGAAAATTTTGAAAATTATCGTTTCGAGAAAAAATCGTTTAAAGCTTCAAATTTAGTGGTTTATACCTGTGAGGGGTCGCTCTTTAGAATGCTGTCATTCAAAAACTATTCAAGATACGGCCTTACCGCTTTCACGGGATATTTTCGAAAGTATAAACTATCGGATAAGCAAAACAAAAGAAATGATTTTTTGAAAGTGTCACACTGTTATACCAGTTAGACTGTTAAGACTACTTATTGATGCAGTACAAGGCTGGATCGTCTTTAAATTATATATACTACTTGAAATTTTATTTTAGAGCAAATATGGAAGGTATGTTGATGAGCCTCCTCATCTCAAACACTCAAATTAGATAAATATGCAGCGAGTTTAAGGAGTTTTTTTTTGCTATTTAAGGTAACTTAGGTTTATAAAGTTGTTTTTTTAGAACCGGCATTATTTTCTCCCTATGGTCCATATTGATCGAAGCCCAGTAGGTAACCCAATTTCCGAAACTCATTGCAATTGGTCTCTTAGGAATTTTTGGGAAATTTCATTTCATTATTTGTACTCAGGTGTGGGAGAGTATCGATGGATGATGGTTCGAACAATTGTTTCTTCTCTTGATGATAGTTGTTGTTGTTGCTTAATTCCTGTAATCCCTACCAAGATTTCAACTTATTAAGAGTCGTTTAAATTCTTTCTAATTTTTTTACATACACTAGAAGAGATTTTGTAAAGCTTTTAAAATTTTACAAAAGCTGATAGTAATCTAATGACGGATCTTCTTCTTTATCAAAGTGACTGATAAGGAAAAAAATCCTACGCTAGCAAAAATTAATATTTTGATTATTACTCGACTTTGGGAGCATTGTGTTAGATCGACTTTCTGGTATAGATAGTTTCGAGATTACATGCTTTATAATGCTCCTTATAAACTACCACATCCTATATACAAAATATCTGATTTATATGTATTAACTTTAGAGAGAGATTCTCCCAATATCCGTGTGTGTTTTTAAATACACTTCAAATTTACGGTTAAGCGTATTCTACAGTATTTGTCGTCCCAATTCGCCTATCAATTGTCTACTGCTGGCTCCAACAAACGTTGCTCTGCTCCGTGTCGCTATGCTAACACTACTCTTAATCATTTTGAATCCTTTTACCAGTTGTAATCCACCTGAATTCCTTGTGCAATTGCACGTAAGAAATCGCAGACGGACAGTTGGTCGCTCTTCTTCTGGCACTCCGAGGCACACATGGCACCTAACTCTCTATCTGGGCAACATAATTCAATAGTTTGTTGTTGTTTATATACTAACAAGTGCATGTTTGTTGTTGGTATGTGTATGCATCACTTCACTTCGTTTGTTCGCCTCCCCTTCACTCCATTTCGTTTGGCAAATTTTACAGGTGATTTGCGTATTTACCAATAGTCGACAGTGGGTACGCACCCATATGGGTATGTATGTCTCGTAGAGCTCAGCAAATCTGTCTATGAATGTTTGTAAATATTTTTGCAAATCGATTGGAATAGTTTTTTTCCTCAAATAGTTGGTGGTGTTGTATCGGACATTGAGATCTATTGGTTTTGCTCAAGGCTGATCCATGTGGTCTTTTGTGTTGTTTATGATGTCTGCTATTGGCGTGAAATTTTTTTTACAGTTTTTACATTCTTTTTCAGAAAATAGTGGCAAAGAGATGGTGTCTATTGCTGGTACTGATCAAACTATAAATGATTGTGTATTTTATTGTTTTGTTTGGTATTATTGTATGGATCAAAAAGGTCCTCAGCACTTGTTTATTTTTAAAGACAATTATTAAAATTTATCAGAAGACATCATGACGTAGAGATAAAACTTCCCCTCTTTTTGATTCGACATAGTTCTTCAAATAGTTCTTAAGTAGATATAGTTTTCGGGTCAATATGATTCAGATATTCTGTCACTGGGTTGGAAATTAATTCCTGGTAGCCAACAAGCATATTTATTTCAATTATGCCATTCTATTGTATTTATACGAAATGTTTATTCGATTCCTAACTTTCCAAAATATGGTGAATTGGTAAAAATAATTCACATTATTTCAGTTCTGTGCAAAAATGTTTTCATTCTTAAGGTTGGACAGCGTATTCGTGAAGCTAAATGTCTGTAGAAGCTTTATGGAATTTATAAACGGTTGATAAGACCAAAATAATTTGGGGTATTTAATTGTAGGAGTTATTACATGAATCCTCATATTTTAAATGAGAGGTTTATAAATTATAATTGTTTGATATTTCTAGTTCCCGTAAAACTCAAACTGACATATGTATGTATATATATTTTCCCATAGGTCCTAGATTGAACATAGGGTCTCAAGGTTTCGGTAATCAGGGGTTAAGGGATTAATATGAGTAGGTGATTAGCCTTTTATTTCCGAGCCTAGTTTCTGAACTGTCGGTTTTACCTTTAGGCGGGCAGTGGCGTAGGTGTTTTATCCTCGCTGTTGCTAAGTTTATACCGCCTTTACTCGGTAGTCAGAACCTCGTTCTTAGTGAGCAGGGGTACCGCGCGTAAGTAATGTTGACTATGTTTTCACATCATCAAACCCATTTACCCGTTTTCAATATTAGCTAACTTTACCAACACATCATCGCCTTGCATAATATTTTTTTCGTTCTATATCCTTTTAATCTTGTTAAGCTCAAGTTGGACTTTTCTCTGAATTTGTCGAGAAACTTTGATTATTTACATTCTTGGGAACCTGTTTAAAATGCTGTCCGCGAAAAATCTGATATTGGAGCTAGATGTGTTTCTACAGTTTCTGGAAAGCAAGCAAAGTTTTTCCGTAAAAAATAGTTCCCTGGCTATCGAAAATGTGCTCTGCTCATAGTTGGATGTCTGTGAGCTCTTGGTTCAGGCACAAATACTTAAAATAATTATATTTGAAAAAGCAAAAATATAGTTGAAAATTACATCGCACGGAAGCAGAAGTATAGCCTAGGATTCATACATATGTCTCTAGGTTAAATTTTTAATATTTTCAAAAATTCTTTAAGTTAATCTTTAAACATTAACAGACTTCAATGCATAACGCCTGTTGCCTTTTTAACCCCCAAAAGCGTCTCCAGCAAAAAAAGTACAATAAAGACTTGCGTCGTCCTACTCCCGCCCATCCCATCATTGGTGGTGACGATGATGTGTCAACAGATTGATATTTGACAATTTAACAAAGTCACTTTTAATCTCATTTTATCGCCTCCGCCATGGAGACAACAACAATAGCAACAACGCTGAACTTCGCGGACGTGACGCGACGCGCCAAAAAATTCAGCGATAAGCGGTGAGAGCAGACGCGTATGTGGAGAAAGGTTTGAACATGAGAACCAACCAACACTGAAGAAGAAGAATCACCGGAAATACGCGAACATGTGAGTACCGGCAAACTCATTGAGGAAATGTGTGGAAACGTCATTATTGTCATTGACGCCAATGTGGAAAAAAATGAAGAAGTCAGTATCTAGGCAGTCAGACCAGTTCGCAACAACAGAGACAACAAAAGCAACATGCTGTCAAATTGTGATGAGTGTTGCGGCACGAGTGTTGATATGAGTTGTTGTGGCTGTCGCTATTGTGGTGGCAATCAAACTGACACCAAAACCAGCAACAACAATCGACTAAGCGCCGTTGTAATCGTTGTTGTTGCAGTTATCATATTATGTTATCCTTATTGTGTTGCATGTGATAGCGGTTGGGAGGGACAACATACGAACAACAACACCGAACTTGTTGTTGTTAGTGTATCCACTATAGTTATTGCTGTTATTGGGTTGGGTTGATATTGATGTGACGTTGTTAGTATTTTGCGGCGCTTCTGGTTAGCCGCAAATGTGTGTGTTGCCAGCGTGGCATATGACGCTCTAAGCACCCGCCCATACCTGAACTAAGCTTCAAAGTCGGATACCCTCATGTAAACCCTTGTATGTGCGAAAACTCCATATTCACATATTTTACACACCTTTTGGCGTCAATCGACGCCCGATATATCAATCATTTTCGAATGCCCCAAGTGTGTGCAACGCTATCGACTTTTGTGCTGCTTGGTAGTGACTGCTTGTTCATAGATATTTCTGCTTTTGTGGCTATCGAGCATCGGTTGGCGTTTAATATCGCTGCTTGTGGAGTGTTGCATGCCTCAATTGATTTATTGTAGGGTATTAAATTGTCCACAGGTACATACAAACAGTGGGTTCGTACAAATTTTTATTTTTTGAAAGGAAAATAAAGCTAATAACCTTTAGAAAGGACCGTTGAAGTCTAAATGATGATAAAAGAATTTCCCTACAATTTTAAGTTTTTACCTCAAAGTTAGTAACTTCCAAATCAGTTGAGCTTCTCTAAAACTTTAAGATAGGTTCAATTAGAACGTGCTTTTCCAAGCCGGCGACATATAAGATAATGTATAGTTGGTCAAAAAATCGAGCGGAATTAAATGAATCATATGTTAAACAGAACTTCGATTTCTTTTAATGTATAAAGAAATATGCTTAATCGGAACCTTTCAGAAAGAGCTATAGAGTCTGAATTCTAATATCAGCACTAAATTCGAAGAGATCTTTCCAGCGGATTTTTAGAAATTAGTCGTTTAGTCGTTTTAAAGATACAGCAGCTAGAAGAAGGAGCTGTTCGAAGCGCTCAGTTGGCAGTTGGAAACTTTGAATGTGTTTT
The DNA here is from genome assembly GCF_028554725.1 of Zeugodacus cucurbitae. NCBI lineage: Eukaryota > Metazoa > Arthropoda > Insecta > Diptera > Tephritidae > Zeugodacus > Zeugodacus cucurbitae. Next base: position 47,484,146 of record NC_071670.1, read on the forward strand.
TATCAAGACCGTGTTTTTCAAATTTTCCTCCATTAAATCTCTAAAACGGATTGACCGAATGTCTTGAAATTTTTTGGGTGCACACAGCAAAAACTTCGATTTTTTTATAACAAAAAACGCAAAATTTAAAACTTTTTTTCAAATGTCTACCTAATGTCCAATTTTGGGTATATTCATTTGATCGCTATCTATTTCCTGGTCGTTGAAAAACATTCTAAAAAATCACTAAAAAACAGGTCGTCACATGGGATGACCCCCTTAAGCCATATCCATTGTTGTCTATAAAAATGTCAATCAATGTCATGTACATATACTGTTTAGAAGCTCTTACTCTAACATTTTCAATTGACATTATAATGTGATCATTATCTTCTTTCCTTTGATATTTTGTTTTGCCGTAAGACTCTTGAATTCAACTCGAAACCTCATTCAAAATTCATTTCATTGAAGCATATATTTTGTAGAACTCTTGGATCTACGCTATTTACATTAATCTGCATTTCATATATCCTATTATTCTACTGGCGAAAACCGCTTAAAGTTTCCTTGTATACCTCAACTAATCCGTAAGGGTATCTATAACCTAACCTTGAATAAAAATAACTCCTCTATTTTCATAATATTATTTTCATATTCTGTCCTCTATATTTTACTTAAATTTTAGTTAACTCAATTCAACTAAGTTTCCAGTCCATTAAAGAATAGAGTGCACAGTCTATTTAACATAAATGAAGGCGTGTCAATTTAATATGTGTGAGTATTTATACACATATAAAATTTCCAAATTCCATTACATGCAAATACAAGACAGTGCTAAATGTCACACAAACAAGGGATTTACTTTGTTGTTTGTGTCTACAAATTTAATTTGTAGATAGTTTTTGCAGCTTTTGATTGCTACTAATATCCTTTTACAAAACTTTGCCGGACCAAACTTTAAAACTACCAATACACACGCAACTTGAACCGCCCAATCCCACAAATTTTCCTCACATTTTGTTATTGTAATACAAAACTGCAACAAAGCCGAAGAACAACAACGAAAGTGCCGAACGAAATTTGCACCTTTGGCTCAGAGAGTGCCTCCAAAAGAGGAAACCGTCCAACTGTTAGCCACAGCTGGCTGTCTATCGACAAACGCCTCATCCTCAAGCTCTCATTCTCCCCTCAAAGTTTCGCTTATCAATATACGCATTTAAGCTGCATAGGCATTCTCCTTCGTGCGTCGGTTTGCCGTTCGGTTTTACACAAACAAATGTTTTCGGGTGTTATGCAGCAAAACTTTTCGGTTAAAAGGTGTCTTCGCACAAAGTCGCCAATAAATGTGTTTGTGGTGTGAGAAAATACTGTGTGCCGGCGTATTGGTGTTACGCAAGAACCCGGCCCCAAAAAATATTATTGCGACAAAACTTTTAGCTTCTTGACCTAACAAGGCAACAACAGGTCAATGCGTAAAACTTTGCCAAGCCACTTAGTCGAACTGTATATGAATGAAGTGTTATTCCTCTCGCCCTTGTTGTTGTTGTTGTTGCTACTGTTTATGTAAAATTCTTTGGTGTTGTTTGTTGTTGTCTACATTTGTTGCGTGTTGTTTCTTGCGGTTTCTCTAAGAGGCCAAAAAGTTTACACCTCGACGTTGGTCTTTTGACTTGTTTCTGTTTTAATTTATTGTTTTTGATGAAGGAAATTTACTTTCATTTTATTTTTGAAAGTATTTTGTTGTTGTTGTGAGTTTTTTCTCTAAAAATATTGTTTTGAGTATTTAAATAGTCTGTTGATTTTCAGTTTGTTGGATTTTATTTGGCTTCTGCCGTAGTGGCCTAAGTGAAATTTATTGATTGTCGCACTTAGTGTGGCATGACGGGGATTTTAGCTTCGAAAAGGCATTTGGCAGGTTTTCATGAAAGTTTTCAAAATATTACAAAATTATGGGGAATATAATTCATCTTCAGAATTAGATTCAGATGTCTTGGAATGCTTTGTTTAGTTTGAAAAACTCTGATAATCAAGCAAAATCCTTACACATGATAATAGTAATTTTCAGCTCTAAGACTTGTAAAGTACTGTAAAGTGGTCTCTGAATCTCCTAAGTTTTGAAACGGTCTTAGCTGTTTAATAGGGATCAAAGGGATCTCTCCTGAACAAAGGTTTCAATTTCAAAAGACTTCGTACCGCAAAATGCTACATCCCTTCTCATCTGAACCATACAATTGGTGATGGTAGATACTACAATGAAATAAGCTTCGGCTTTCAATATAACTTCATTCAATTAAAAGTACTTTTTAAACTAAAAAATATGCTGAGAAGATGTCATATAGAACCGAATATCTTCTTATTTTATCGAATAGTTGACATCATCTACTTGCCATGTGTTCCCTTCTGACCTAAGATTTCGCATGAGTGGCAATACCGGGTCGTGGTTTAATACCGTGTCTCTATACGACACGTACTTTTGAGTGGAAGATGGTCAGTTAGAACTATATTCCGATTATTGGTTTCAAAAATGATTTCTCTGAGATGAGCTAGATGTTTATGCGATTTTCTTCTTGTTCTATATATAGATTATATAGAAGATTGTGACGAAAGTGACTGCTTCAATACTTCCGAATTTATATTCCCGGAAAAGTATTGACCCCAATCATGTCGCCAAGCTCCTTTCGACATACTGTCATTAAGATATGATGATGTCGCCAAGCTCATACATATATATTAGGCTGTCAAATATCTCCCTTCCGCCTTTTTGTCTTTTGAATTTTGTGGCTATGTACAAATCGATACAGAGCTCGTATATAGCAATACTACACATCTTTGAAAGGTCTTGACATAAGCTACAAAATGACGCTGCGCTTAGACCGGCATGTGGCAACTCGTAACATCGCCCAGGAGATGGGATTAGTCACCAAACCATTTTAAACCATCTGCAGAAGGCTGGATACACAAAAAAAGCTTGTTGTTTGGGTCCCGCATGATTTGACTCAAAAATACCTTCTGGACCGAATCAACGCCTGCGATATGAAACGGAACGAACTCGACCCATTTTTGAAGCGGATGGTAACTGGTGACTGGTGATTGCATCCAACATATAGCTCGGAGATAGCGCCAAGTGATTACCACCTGTTCCTGTCCTTGGCGAACGCCCTTGGTGGTGCAAACTTCAACTCAAAAAAGGCTTGTGAAAAGTGGCTGTCCGAGTTCTTCGCAAATAAGGAGAGGGCTTCTAGGAGGGGGGTATTATGAAGTGAAGCCGTCTAGATGAAAACTGATTATCGAACGAAACGGCGCATATTTTAAATGAGGAAGGGAGAATAATATATTGATACTGGATATATTGGATTTTATTCCAACGAAAAGCCTAAAAGTTCCAAAGTTCCGATTAATTAGAAATTTCTTTAAAACCACATTAACTTCCAGATACAATACGAGAGCATCAAATCAAATACTTAATAATAATAATTTAATGCAAAACTAGACTAATGACTTCATTTAACTTAAGTAATTAATATTTAATTTATGCTAAAGAAATGCCACACTAAAGTAATTTCATGAGACGCCCCACACATAGACCAGACCACTGAATTCATTCACACAAAGTTGGCAGCCTAAATGCCAACTAATTTGCCAAGGACCAACCTAAATAAACATTCGCTGCTAATTAATATGTTAATCGTTAATGTTATTAAAAACTTTGTAAACAAAACGTGAAATTAAGTCAGTCAGTAGTAGGCGTTGCGATACATGGAATGTGGCATGCCACAAGCAGAAAAGTGGGCGAAAAGTGAGTGACAAGTCAGCGAGCGACTTCATTGCCACTGTCACAAACACTTAGCGCTTTTTGGAGGTGGGACAACGGTACTTAGTTGGTATGGGTACATAAATTAGTGATATCGAAATTAACTGTAAATTATGAGTGCGAGGGAAAAATTCAATTTTGTAATAATTAGCGGAGATTTTTGTGGTAAGAATTTCAATTAATATTAAAGGCAAGCTGAAAATGCGGTGGTTGTTGTTGTTATTACTTTTGTTGTTGTTGTTTAAGTTAAGCTGTTTACCGGCAAATATTTTACGTGAATCATAAATGAAGTGCAGATAAGAAAATTAAAAATCTGTTCTGTCCTTCTATACTCGTACAACTCTTCGCGGTCAGCACGAAGCAAGAGCATTTTATATACACACATAATACATATTTATATACTCAAGCCGAAAAGGGGTGTGCAGCGTAACTGATGAATTACTGTAAAAATGCTTTGGCCACAAAAGCGCTTTAAATTAATTTCCTGCAGGTAAATTTCACCACAAACAATTCGTGGCCTTAGTAGCGCAGCAATGCAACACTGCGTCCGGCGAAATCATACTCCACGTGTATACTCACTTGGATACTCAGTAGTTGCTATTGGCTAGTCGTTAGTCCGTGGTCACTTGTTGTCCGCGCTTTGTTTACTTTGTGGCGCGTCGCTGTCGGAGGTCAATAACGGCCAAGCTGCGACATCCTCGATCTTTCCCAAACCCAAGTTTATTATTCTACATACATACATCACTACAGTGGTCCGCTCATCATTCTTGCACTGCAATATACTGTTACAAGTGCTCTTCAAGTCTTCTAGCCACAGTCCGTTAGCTTTGGTGCAGGTAACAGCGCGTGTTGTGACAGTGAAAATATTATTTCAACACTTTTTTCTGACAGCACAAGGATAATTTTGCTTTCTATTTTCATCTTTTTTTCCCTCATTGCTGATTTCTCATTTCATTTGGTTCACCTTAAGCGGAATTTGGTTTATTCTATAACATGATTGTGTTTCGGAGTGTGTGTCGGTATGGCGCCGCATTAATCGACTTTTCTGGTATTTTTCATTAACGTTGCAATTGTATTAGTGATTACGTAGATGCTCCAATACCTAACTGATAATGTTGCACCTCCTCTTTAAGTGGCAATGATAACCCAGTAAGGAGAGCATTGAAACTACTTTTCTACTTGTTTGGGGATAAAAAAGTTCGATTGTTTCTATATTTTTTAATGTGTTTCAGTAGTTCATACTCCACTGTTAGATGCTTGGAAGAGCTTAGCCTCTTTCTTTGCGTGGTCGCCTTAATTTTGATTTAATCTCTTAAATTTTAACCAACTCAGATCGTCACTAGCCTCCAACTTATTAAAATATCTTCAATTGGATGGAACTAAGAAAGCTTAATGACCAACTCATAAATAAGAGGTCCTATAAATTTATAGATTAATTTAAAGAATTCATAAAAAATATCTAGCATCTTTTAAATGGAGCCCTACATTAAAGCCATCCAAATATTTGTCGCTATATCTGTCGTGAATTTATGGTATAATTTCTGGTTTGGAGAAAACGGATAGTTCTTTAAAGGGTTTTGAGCTTTATTAGAAAGCTTCACATAGTATACGGATATCTGTATGACACTCACGTCAAAGATAGACGAAAATCAATTGAATTACCATAAAACAGCATAGGTTAGGTTAGGTTGTAAGGCTGTTTCCCAAAGGCAAACACACGTAGACTTTAAAATACAGTGCTTTGTGAAGCCTGGATCCCCCTAGATTAACAATTAGGAGTCGACAAAGTGCGCTGAACCTACTACAAATCTGCAGAGATTTTTAACTTCTATATTCGCTATTTCGTGAGCCTGCTCGAAAAAGTTAGATCCATGAAATCTCTTTCTTGATTTCGCAAAGGCGGGACATTCCACCTCATCCTCCTCCATGTAGCTTCTTCAGCTAGCGTCCGATAAGATTTTTAACCGTACAGCGTGGATCCCGATGGGACAATGGCCAGTAAGAACCCCTACGTCTAAGGAGAGGTAAGGTTTACTGAGGGCGAAAAGTTCGGTAGATCTACCGCGATTTACCTTAGGCCGGAAGTTTCATAAAATAGCTTAGCTTCGGCCAAAATTCTTTGAAGATAAGGCGGAAAAAATAAATATTTTATAGGTAATTATAGGTCGCATTACTATTACCACGATTTGGTTCGACCAGAATTACTGGCACTAATATTTCTCTCTTTCTTAGTACTGATTTTGCTACCCAAAAAAGATATTATTTATATATTCGTTTCGATTCGCCACCTCTCGACTTAAATCTTTGATTTCTGCTAAAGATAAAGTTTTCCATATGACTTCTATAATACAGACGTTGTGGATACCTTGTATATGTGATATAGCCGATCTTTATTTAATTTTTACTTATTTATACCAGTCTACTAAATTTATACCAGTTGTTTGATCGATTCACCTTTTTCAAAAGCCTTTTTAAACGAGTACATCTGTTATATTTCTCTTATACAGATTAAATAGTATATTTTAGAATTATATCCAGCATCTAGTGATTATTTCCAGTGTTCAATTCAATAGTTTTTTGCTTATTGGGACATACCTACACTTTTCTACCTCAGCGCGGGAGCGGAATGCTTATAAGAGTACATATACTAGTTCCATTACATATGAACACATTATATAACTAAGCATTTATTTCTGTATTTTTTCCCTTGCAATATTATTTGATTTCATGACTGTCCACTCGACTTTGCTATGTCCTGTTTTTCCTTTTCCCCAAACACTTGCGACAACACATATGCTGACCGCCACAATACAATCAAGTGGATGCCACAAAATATGTTATGTTATTTGTTTTTAGCTTTCTCTCTATTATTTTTGTTGTTGCTTTTGCACTTTCATTATGGATGCCAATGGAGGTGATTGGTTGTTGTTGGCTGTGTTATTGAATTTTCTCAGTTACCGTGGTTTTTTCGGTCCACCTAAACACACACACAATTACATATAGACACTCAAAGGGAGACACCGGAAAGCTATTGATTTGTTTTTGCTGCTATTTGTTTTAGTTATTGGCATCTTCAATGGTTCAATGTTTGCTTAATGGCAGCGTTTTTTTTTTGCTTTTTGTTGGTTGTCCGGCACTGTAAGTTTATGAGTTAATTGATGTTCAATTTGGTAAGCTGAGGTGCTTGTGCTGAATCGTTGGATCCCTGCGTGGGTGTGTATATCTCTCGCATGGATACCTAAGGGTATGCACGGCGCATTGGGTTATTACGAAGAGTGAAATTAAGTTGAAGTTTGGTTAATTAACTTTCAATGCGGAGGATATTAAAGAGATTGAGTGGTTTTGGATTGAAAGCGAGTTATTTACTGAGGATTATTTTTGGTTTAGATAAATAGTAAAATGAGGCGATATTTGATTTGTAGCGTGAATCATACATTTGTTGGAGTCTGATGTTGGTAATTTGGTTGTTTGAGGCTTTGGAGAGGAGGATATTTCTGCTGGTTGTATGAGTCTTGGTTTTATTGGTTCTGTCAAGAGTTTTAATTAAAAAATTGAGAATTGAATTGTTAGACATTATTTTGTTTCTTTCACTAGATCATTGAATAATTAAAGGAGAAGTAAGTCAATTCCCTAAAGTATAGCCTTAGATGCCCTAGTAGTAACGAAAACTGCTCTTCCTAGAAAACGCTTTAAATCTTAAGCGGAATCTTGAGTTTTTTTCAGCCTAGCTCTAGAAGTTCCTCAAGATGCTTTCCTTTTGGTACAATAATACATACGCGGACGAATTTTCATAGTCTTCGAAGCAATTTTCAAAATGTTTTTATCCCTTAAGGAGCTTTTCATCAATCTGTTCTTTCAAAGGTTCATAAAGTCCAGAGATCCAGGGATGTCCAGGGAGGCTCTGACATTCATTTGACAGTTGGCATTTGACTTATATTGGACAGATGAACTGTGGCCTCTGCCCTCAGAACCCCTCCGCGGCTAATTTTCTTGTATATTCGAACTAGAGGGTTACATCCCTCAGCACTATATGATCAAGAACAAGTAAGGAAGGGCCAAGTTCGGGTGTCACCGAACATTTTATACTCTCGCAATTTATTTATTTAAATTTATTAATATAACAAACAATTTGACTTACATATTCGGCATATATATGGTATAAAGTCCATTGAAAGTTTGAAAACCCTAATATTAAGTATATGGGAGATAGATGAAGATATGACCCGATTTAACTCATTGTTAGCACGGAGACAAATTATTAGAAGAATTTCTTCAAAATATCTGAGAGACTTAACTATAATTGCGGTAAAAATTTATGCGAAGCTCTGAGGTCCTCATATTCGATATATAGGGTCTTGAAAACTTATGGACCGATTTCGACTTTTAGAAGGGCGATGCCACTCTGTAAATACAGTATTTTTCAATAGTTCTGTCCCGATATCATCAAGAGTACTAAGTTTATACACTGAAAGGTAACTATTCAGACCGACTTCAAAGTTCTGACATATGGGAAGCAGTCGTGGTTGGAAACCGATTTGGACTATTTTCACAACATATCATTGGCAAGTTAGGAAGATATTTTGAACCGAATTTCATTGAAATTGTTCCTTTTTCGGAGATATGGTTTTTGACCCATAAGTGGGCGGAACCACTCCCATTTCAAATTCTGTATAACATTTTCTGTGCAGCACTTCTGTTCCATCTTTATAATAAAATTTAAGGTTTCTGGCGATTTTCCTTACTGAATTAAAGCATTTTTAGTAGTTTTCAACAAAACTTTTATATGGGAGGTGGGCGTGGTTATAATCCGAATTCCTCCATTTTTGGACTGTCTAAGGTGGTACCTAGAAGAAGCGACTCTAGAAATTTCCCTTGCTATAGCTTTAGTAGTTTACGAGATATGTACAAAAAACTTAGTAGGGGCTGGGGCCACGCCCACTTCCCAAAAAAAAGTACATCGGTGTCTGTGATAGACTTTTAGTTCTATAATCAAAAATTTAAAACCAAAAAATATTTGAACTGAACTTCTATAATTACCCAAAAACCTTAAAGTAATTGTAGTCTACCTGCTACTAAACACATCAGCTAATAAAATCTCGTCTGCCATAATTAGAAGTAACTCACCGAAAAAAAAAATATTAACCTTTTTCCCCCATTGAATTTGATTTTCCCTAAAGTTAATTTTCATTTTCTTCATTACGACCGACCACTTCCTGTGGCAGGGGGGTTAAAAGTTTACACACAGACCACGAAAATCTCAAATGTTTGGTCTACAAGAAGGTGGCTGAGCGCCAAAATTACGGCTGGGTAGCAAAGGTAAACAAACAAAGGCGCACAGAGAAAGGGTAAAGAGCGGCTAAGTGACGGCTGAGACCAGAAATGCCGTTAAATATTTATTTAACATAAAGAAATAGCGAATAAAGTTGAAGCGTCAAGGAAAGAAAAACCGAAAGCAAAAAAAGTCTAGATTACTTTACTCGTGGAGAGCATACCGAAGCATGCAGCCATGAGCGGGTTAGACGCATTCGGCTAACACAGCTGCCGGCCACACAGTTGTGAGACAGTTGGAAAATGAATTACGCAATTGCCGTCTGCTCGCGAATTACCTGGGCAACTGCGGGACGACAGAGTTTCTATCTCTCCACTTTCTTCACCAATCATTTTTTATTGCTTTAGGCCCCAACAGCCGCGCGTTGGTTTTGCGGTCATTAAATGTGCAGCGCCTGAGCCGCTGAGATTTTCACATTCTTCATTGCCGCAGAGTTTGCCTCAGCGCCTTACGCCTTCCGCCAACGCAACACGTCAGCGTTGCCACATGCCACACAGCGCAGGAAGTGAAAATGAAATGTGTTGTGTAATTAAGCTAGTGAAATTGCTAAATTATTATATGTAACTATCGTTGAGGTTGTCGCTCATTTTTCTGTCTGCCGCCGGAGACCAGCGCTGGTCTGGGCATGTTTAATGTTGCAATGTCCGGAAAGGACAATAAAAACAGTCGTACGCAAAGGTGCAATGCAGGCCCGGCCGTTGGAAATTAAGTGGGATGAGCTCAATAATGTGTGTTCCTAGAGAGATTGTGAGATTCCATGAGTCGAGCTGCCGAGTTAATGAGGCGTTAAAATGGTAGCGGTTGTTGCACGTAGCGGTGCTCAGCGGAGTTGCAACGTTGATTTTGCAACATTTTTTTCGCCAACAAACGATTTTCACATGCCACACGTATTTTTCCACCTGTGCCTCGGCCAGCCAAGAAGACGCGACCGTCTCGTTTAATGACGAAATTATTATAAATATGCGTGAGATAATCGCGCGCGGCTGGTTAAGCGTTATATTCGTTTGTGGAATGCTCTCTCCCATTCTACATCTTCTACTCTTTCACTCTCTCTCCTTCAAGGATATAGCCATCTCATTCTTCCTTCCTTGAATCGCTCATTTTGTTTACCTTCCCACATACTTCTTCTTCTTGCTCAATGTTCTGCAACTCAGTTTTATGCTATTTTTGTTGTTGTTTCTTCTGTGTTTTATTTGTATTTGTTTACTTTGCTGTGTTTTCCGTTATAAAAACAAGGCTGTAAAATTAAACCGCCATAAATTCTGCACAATTTTATTTCATTTGTTTTTCTTCATATTCCTCTCGCAGGCTTCATCTCACTCAGGCCTTACTTTCGCCGCTTCACGTGATGTATTTGTTAATTTTATGTAAATTGCTGTGGCAACAGCTGCGCCAAATTAACCATGGCAAACATTTATACTTGCCACTGCTAACTGCTGCTTGTGGCAGCAATTTCCTTATCGTTTTGCTTTTTATGCTATTAGATTGCGATGATGTTTTTGCGTGTGTTTTTGTTTGTTGTTGTTTCATAAAATATCCTGCAGCCGCGATAAAGTTGTTAATTTTCAGATAAAAAAAATTGCTGCCTAAATTTATTGGCGTTAATATGTTTATGTCTGTTGAATGAACTTGCCACGTGGTTGATATACATACAATTTTGATTTACTTATTGGAAAAGTTAAAGTGGAGCATGTGAGAAGGTGTGTGATGTACTTTTTAATTACATATTTACTTCGATGTTGCTATTATTAAGTAGCTGTCGCATACTTTAATTTGATAGAAATCGAAACAGACTGCAATTATTAGTTTTTTGTTTTGGCTTTGACCTCTTACACCATCTGTTATATAAGCTCGTTCGAAAATTTCTATACACAGTTGAAAGAATTTTGACGGAGATCCCGAGTCTTATGAGATATATACCTAGATTCAGGATATTGAATCTGTTGTATATTATTCATACCTTCAAAAAAACAGCGTGTATACATAATCGCCAGCTTATTTTATCTTCTTCCTGAGACAATCATTGTATGTATGCCTATCTTGATCAGTCTCATAAAGTTATGTTTGAATTTAAGATGAACCCCAAAGACAATTACATATGGGAAGTTAAATACCCTTTGTCTGAATAGAAACTCCTAAAGGCTTCTTTAAACTCTTATTTAACGAAAAAGGACCTTAAACCCTTCACTAATCTGCTAAGGAGATACAATGTCGGTTATTTCGTCTGGATGATTGAAAAAAAAAGTTCCTAGAAATATCAAATTTAATGTCACATAAGCTGTACGGTCAAGAATGAAGTGCTGAGTCTACTCCGCCACTGAACAGTATTATTTGTCAAGGAGTAGGATTTTTAGTCTCCAAGCTTGGACGCCCATTGGTCAAACAACTGTTGGTACTGCGCAAGCAGTGTAGGTCGAAACCAAAGTCCTGCAGGGATCGGTCGCCTAGTAGTAAGATGCGAGCTGATATCATAACCCCAATTGGTTTCCATTCTAATGATATTGAAAAAGAGTGCATATCCTGGGATTCCCCTCAGTTCTGTAGTTCTCTTTGATTACATTGTGGTTAGGTGGATGGAAGTTAGGAAACCATAACTACTCGGACACGACAGTTTCGTGGTCGTGTTCAGATTAGCGCCATCGAATTTAAAAACTATTTACATATATGATATTAAGACCACCGTGGAATCGATGGAAACTGCAAAACGGACTAGCTTGCAAGGGAGGGTACCATAGCAACATTGGCCCTGGAGTGGAAACGAGTGGGTACTCTATTTTCCTGTACTAAAAATCCAAAACACTTGTTGCACGCTCTCATTACATCGATGCATATTTAATTACTTGCAACATTCCACAATTGACTGCAACGCTCCTCCAACGCTGCATGTACAAAATTGTAATGATCCCCAAATTAAGTGTTGATTATCATCCGCGTCCATTAAAATCTCGGTGAAAACTTTAATTTTTGATATCCCCAAACGATGGCGAGCAACACAGCTGATGATGTTGATATTGGCAAATTAACACAATGTACTGCTACGGCAACAAGCGCGAACGCGTGGCAGTAACAACAGCAAATGGACTAAAAGTTGGTGTGGAAAAAATGTATAGAAATATATATATATACAGACATATACAGTATATAAAACTAAACGCTCAACTTATGGCAACAAGCAACGTAGGACAATGCAACTAGAAGCACTACGAAGGCAACAAACATACCGATGTTATAAAGGGAAGTGTTTTACGCTGTGAAGTCCTTAGAGTTTGGTGGCAGCATAGCGCCAGTCAGCCAACTAAACAGTCAACAATCAAGCAGCAGACGAAATTTTATTAAGTGCTGAGAGGGTTGCGTTGTGAAGGAAAGCGTTACGAGGGGTAGTGTTGAAAGTTTGGGAATGTTGGCGAAAATTCCAAAGGTCTCCACTTGCATTGTATATATATTTATGTGTATAAGGAGTTGTTTGATGGCATATGAGAGTGTGTTAGTATGTGTAATAGGAGCCTGTTGCTTCGCTATTTGAGTGTACAGGCAAATGGCAACTACATAAGGATTGTTTTAGGAGTTTGTATGGCTCTGAAGACGATGCTATTTATATATATTACATATATATTTACATATGTATGCATTTGCGGTTTGTTTTTGACGGCCAAGTGCGGTTGTTTTGACTGTGGCACAGCAACAGCAACTAAACTTCTACCCAACGGCCGAGCGCGTTGATAGTGAAAGTGCAGCAACAACAAAAGCATACTGTATATTAGTATATGTTTAATATTTGAGTGTAAATTTGAGTGCTGGCAAAAGCATAAAAGTGGCGGAAGTAAGTGTAAAAGTTTTCCACTAAAAAATTAGTTAAAACTGCAATGAAAGCAATGAGCGCCACCTCACACTCCACATCCACGTGCCTGAAATTGTAGACAACCAAGTTGAAAGTTGTTGCTGCTGCTGATGACGTCGCTGTTAATGTTGGTGTTGACATTAAACTAAGACTTGAGTCCCGGAGTTGCAACGACTAAGTGGCTGAGATTCAACGGCGCGCATAAAAGCGTCTTACTGCCACAAAAGTGTTGTTGTGGTGGCGGCTTTGCTATCGCGCGCTTGACTGTGCGGCAGCAAAAGTGGTGTGGTGTGATCGCGCATATTACTTGTGCTTTGATATGATGAAAATTAAGGAAATTGCCTGCATTGCTGGCTGTTGTGTGTATTTGTTGTTGTTTGTGGCATGAAAAAGTTGTTTTTATGTCATACACAATAAGTGTACTAGTTGGTATGTTGCCTCCGATAACTTTTTGGTATGCCTCGAGTCTTGTTAGCTAAATTGCTTGCTTGCGTATTGCTGGCGGCTGGCGCTCATTAAATGTGATTAACAAAAATGTTTCGTTTCATGCAAATGGAGTTGAGAACTTCTGTGCGTGTAGCGGAAAGGTGAGCTTATTATATTTAGGGTTATGTGACATACTAAAATAATAATAGTATGTAGAGTTAAGTTGGGAACAAATTTGCTATTTTTTAGACCAGGAAATGACAGTAGTTTGTCTAGTGCTATTATGTAGATTTGATATGTTTGTTTCACAAGGATTTACTGAGGTATTCTTTGAAGTATTAAGAAATAGGATCTATAGTTTTCCGAATTTAATATGGAGATTAGCTTTTGCACAGATTACCTTATTACTGTGCTAATTGTATGGCAACGAAGATTCAAGAAAATTAATGTCAGCCGTTTTGTGTCAACGTCAACGTATAACAAGTTACATCACCAGCTTAGTCCATTAATCGTAGACTGAAAAACCTAGGCGGTGACTTGATAGTTACAATTCGTCTCAATGAAGAGCTAGTTTCACACGCTGGAGGCCTAGCTGCACATCCCATCAAAGAGTAATTCTGTTAGATTTTAAATAGATTGGAGAGTTCTTCAAAATTGTTGATCGTCTGTATAAAGAATTTTTTTATTTACATATACTATACGCTTCGTCAAGTACACGGATCATAACCTTTAAACTAGATTGTTTACTATGGCAGCCGGTTTGGCTTGACAGCTATCCCTCTAAGAAATGTTATACTTAAAAAAATCTTATACCTTTCTCAGTGTTGTCTATGTAGTTTTTGGTAGATGTCTTGTCATTCCATGGAATGCTATAACCTCTTCTTCTCCCATTCTTTAAATAATATTTAACAAGTGACACTTATTACTGAGCTCTACCGAGAAAGGATCCCAAACCATGCTTTGTGGAAGCATTATCTGGAATATATTTATACCAAATATAAACTCATCGTATCCAATGAAATTTAATCTTCTTTTGGCTTACGTCCAACACAGTATTTTTAACAGGCTCTTTTCATCCATTAGGCCATGTGAAAAGTGTGTTGCTCGTGGTATCAATCATATCAAGAACATGCCTTGTTTAAGGTAAAGAACCAGGAATATTTCTTTGGTCTGTAAGATAATTTTCTTAAGGCTCCAGGAAAACAAATTTCTATATTCTCTCTCCTGACATCTTGAACATCAAGCCTGAAGATCTGCATGTTGCCAACTTGGTCTCGGTATCTTCAGATTCAGATTCCCACTTATTATGGTTTGCCAAAAGAGACGTGTAGTGGTTGAATGAAGGCGATGGTATGATTTTCGGGCCTTTAGACTAAACAGTTAACGTCGATGTCTAGAATTTTTATACTCTCGCAACAAAGTTGCTAAAGAGAGTATTATAGTTTTGTTCAGATAGATATTGGATTATACATATATATCAAAATGATCAGGGTGATGAGTAAAATTCAAATCCAGATGACTGTCTGTCCATCCTTCTGACCGTCTGTATTAAAGCTGTATCAAGGAAATTTCGAGAGTCGTTTCTTTTAGGTACTACCTTATACAGTCTAAAAATGGAGGAAATCGGATTATAACCACGCCCACTTCCCATAGAAAGGTTGTGTTAAAAACTACTAAAAATGCTTTAATTCAGTAAGGAAAATTACCAGAGACCTTCAATTTCATTATAGAGAAGGTTGAGCTGCACTCAAATTGGTATACAAAATTATAAATGGACGTGGTTCCGCCCACTTATGGATCAAAACCTATATCTCCGAAACTACTCCAAGTATTTCAATGAAATTCGGTTCATAATATCTTCCTGGCTTCCCAATGAGATGTTATGAAAATAGTCCAAATCGGTTCACAACCCCGCCTACTTTCCATAAACCAGAACTTTGAAGTCGATCTGAATCCAATGAATGATATCCAAACAGAACTTTGCAAAAATTCTGCATTTATAGTGTGGCATCGTTCTTCCAAAAATCGTGTCATAAGTATTCAAGCCCCCATATATCGAGACCTCAGTGTTTCGAACTAATTTTTTACCGAAAATATAAGTAAGTCTCTCAGATATTTTGAAGAAGTTCAGAGGGAATATTTTTCTTCTAATAATATATCTCCGTGCCAAAAATGAGTGAAATCGGGTCATAACTTCCCCTATCTCCCCTATACTTATTATAGGGGTTTCAAACTTTCAATGGACTTTATATCATATATGTATATACCGAATATGTGGGTAAAACTGTTGGTTATATTAATAAAATTAAATAAATAAATTGCGAGAGTATAAAATGTTCGATGACACCCGAACTTAGGCCTTCCTTACTTGTTTATTTTTAATTACAAAGATCTTTTAATTCTTATTGCACCTCCATACTAAGTACTGGAAAATATTTTTTTTAAACATTAATTTATTGAGAACATTCTAAAATATGCGTAAATCCTTTTCTATAACCAGTTTTGAGACGAAAATGAGATAATTATTACTCGCTAATAACCCACATATTGAGCAGGAGTGTCCCATGTATTCCCGTATTTTTACCGCAACAAAATCTATTGCTAATGTGTGCAATGGCGTATTTAAACACATGTAAACGCCCCGCAGCGCTGCGCAGCGGCTGCTGTAACCGAACATAACAAATTGGGCCTAAACTCAAGTGGTGACAAATATATTTACAAGCATGTAATCACACACATACTCATATGCAAATTAGTCGACTTAAAACACATGCTGTGTTGTGCTGTGACGACGACGACTACGCGTATGTAAATTGACAAAACACTATTTTCACCCTAACATGCAACAACAACAACAATTATAAGGCAATCACTAGAATATGTGTGCGTTCCTAGAGGCGCATAGAACTTTTTAATGAACTACTCGTTTTCAAGTGAAATACTCGTTTACCACGCTCTTACCCCGCAGCCGGATTGTGTGGCTGTCATGTTAATCTGATTTTAATAAACTGTGTTCAAACTTTTTAATCACCAACGAAAAAGTTTAACTACTTCGTCAAACAAGCGCGTAGACATGCAGTCAATACTTCGATGTTGTTGATGGTTGTCGATGTTGGTTGTTAGTGTTTTTGTTGTTGATACGCTTGTGCGTATAATTCTGCTGTAAATCTCTTTACTTAGTTTGCCACACTCATTCGCATGCTGAAATACACACACTCACATCCTTATTTGAAGGTATGCCTTCGCCAACGGCGTTTGTGGCAACTCTGCTGATATGCGCTTCGAAAATGTCGAACATGTTGGCTGCATCAACGCTGTCGACAAACACATCGGCAATTTAATGGTACATATACACACATATTTACATAGATATGTGGCAACTATAGGCCAAGTGAGCTGATGTCTGCATATATGCATAAAAAAGTGTTATCCACCTCATCTCCTCGCCACTCTCCTACCAAGCTAACTGCTTGTTAATCCTGTTGTGCCAACTTTAATCCGCCGTAAAATTTGTTGCGTTAAGCTCCAAGAATGAGTGTACAAAAAATCGAAAAAATAATGCTCAATGGCAACACCTTTTGCAAAAACAATGAAAATATAAATTTCTCCCACTCACAACAAAATAGCATTCAGACTATGTGACCCATGAAATGCCATTCTTGTTGGTAGTAGCTGGACTTTGTATTTTTTAGTTGCACCCTTTGTAGTACCGAAATTGCACTTTTATTCATAAAAAATCGAATTTGTCGCCATTAAAGTGTCTGCTCTCTTGCATTGAACTTTTTTGGTTATTAATTGCATATGGCAGCGCTTGAAATATATAAATCGATTGTGAAAGAGTAACATCAATTGTGTGTAATAAATTATGTCAATATTAAAGTACGATGAAGTGTATATTTTGAATTGTTTCAGGTAGGTTTTAAAGAAAATGAAATTCGTTGCCTCATAAAGGACTAGGAAGCAAGAGATGGAGCTCCTAAAAAAGTTAAAAAATCAAACAGCGAATTGTTTAATATAAGTAGAAAAGTTCTGTTCAGAAGTCGCCTACTTCAATTTGTAGGCAAAAGGTAACATCAAGGATTCTGCATAGTATTCCTCTGGATTATCCCATTAATTGGCAAAACTATTTTTTTTCAATTCCGCCAACGGTTCCTATCAATTCGACCTTGTATAATTGTCTTCAACAATTAAAATCTCTGTTCAAAAAGATGGGTTTTCACAGGGTTGATCTTTCTACGTGGTATATGTAATAGTATATGTATGCTTGATAAAGAAAATGTCCATTTTTATCATGGAATCCGTCCAGTTTTGCTTTATGTCTAGAAGTATGCCCAACTATGATTAAAAACAAATTTTTTGCAGTTAGATTTAATTTTTAAAAGACCCGACTATTGACTGGTCGACCACCCACAGCTTCGGTTGTGTCATGAGCTGCTGGAACCAGCCTTCAGGCCAGTGGGCCCCTCGAAACTACCACCCGAGCGGAACAGCAATGGACCCTCAGCACCAATGGAGAACCAATGTCACCGTAGAGAAGGACAATAGGACCTAGGAGGAGGTCCTTTCATCCATGAGGTCATAGACACTGATAGACCCGAAGGATGCATGTCTACCGGTCAGCAGACACTGTTTAAGGCGACGTTCGGTGACGGTGACGGTAATACAACCATCGCATATATCTGAAGTAGTTCAAAACCATGACAGACAGTCTTTCTGAAAAGTCTATGGAAGTGATAGTTGTCTTTATTTAACATATCATAACAGAACCCATAACAGAAATAGTAGAAGACACTGGTTGTAAACATTTAATTACTTGTATATGGATATTTTTATTCGATACTATATTAAGGGGCTACATGGGTTTTGTCGGGTAAAAAAGAATATTTTCAATATCTTTTTTCTATGCAAATTTTTTTTATTTAATTCAGACTTTTTTCTGTCTTAGAGATACATATTTAAAGATAATTTTTGAAATTTTCAAAAAAAAAAATTAAAAATCCTCCATTGTGACGTCATTTCCGGTGACTCCTCGGAAAAAAGGTGCGTCCGCTTTGTCAATATAACTGCTGACAGGAGCATCCAAAATGAAAAAAAAAAAAATAAATAAGTATTTTAATTAATACCATAAACTCGTGCCTGAACGAAGGAAAAACAAAAAACTAAAAATTGGAATTTTGGCATACATTTTTCCAAAAAAATAAAAATTTCGGTAAAATTTGTTTGACATTTTTTTAATAATTGTAATTGAAGAAAGAAAAAATCCTTTATCTCGAACACTTGTCCAAAATTTCATCAAGATCGGTTGAGTAGTTTTCGAAAATATTGACAACCGGCTTTGAAAACACGGTTCCGAGAAAGGCTGTATTTCCGAAACTATTATTCGGATCGACTTGAAAATTTAGGATAATATTCTTGAGATATTGTAGAAATTTATAAGCAAAAAACAAAAAAAAAAATTTTTTTGAATACACGAAACCCATGTAACCCCGCAATGATTAATGACAATAATCACTGTTGGAAGGCTCTAATAGGTTTCTAACTATTCTCATGAGGTTTTCAGTTTATTAAGGTTTTTTTTTTTCTATTCATTAGGAATGATTTCATTCAATATTCTATTGGAAAACTGTTATTATACCCAGTGCATGTAGATGATCTTCCGATGTTTCTATTTTTAGGATACTTCCAATATTAGTTAGATCTCTCGTTTAGTGCTCGATACTGTGTTTTATACTTTTTGACAACTTACTTTCGACAAATTTCATAAACGCTTAGTAATCAATAGAGTTTCAGTAGTAGCTGATAGGAAGTTTTGTGAGCCCTTTGGTGCTCCATTAAATTTTGTGTATAGAGCCAGTTAAAATTTTATTATATCCTCTTTATTTTTCTTTCTATCACCTCTTTTTATCTGAATCATCCAAAAAATTCCTAATTCCGAAAATTTCCCTTCTGTATTTAAAACTCTACAATAACCCTATTCTCTTGAAATGTAAATATTTTCCAACTCGAATTTATGCAACTAATGAATGAAATTAATTGCGCTTTGTGCTCATGAATTTTCGCTTAGAAATGAAACCATTGAGGTGTGGCTACGAAAAAACCAACCAACTAAACGTTGAGTGGGATTTTGTGGCAGGATTTGAATGTGCCACCCAACACAAATCCGACGAATCTCTGCACATTAACCAGCATTTTTTTGTGGTGATTTGACTTTTCGCTAGCACAGCGTGCACACATCCTCCACTCGGCGGCATCAGGCGATTTTTAGAGCTTTTCAAATTGCTTTATTGCCAACAACAGCAAATACATAAATATTTTGGCTACATATCAGTCACCACTCACCTGTGCCAGCCACCCAACAACACCAAAAAAACAAAAATGCAACAAAAATTTATTCAATTCATGTCCAACATGCGCCGCCATCAACTATCAGCTCCGCTGAGTAGTGAGAAAACAAGGCCAGTTGCCGGTGGCTAGTCAGCGGAACGTGCCACATATCAGTCAAAACAAAACGTACACAAAAACAAAAAGTTGATGGATGACTGGTTGAGCCAATGTAGCATGGCATTGCACACAGGCAGCAAGGCAGCATTCGAACCCAAATACTTCCATACAAACAAACAAACATACGCACATGTATTCTGTCAAAAATATAGCATAATTGACAGCCGAAAGCAGCGGCATACACAGTTGAGGCAGCAACAACAACAGTACATGCATGCTTGTCGGTTTGTGCCACATCTCTAGTCGAAAATAGTCAACTCAGTTATCACCCGTGGTAACCTGATAGTGAAACACGCCAAGCCCCAGACACCTCGAGGGGCTGTGCGAAGCATGTTTTCAGGCGCCACACAAAAATCACACACACACACCATACATGTATGTATGTGTTTGAATATGACCGCTGTCGTGTTGTGGCATGGCGGCGCACGTGGTTGCAACACGTTTTGTTGGACTATCATTTCGTGCTAAAATATTTTCATTACTTTCATTTTAGTTGATTTTAGCATTTGAGCGGCTGGCTGCCTGCCTGTTGTTGCCATTTGTTGTTGTATGTTAGCCCTGTCGCTTGCGCTGTGCATCCTTGTGGCATGCGCCGCATTCATTTGTGTGACCACTGCAGATTTTTCAATGCCAATAGCAACAACAACAGTTACAAATACTCACTTGCCTGCTTCCAATTCTGTGACTGTCTGTGGTTGTGGTGCGACGCGCCTGCCGCTGACTGCTGGAGGTGTTGATACCATTCGACAGGTATTAGCCATGCATAACTGCAATTACATGTGTCCGTATTTATGTACAAACCGACAATGGAATGCTGTTTAGGCTTTGCTGTAGTCGTGTGTTCTACAGCACAGACATCTAAATCAAATCACAAACATTTGTTCATAATCGTTTTGTGCTTTCGGAATCGTATCGTTTTGGTTTATATTTATTGCCTATCAATTGCTTGAATATGCTGCTGGGAACTACTTGTTACTTTGCTGGGATTTCAAAAAAGGGATTGCCATACTTTTTGGAATTTTTATTAAGTTTCATTAAGAAGTGCTTATCTCGGTGTAGCTCATTTACATTATCACCTAAAATCTAGAATCTAACTAATCTTGAAACTACATAATATTTAGAATGAATGGTTAAAAACAGAGATCTTTAGCGATCATTAGGTTCATTGTGCTCCCAAGTGAGTTCCAACTTTAAATGTTAGATTATACAGACACGGAAACATTTTTTTGTCATGACCTGGGGGCCTTAATATGTGGACCACATGTTTTTGTGGTAGCTAAATACGAATCTGCGGTCCATTTAACGCCATGGAATCAGGGTTTTGACATAACCCCAGAAAACCAATATTGCGGGCTGCGATTTTTAAAATTTATCGGATTCAATTGAAACTTGTTATGCGGAGGGTCGCTGATGACATCGTCGGTTATTCAAAATTCAAAATGGTGGATTCAATATGGCGGACGCTGTTTTGAAAAATTCACCGGAATCGCTTGAAACTCATTACTCGGGTTTTTAGGGTCACGGATTACGCATATGACGTTACTTATCAAAAATTTAAAATGGATCCGACATTTTAATTTTGAAAAAAAAAAACCGACACCGGATTCGTAATCAGAGACCCCGAAAATCCCAGAGTAACGAATTTCGAGCGATTCCCATGAATTTTTGAAAATAGTGTCCGCCATCTTGGATCTGACATTTTGAATTTTGAAAAACCGACATCGAATTCGTAATCAGCGACCTCGAAAACCCCCGCATAACGAGTTTCAACCGAACCCGATCAGGGTTAAAAACCCTGTCGGCCATATTGAAGTTATGATCTGATGGAGTAAAATGGACATCGGGTTCGGATTTAGCGACCCCAAAAACATATACTCCACATAGTAAGACCCCCAAGTCATAACAATTTTTTTTGGTATCTGTGTTATCAAAATGCCATACTCTGCATTCTAGCCATTCTATCTTATTTCTTATCTCTGTCTAAAGTTAAGATTTTAGGGATAGATTTCTTATTATGAGCTCTAACAGAATACTGGAAAAGTCTTTTAATTTTTTACTATTTATATTATCTTTGTATTGGTGATATTTTAAGCCCTGAGGTTTTCTCTAACATTGGTCCAAACAATATTTTATAGGATAGGATTTGAACGATTGGGATGTTCCGGGTGCGCCAGAGGTGGCTTATATAACTGGGTACTGAGCTTCCCACTAAAATTATATTCTTGACTTTTTATGAAACCTGACACAGTGAGATTTCGGGTAGACTTGAATAAATCCACCTCTCTGGGATTTTGGTTTTAGAAGATGAAACTTAGGGCCTTTTAGAACATATAGTTTATAAATATTATCGACTTGAGGAAACATGGCATAATCGACCTATAAAACCGGCCACTTTATTGAAATTTTATTTGACTGGTTTTGGGATTTACATTCTAAATCTAAGTTCCTGAAAATGAATGGAAGCCATTATACATCAAAGATCTTAGTTTTGGTAAAACGCGATACTCAAGAGAGAAAATGAGATGATTATTGATTACTACCTTCTAGGCAGCCTCGACCACTGGCAACTTCCCACAAAGGCGCTACTAGATCAACTATCTGTGTAAGTCTTTATGACAAGAGAAATCGCAGTTCCTCGTTGATATTCCTTCGAATATTTTTAGTGGTATATGATTGGGGGCTAATTCTTTAAAGAATCTCAAATGCGCAAAGGATATCCAATTCAATATTAGATTATCTTCGATATTATTAGTAGTTCTCCGCGAAGTTTTTTGAATTTAATAAAAATAAAAATCAGAAAAATTATATGAAAATACGGCAACACTAATATGTTCACTCAACATAGTTACAGTGTACTTCCAGGTACTTGCACACAACTTCATGCAATATTCTGCTCCTTTCCTGGAGCTAAACTTCTCTGTAAGCAAATACATTTATGTGGGTACAAGCCGTATGATTCTAAGTAAACAAAATTTTCCAAACGAATGCATTGCATAAACAGGAGTACTGGCTTGGCGTAATGCTAGCAAAGCGAGCTCATAGATGCATACCATTCATATCAGTATGTATGTGAGTAATCCCTTTCAAAATACACTTGTATCGATAACTTTGCATTTAACGATTTGTTGCCATGTTACGGCTGTTGGCTATAAATTTGCTAATTCATTGCTGTTATTAGTGGTGTACTGTGGTAATATTCACGTGCCAACACCTTGAATGGATCATAACTGGCGGTGGAGTTACAAGTGTAGAGAGTATTAGCCTTGATTATATTTGTGTATATTGAAAATGATTAAATATTATTAGTGTAAACTATATGAGTCCACAAAATGAGCGCAATATTTATAAACAAGTCGAGTTCTAGTCTGTAAGCATTCATTCGTAGAATCTTCCTGATTTCCACCTTTAATCAATCTAACACTTAAGTGGCTTCTTTTCAACCGCTTTATGCCATCAAAACGACGACCTTCTAATCCTTGCAATCACATTACACTTCAATTCATTGAAATTAATCAATCCCAATGTGAGCGCTGAATAAGCGCTTACAACTGAATTATGACTTTGTGTCGTTACTTTTGCACTTTTAAGGTTATACAAAAGATAATAATGTAGAATGATATTTTTAAAGCTGTCAATGCTCAATTATATAAGAGCTATTTGATCAAAAGCGTCGTAGAGTGTATGAATGGAGGGAAAAGCTTTAATTGAATGAATGAATGACGATTCAATGCCGCTGAATAAGCCATTGTTGCGCTTTTTGTGGCAAAGTGCGTAAATGCCACATTCACTGAATGGAGTTTTGTGAAAATGTTTACCGTCGAAAGAGTGAGTACATCGAAGGTTGGTTGTAAATTAAGTATTAGGTGGGGCAAGTGAACTGAACTAACCTTACTTACAACTTCAATGCGATTTTTTTTTACAAAATAAATTCGCGACGATTTGCTAACGGTTCCGGGTGGCATCGTTGGCGTTCATTGGTTTCTGTATGTCTTTATTATATAACTGGCACTGCGATTCTGGCGCTAAATCTTGCTTTTTATGAAAGAAATAAAATGTTCTTTGTTGCGTTAAGCAGAGACGCTGTCAGCGGCAGTTACAGCACAATTATGAGCTAAGGAAGCAACAAGAGAAAGGGCTCAAATAAAAGCAGCTACAATTGTGGCGCATCAAAACAGAAATTGCTTGGATTAAGCTAAAGAAGATTTAAGCTACTGAGCCAGCCAAATTGGTTGTTCATTCTTACATATTTACAAGTCATTCAGTTTGTAAGCGAAATCGATGAGATGCACTGCTTGGCGTGGTGACGAAACATACATTCACTTGTAAGTAATGAAATCACATGAAATTGGCAGCTTATGGGAAGGAATATAAGCGAGCAACAGACACTACTACGGCATAAAAACGTAGTCACGGTGTTGCATGTTACTTAAAAGATTTTGTGTCATATGTTTGGCATAATCAGACATATACGCACAAATTCGGACTGATTGCTGTGAATTAAGCTGAGCTGAATTGCGCTGAATGAGTTGAATAGTAAAAAACTGCTTTTAAGGAAGACGCGCGCGTCAATTCGGACGGTTTGCTGTGAGCTGAATTGTGCTGAATAGTATAAAACTGTTTGAAAAATTATATTTATCATTATTAGATGTCCGATAAATTATTTTAAATCAACGCGGTAAATTTAACATAGCTGAAATTATAGTTTCTGACAAAAAGAGGTAATGTTATATAATTTTTGTCTCTGCTAAAGCTTTAATGTCGAATTTTAACACCATATTTTACTCGATATTCTCAGTAGTGGTCTTAAATTGTCTAATATTGAAGAAAAATACCTGCTGAATTAGAACTAACCCTATAAAATGTGCGCTGAATAGATGTAAATCGACATTATATTATTTTCACTTCACTAAATTCCGCTGAACTAGAGTTAAAAGGCTTATTCAGCACTCAAACTTCTTGCTGAATCAAAAGATCTCTAAACAAATTAATATTTTTTTGGTCTATTTCACATATTATCAAAGCGTATTTCTATTCAGCTCAATAAAATGTGCGCTGAATTAGTCTGTGATCAACTGTTATCTCATTTCATATAACTAATCAGTGTGTTACAAATAAAAGCTTTACATAATCTACCAATTATCTGCACCACATGTAGCGCATTTTTTATTTTATTTTATACAGTTAATCCACGCCCGTCTTTATTTTTACACTCCGTGTGCGTGTCTACCAATAATAAAGAGATCAACCAAATTGAAAATGTCAAAAAATTATAAAAGTGACGACATAATCAATGGCTCAGCGCCTTTCTTATTTCCTCCTCTTTTTTTCTAAACTCCACTGCTGCCACAATGCCACGGAAGTAAGCGAGGTGCGCACACATATAAGCTTACAAGACTTTCTTGCGTCTAAGTGGCCCGAATGACAGCAACTTCCTGTGCAAATATAATATTTTTCAAATTTTTTCTTGTGCTTTCTTTGATTTGGCCTTCGTTCTCACACTCTTCATTAGCTTGACTGGCTATGAATGCCCGCCAATTGTTTGCTCAATTTCTTTCACATTTGCCCTTGTCTGTCGTCGACCGAAACATACACACATGCAAGTTTGTGGGTAAATATGTATGTATACACATATATATTAGGGTAGACATATTGATTTCGTAGCCACTTTTCGTTTGGAGAGCTTTCTCCAGCCTTGGCGTGCAAACTGACCAAATTGAAAATCAGGCGCCTGATGCTCAGATTTCACACTTCACTTGGGTAACTTGCGCTTGAAATGCTTGGCACCCCAGCTTTCAACGCTTTTCCGCTCACTCGCGCTGCTGACTTCTCACTTTATTTATGTGCCGGCCTTTTCTTGGGTCTCACAAACACACACACTTGTTATGAGACCCAAATGTGTATGAAAGCATTCAACTTGCCACATATTCATGCACCGCTATGTCCGCTACGCCATTTGTTATCTTGTTAATGTTCTTCACTTTGCCGGACATACCAATTGTGCGCCGATCAACATATATCAACATATATGTACTCATGTATTATATTTTATATGTATATAGTGGGGTCCGTGTGGCTCGTTTGCAACAAGTTTCCTTTTAGTGTTTTGAAAATTGAAACGCATCAACAACAGCAGCAACAACTATAACAATAACAATTCTCTAACAACGACATATCCGTTTGTTGCGCAATTTGATAAAGATACCGTTTGGCACGCTGCCTCTCACATTGCCACATAGTTCCAAGCGCACAAAGGCATTTTGTACTGTCCACTTTTGGCTAGTCACAGTGACGTAGGACCTCTCAGTAACCACATAGCTTTGCGCATGTGTGTGTGCACCTCCTTGTTTGTTGCCGGAATTTCGACTTGTACCGGAAATATTGTCGTAGTGAGATTGTCCTTTAATACTTAAAGGAGTTGTAGGGACCCTAACTGTTAGTGTATGTTGCATATGTGATACTTACATACAGCTTTTAGTAAGTCAGTTCGTGCGTTTTCAGGCACGCGTATCCTTGTAATTTGGTCTCAAAGTATAACCTTTATTCTACAATAATTTATTTAGAAGAACAATTTTTAATACGTTATTATATAATAGGACATTTATCCAAGTGTTCTAAGTGGGTATGGCATACTCTTAGGAGAAGAGGAGTTAAAAATGTATGTTATAGTCATAAAACAAGTTGAAAAAGCAGTGTCATGTTATTAAAGTTATACGGAACGGTTTCTGGATAAAAAATATCTTAAGAAACTTTAAAACTCAATTGAAGTCAACGTTTTTCGTTTATCTTGCAACATAAAAATAATATAATAATAAAATCAACATAAGATTACTACGTTGGCGCTGAATCATGACAAAATTTATATAAATTCAATTTTGCTTTCATATATTGATACTTGATTACTTATTCAAAGTATTAAAATTGTTTGATTTTGCAAGTAAAGTTTCATCAATAATGTTTCATCAAGAAAATAATTTATTCAGCTCATAATAGTGCCGCTGAATTGGTCATGTGTCACATGATATCACATTTCGCCAATAAAATGGCTTAAAATATAAGTTTCATTAATCAGTTTAGAATAGTAGCGCTGAATAAATACTAAAGGGCATTAAAAATCTTCAGATATTAAAGTCTATGTTCAATTTTTGTTTTCATATGGAAACTTTATTATTAAGCTAAAGAAGTGGGGCTGAATTAGTCGGCAATAACTTGATAACTTATTTTTTATACCCTGAAGACGGTATATTAAGTTTGTCACGAAGTTTGTAACACCCAGAAGGAAGCGTCGGAGGCCCTATAAAGTATATATGTATAAATGATCAGTATGTTGAACTGAGTCGATTTAGCCATGTCCGTCTGTCTGTCTGTCTGTATATATACGAACTAATCCTTCAGTTTTTAAGATATCGTTTTGAAACTTTGCAGATGTTATCTCTTCAAGAAGTTGCTCATTTGTCGGAACTGCCGATATCGGACCACTATATCATATAGCTGCCATACAAACTGAACGATCGGAATCAAGGGCTTGTATGGAAAACTTCCGCATTTTACTGCATATCTTCTCGAAATTTGGTGTGAGTTATTGTTCATAGAAATAATTTAATCTCCGAAGAAATTGTGCAGATCGGTTCACTATAGCATATAGCTGCCATACAAACCGAACGATCGGAATCAATGGCTTGTATGGAAAACTTCCGCATTTTACTACATATCTTCACGAAATTTGGTGTGAGTTATTGCTCATAGAAATAATTTAATAACAAAAAAAATTTTTCAAATCGGTTCACTATAGCATATAGCTGCCATACAAACAGAACGATCGGAATCAATGGCTCGATTGGAAAATTTTCGCATTTGACGTGGTATCTTCACGAAATTTGACATGGATCACTGCTTAAGGTAATAATATAATCTCCGAAGAAATTGTTCAGATCGGTTAACTATATAACCTTAAGGTTTCTAGCAAACAACCCGGCTTAAAAGAATTAGTAAAATGTTTTCTTTTTTTTTTACTTACTTTTTCTTACATCTTTAGATTTGCTTAAACACATAGTTACTAAAAGAAATGCACCTGTGAAGGGTATATTAGCTTCGGTACAGCCGAAGTTAATATTTTTTCTTGTATTTTAATAAATTCAGTCAGATAGATTCGAACGATATCTACTATTAATATATCTTTCAGATAAATATGCAATGTTAACTTTCGTAAATCAGGTAACTTAGGGCCAAGGTCCTTTAAAAATATAAAATAGTTATTGACTTACCAATATATCTAATTAATTCAAAAGTCTTAGTACTTTGAGTAGAATTCATTTCACAGATAATAAGAGTTTATATACTTTCGAAAGTCTTCTTCTTATTCTATAGGAAAATTGAGCTGTTTTTTTGCTCCACTTACCTCTTTTTCTTTCCTGCACAAGCCGATGGCTTCAGGCTTATTACTAATTAGTTTTGTGTCGTAAACATGTTGCTTCAGCAATATAGATGAGGGGTGATAAATGTTAATAACGCTGGAGTCTGGAAGTAAATATAAATGTCGAAAAATTTTATTAAATTCGTGAGTATGCTTGTGGAAAACATATAACATAATATAAAATAATTGCATGAACTTTCAACATTGCGATGGAATTATTATTATTGTATATTACTTTAAGGTTATGAGATCTCGTACACGACTTCTTATAATTATTCGAAAATTTAATTTAATTTTAAGTTTATACTTCGCGCCTTTACCCATAGATATGAAAGTTTTCGGGTGGTAAGGCATGGGGAAGGTTTGAACATGGGTTAGCTCCGAATTCTTGTTAACGGCGCGTTGATATCAAACATTTTTGCGGAGTATAGGGTATTGGAATTTAGCGGCGAAGTTAAATTAGGCGTTAAAATCATCATCTATTCTCTGATTTTTTAACATCAAATACAAGTAAAAATCATAAATACATATTTACAGTTAATCAGACGAATTTACTTCTGACTCTCTTAAAGCGTCACGAAGAACTGTTTAAATTTTAATCAAAGATCTGAACGCTCAATAGAAGTGTTTACATCCCTTAAATCATCTATATTGTACCATATATATAAGTGCAATGCTTGTACAAAAGGGAAAATCTAAGAACTGCAAGAAAATCTGTTTTATTCGATATTTCACGGTCAAATGAATATAAATGCGATTTACGCGTTTAATATATACAAATGGAAATGTATATGCAAGTAAATAAATGTGTAGTGTAGACTAAAAGAAGACACAAAAGTTCATATGTGAATATTTTTATACAATATGTCTGAGAAATTCATATAAGGTCATATATTAATATAAATGGTTGTGTGTGTATTTGTGAGTAAGAGATGGGAGAAATTGTATACTTTATTTTAGGATTTCCACATATTCCTCTTATTCATTGACCTTAAGAATGTTTGAGTAGTGCTAAAAATATGATCTTTGCATCAGATTTGGATCATTATCATATCATGAATCCTATTATTTGATTGACTTTTTCGAAAAAGCGATCGATAGATCATAGTGATCTTTTAAGGGCAAAATATGTCCTATTTACTGTACCGAGAAAGGGTAAATATTATTAAAACTTATGGAAAGAAGAAGCACTTTCATGGGTCATTTACATACTCAGAGTACTTTGGATGGAACGAATGGAAAAAATCAAATAAATAATATAAGTCTATGCAATTGCATACCAATAATTCTGTCTACCATTGAGCTCCCAGTCGCCTCAGCTGAGTGCAATCTACACCTATCTACATAAAACTGTTAGTAGCACGTCCTCTACATTTTTTCGTCACTGATTCTTTCTTTCTTCATCTGTTGCGTATTCATTTGCAGTTGTTCTTGTTGTTGTATATTTGTATTTCTGATTTTTTCTTTTGCTGACTATGACACAGTCACCGCTGCAACGTTTCTATTCAACAAATTCAATTTATATTCATATGCAGGCACATCATTCGAGTCTATTATTTGTAGATTTACATACATAATTCTACCAACCTCCAACTTCACCTCGTGAGTGTATTGGGGGGTGGGATGTGTATCACTTTTATGTCATATCTGTAGTTGTATCTGGAGCAGAAAGCATTCTTTATGTAATCTCTTTTGCTATTTCTTTTTCTCTGTCTGCACTTTTTTTTTTGGCTCACAAGCCAGCTGTTTGAGTTTGGTGGCGGAGATTTTGTTGGTGTTCGCATATTAGAACGGATTTCTTTGAAAAAATGTGTGTCGAGTTAGATCGACGTTGAGGCCGATTCCGTTTGAAGAAAAGAGTTAGTGTGTTGATTTTAAACTTTATAAATTTATTGGGGTGTGTGTTGACAATATTGTTAATTGTTTTAAGTGTAATTATTTAGAATTAAGTGTTAGTGGATATTTAAAATAGTGACCTGTTTTGTGTTTGTATTCCCTTTTATGTGTTGTATAGTGTTTTACTCCTCCGTGTTGTTGTGTTGGGTATAATTCGTGGTGTGGATTCGTTCTCCTTGGTTTGTTATTTCCCTTAGGTTTTGTGGATTTATGTTATATTCGTTTTTCACTTGGTTTATGATTTTTGTATAACTGTGGGTTTGTGTTTACTTTAATTTGTGTGTTCACTTTATTTAAAAGCGCGGGTTTTTGTTCGGGTTTGTGTTGTTTTCGGGTTGTTCACTTCACTTGCTTTTCTCTATATTGTTGTACTCGTAATGTGTGATAAGCGAAGTTGGGGCGGTTTATCTCCTCTGCATTACCTATCTATTACTTTTTGGAGAGTAATGCAGAGGAGTATTTGTTTGGACTAAACAATGTGTGTTTTTATAAATTTCCAGAATTTCTTAGAAAATACTGAAGAATCAATAGATTGTTAGGCCCTAACTATGTTATGTTCTAAGAATTTTCTGGAAGTAGGTTGAAAGAGGCCACCGAGGTCAAATAACATTTATAACCTCTTCGAAGTCGATTATTTGCAATGAAAATAGTCTTTCAGCATAAATATGTTTCAAGAACGTCAAAATAGTATTTAAAATCTTTACTGAGGCCTATGCCCAAAAGTGTTTATAAGGAACATTAAGTATTTCACTGAGTTTAGCCTTTTGTTAGAAACAGAGATATTGATGACCTTAGAACTTACGTTGTTTTTAAACTAAAGAAGCTGCAGCAACTATACATAGGCTATGAAGCTTATTTGTCAAATCTTATCATAAAAGTCGGCTGAGAAAGTTAAGAAAGTTGTATTGTAAGAAGCGCATGGAGTAATTGTCATCAACTGTACTGTAGAGCTAATAAATTTACTATCACTCCAGCTATAGAAGTTGTTTGAAAGAAGACGAGGTGGAACCATCTCAACAGTTACTTCTGCAATGTCTAACTTCGCGAAATCGAAGCTAAAAGCTCTTAGATCTAACACTTTTGGACACCCTCTCGATGCAGCAGAAGCAGAAGTAAAACACCAATAAAGATTTATAATAAGACCGTACGCTTTGTCTAGACGTGATATCTAACTAAAGAGATTTTACTGGTTTCACAAAGCACTGTTTCATATTTATCAAGTTTTTCTGCACTTCTGAGGATCAATGGAAATCCTAATAACTGAAGCCTCACTTAGTAACATCAAAACAATATGTTTTATTCGGAATATCAATCTCGTTGGCATTGGATTTATCTCAGTCACCATACACCTGATTTATCTACAACAGTTCAGTGAGAAACAAGAAAAAACGTTAACTTCGGCTGTACCGAAGCTAATATACCCTTCACAGGTGCATTTCTTGTTGTAACTATGTGTTTAAGCAAATCTAAAGACGTAAGAAAAAGTAATTAAAAACAAGTATATGATTTCGATCTTTCAGTTTGTACGGCAGCTATATGCAATAGTTAACCGATCTGAACAATTTCTTCGGAGATTATATTATTACCTTAAGCAATAATCTATGTCAAATTTCCTGAAGATACCACGTCAAATGCGAAAATTTTCTATACAAGCCATTGATTCCGATCGTTCGGTTTGTGTGGCAGCTATATGCTATAGTGAACCGATCTGAACAATTTTTTCGAAGATGAAATTATTTCTATGAACAATAACTCACACCAAATTTCGTGAAGATATGTAGTAAAATGCGGAAGTTTTCCATACAAGCCCCTGATTCCGATCGTTCAGTTTGTATGGCAGCTATATGATATAGTGGTCCGATATCGGCAGTTCCGACAAATGGCCAGCTTCTTGAAGAGAAAATAACATCTGCAAAATTTCGAAACGATATCTTAAAAACTGAAGGACTAGTTCGTATATATACAGACAGACGGACGGACGGACAGACAGACAGACGGACATGGCTAAATCGACTCAGTTCAATATACTGATCATTTATATATATACTTTATAGAGCCTCCGACGCTTCCTTCTGGGTGTTACAAACTTCGTGACAAACTTAATATACCCTGTTCAAGGTATAAATATCGTTGGTGATCGGCTATCCTTCCCTTTGAAGGCGCTGAATCATATTTAATACCTTGGACTTAAACAAACCATACTTCTCCATCTTCGTTATACCTTTTCACACATTGCTTTTGCCTTGCTTACATCGGTTGTTCTGATTTTTCTACACAATCAGTTGCTTTTATTGCTATTTGTATTTTTCTGTTGATCTTTTTTTCCTTTTGCATTTTGAATTTGTCACGTGAACCAAATGTGAAGTGCAACAAACATAACAACAATTCAGTCGAAAAAAATTAGAAAGTACACAAACAGACACAGATGGACGGCTTTTACTAGTGTTGTTGCCGCATCACCCCCTACACCTTTCGCTTATTCGAGCTCAAAAAAGGATTCACCTGCTACGCGAATGCCACATTCGGTGACACTCCGCCACCAAACCAAACGCAACAAGCACCACCTTCAACAGACAGACAATCATAATAGAAGCAGCCAACCAAAGCAACCACTGCCACCAGTTGTGAGTCGCACCAGCGTGCCACAGTTTAACACGTTGCACTTTAACACTCCACTTACAGGCAAATCAAATGAAATCACAGCGGAAGTGTAACCAAAGGTGAAATCCTATAAGCGCCAGTGTTAGCAGGCGTTGCACGTTGAGAGCAAACTGGCTCTGTATGTGTGTTTGTGGGAATAACTGCATTTGCATGCATACACTGTCATATATTTTGCATACATACATATGTGGGTGGGTGTGTGTGTCGAAATACAGTTATGAAGTTGTAAAATTGCAAAAATAAAATCATGAATTCTTTTATAATATTTTTATGAGCGCAAATGGAAGTGCAAATGCAGACACATGCCACACATGCATATATACATATGTATATGAATAAGAGAATGGCTTCATATATTGTTGTTGTAGATAGTGAGTGTTTCGTGTGTGTGCTTAAACTCCCTTTCCCCACCTTCTACCCTCTTGAGTTGACGCTTAGCGGCTGCTGTGACCTGACATTTATTTGAATGTTTCATAAGCTCGCATGAGGTTAAGTGTATAAAAGCATTAACGGTATATTTGTATGTAAATGCGGATGAGCATATAATAATGTAGAGCGCAGATACAAATAAAAAAAATGCCAGAAATTATAATGGCAACGCGGAGACAAGCAGCTATTGTTGAGCAACTACTCGCTTGAAAATGCTGTAAAAAATAATGGGTAAGCGGGGGAAGAGGGAGATGTAAAGAATGGAATGGAAATTTCAAATGCTGTCGCTTAGCGTGTATTGCCTTAGTCGCATTATGCAATTTGCGCTTTCATGGCGCTGATGGTTCGAAAATTATAAGCGCTGTGGGATTCTGTTAGACCATGTAGGTGCATGTGTGTGTGTTTTCATGAATGCTAGTGCCACAGCCGTAGTTAAACACATTTCATAGATATGATATTTTAATATTGAATGCATGCAAATTTGTGTAATTATTTTGAACCATGAAACTGGAGATTGCTCTCTTGGACGTCCAGGAAACATACTGAGGAGAAGAGGGAGCTCCAAGATCGGGCTGAACTGGTGATACATATATAAATGGAAATATTTTATATCAAATAAGTCGAAATCATATTACCCCCCTCGTAGAAGCCACCCTCCTTATTTGCGAAGAACTCGGACAGCCACTTTTCACAAGCCTCTTTTTAGTTCAACTTTACACCACCAAGAGCGTTCGCCATGGACAGGAACAGGTGGTAAACACTTGGCGCAATGCCCGGGATATATGGTGGATGCGATAGAATCTCCCATCCGAGCTCCCGTAGCTTCTGACGAGTCATCAACGAAGTGTGTGGTCTGATGTTGTCCTGGTGGAACACTACACCCTTCCTGTTGGCCAATTTTGGACGCTTCTGGTCGATCGCCTGCTTCAAGAGCTCCAGGTGTTTGCAGTAGATGGTAGAATAGGAGCTGCTCATAGTGGATGATTCCCTTCCAATCCCACCAAACACCCAGCAAAACCTTCCAGGCCGCCAATCTCGGCTTGGCAACTGTATGGGACGATTCACCGTCCTTCGACCACGACCGTTTTCGCTTGATATTGTCGTACGTGATGCATTTTTCGTCGCCAGTCATCATCCGCTTTAAAAATGGGTCGAGTTCGTTCCATTTCAGCAGCATATCGCAAGCGTTGATTTAGTCCAGAAAGTTTTTTTGCGTCAAATCACGCGGCACCTAAACATCAAGCTGTTTTGTGTATGCAGATGGTTTAAAATGATTTGGTGACTAACTCCCATTCCTGGGCGATGTCACGAGATGTCACATGCCGGTCTAACTCGATGTTTTCCATGATTTGATCGGCCGCCGTCTGGCTTATCCAGATGTCGTTTTCACCCGCTCTGAATCGCCGAAACCATTCCTCCGCAGTTCGAAATGATAGAGTACCATACCCCAAAACAATATCAATCTCACGGACCGTTTCTCTAGCGGACATGCGTAGCGTCGTTTTGTAGGTTATGTCAAGACCTTTCAAAGATGTATTGACGCAAAGACAAAAAGGCGTACAGGCAGGCTCCTGTCGTATCTGAGTAATTAGAATAATGAATTCTTCCAGACCAGGTGAAAGGGAAGGTACATTGGCATATGAACATTAAAAATATGCTTCTCAAGCTTACTAGGATTCGATAGTAAAGGATTGAAAAGATATTTTTCGAGAAGATTGTGTTAAGATTAAAGAAAGAAGAAGAAATACTCAAGAACTATTTTTTAAGCTCACTTTGATTTGATGTTTGATTCAAATGATAAGCGAGGATAAGGGATGTGTTATACTCAAAGAGGTTATTTTTTAGTTTAGAAGTTAATAGTATGTGTATAGTTTATAGTTTATTCGTTTGTGA
This sequence comes from Zeugodacus cucurbitae, assembly GCF_028554725.1. NCBI lineage: Eukaryota > Metazoa > Arthropoda > Insecta > Diptera > Tephritidae > Zeugodacus > Zeugodacus cucurbitae. Next base: position 47,519,319 of record NC_071670.1, read on the forward strand.
TGTGGGTTATTTTGATCCAGTAACTCCCGTAGTGATATACGATCAACATTTACAATAGCAATCGTTTAAAAATCTAGTTATTCCAAATAGAATATTTTAGTGTAAGTATTATTTGAAAGAAATATGTATTGTTACAGTGATTTGCCATTACACTCTCTCCGATCTTGCTTGAGTCAGAATGGACCTACTGGGTTCATGTCTTAGATAATATCGAAGTAATCCAAGCGTTATTAAAACATCTAACTCATTATTTTAGATATATATTTCATTGTCGACTGGACAGTCGTTAATCAGAAAATTTGGTGTCTGGAGGAAATATTGGTATTATCATTTTTGATACCAGATTTCCATATATCACACTAAGATAGCTCACATATTTTCCTATCTGATATAATTCTTACCATCGGATCTATGGGATTAGAATTTTTTGGATATTCATAGTAGCTGATGTGATCGTTCAAAGTCTACAACTTTGCTTCCGCTGTTACCAATATATGTCTCTAGGTTCAAGCACTGGTCGATTAAATCGTTTTATATCGATCTTGAACATTCGTGTCAACATTAACTCAGCAAAATATTTGTAGAGATCTGTTTGCATCCCAAACTTATTCTTAACTGTCGAAATGTCACTTTTTGAGCCGAATTCTCGACATTTGCTGCCGGAAAGATAATCAAAAGTAATAACTAGCGACAGCCAATATTTTGAATAACATTTTTGTAACCGTTTTTATACAAAAAAAACCTTAAATTTACAACAAAACAAAAACGGCGGAAGCAAAGTTGTAGACCAATAATTCGTAAATATTTCAAAATATCCGTATTTCAAAAATATTTAAAAAATGTTCACATACTATGTTCTAGGTCAATTTAGTTTTATTAGTATGTGAGCTTTTCCACATTTTCTTTAAGTAAGCTCTTGCATATTTTGACACTTAATACTTAAGCTAGCATTGACTGGGCTCTTTAAAAGTTTTATTTACTTTTTCTTCTTCTAACTTTAAATGGAAATAATTTTTTACTAAAAATAGAATTATCATCCGAAAGAAGTACGACTTGAAAAAGAAACCACAGAAATCTTGCCTGAAACGAGCAGTCACGGTTATAACAAGTTTAATACACACTAATAGCCAAACAACACACGCTTATTGCTATTGTTGTACATTGTTGAATGTGGGTGTGTGCGCATATTTGCACAGTTATTGAAACATAATTTTGCGATGAATTGACAGGCACATGGTGCCCCCTACACACATACATATACACAGAAACTTGCTGTTGAGTATCTCATACATGTAGATGCATATATGAGAAACCCGCAAACGGCAAATGACATCTTCAGCTGTTGCTTGTTATTCATAACTGTTCGCTTGCTTTAAGGACATATTTACACACATATGTAGGTGTATGTGTTTGTGTGCTTTCCTCCTTCTATTCATTTTGCGATTTTTTTCATTCTCACATTTTTATTTTGACACCATTTGCCGAGCGTCATACCTCACTTCCCTACCATTTGCTCGTGGCGAACGTGCCAATGTGCGGAAGTAATTTCTGCTTTCATTAGTACGAGTATTACTTCACAGCCACTTGCTCATATGTTTGTTTGTGTGTGTGTGTCGAGTGTGTGGCATGCCACCGCTGCCATGAATACGCCGAATTCCAGCGAAGTGGTTATCCATAGTATGTGCGCTCGTACGTGCCACATTGGCACTTCAAGTGCCACATGTTTTCTTTCTTCGCATTTCTGCATTTGTTGTTGTAGATATTTTATTTGTGCAATCACTTTTTTCTATTTTCATTATTTTTTTGTGTTTTTTTTGCTCGAAAATGTAAATAAATTAATGAGGAAGTGAAGATGTTGGCAAATAAACACCACCCAACACGCCGGGCGTTGTGCGTCAATTCAAGGGCTCGCACACAAGCCGCCGCCGCCTTGCGAGTATTGGCTGTTTGAGGATGTGCTCTATGGCTATAATGGGTAACTAAGTGCAAATCTGTTTGTTAGTAGGTGTGTCTCTGCTTTGCGACTGCGGATATGAATGCTGAGTGCACTGAAATGAACTGAAATTAAGCGACTTCCGTTACAATTTGCCAAGCTGTCTAGCCGTCTAGATGATGCGCCCAATAACGGTATGACCAACCAATATGTTACCAACAGCATACATGCCTACACACACACTTTCAAGTATGTGTGTGTGTGTGTCCGTATTTGCTTTAGTCTGTTGTGCGGCGTACGCTGGGTAGGTGGTTGTAAGTCAATAAAATTATTTTCGGCATGTCATTGCTATTTTGAGTGGGAGTATTTTATTAAATTATTGTCACATACATACATACACACATACATACATTCTTCCTTTTATTACTTGCACTGTTGTTTCTCTTGTTTGCATGTATGTGTGTATATTTGGCGGTTGGGAAACAAATTACTAATGGTTTTTAAATTCAATTAGTTTGTTGTTGTTTTTGTTGTTCGTATGAATAGGCGTGTTATAATGACTTTGAGAGTGTAGAAGATGGTGAAAATGAAAATTAAAATTAAAATTAAAATTAAAACTAAAATTAAAATTAAAATTAAAATTAAAATTAAAATTAAAATTAAAATTAAAATTAAAATTAAAATTAAAATTAAAATTAAAATTAAAATTAAAATTAAAATTAAAATTAAAATTAAAATTAAAATTAAAATTAAAATTAAAATTAAAATTAAAATTAATATTAAAATTAAAATTAAAATTAAAATTAAAATTAAAATTAAAATTAAAATTAAAATTAAAATTAAAATTAAAATTAAAATTAAAATTAAAATTAAAATTAAAATTAAAATTAAAATTAAAATTAAAGTTAAAATTAAAATTAAAATTGAAATTGAAATTAAAATTAAAATTAGAATTAAAATTAGAATTAAAATAAAATTAAAATTAAAATTAAAATTAAAATTAAAATTAAAATTAAAATTAAAATTAAAATTAAAATTAAAATTAAAATTAAAATTAAAATTAAAATTAAAATTAAAATTAAAATTAAAATTAAAATTAAAATTAAAATTAAAATTAAAATTAAAATTAAAACTAAAATTAAAATTAAAGTTAAAATTAAAATTAGAATTGAAATTAAAATTAAAATTAAAATTAAAATTAGAATTAAAATTAAAATTAAAATTAAAATTAAAATTAAAATTAAAATTAAAATTAAAATTAAAATTAAAATCAAAATTAAAATTAAAATTAAAATTAAAATTAAAATTAAAATTAAAATTAAAATTTGAAATTAAAATTAAAATTTGAAAGTACAATTAAAATTTGAAATTAAAATTAAAATTTGAAATTAAAATTAAAATTAAAAGTGAAATTAAAATTAAAATTAAAATTAAAATTAAAATTAAAATTAAAATTAAAATTAAAATTAAAATTAAAATTAAAATTAAAATTAAAAGTAAAATTGAAATTAAAATTAAAATTAAAACTAAAATTAAAATGAATGTGAAAATGAATTTTGATGAGATGATCTTTATACAATACAGTTGAACTTCCATAACTCGAAGTTCTCCATAACTCGGCAACTCTGGTTTGAGTTTACTTTGCCGGTCAAAAATGCATTTTTAATAAGAAAAATACGGTGAAAGCTTATTCATTCAAGCTGGCAACTACAGTGCAGATCTTATAATTATTTAATTATTTTTTTATCTGATAAAAATTAGTTTTTTTTCTTTAAAGTTTTTAAAACCCGTTTGCGAGTTTGTCTTAAAACTTTGCTTAAAAAAATTGGATATATATTGTTGAAGGCTCAATAATTCTTTGTTGTTCCGCATTTTAAAAAATATTATTCCGCGAAAATTAAGTTCAGCTTAATTTTTTATAAATCCAGCTTTCTGAGAGCATACCACAATCTACCACTCTCTTCAGTCAGCGAAGGCAAGGGAGCTAACCATTGCGAAAGAAATGTAATCATAAAATTATAAAATCGATTATTTTTGATACCGTCGCAGTCGCTAGAGACACGCTGCAAATAGCGTCAGCATCCTCCTCATACTAGATATACTCGTATATCCATACATGAGACAGAGCGCACAATGCGAGAGCAATGCATTGCTGCTACACAGGCAACAACTGGTACGTGTCATTACTATGGTAATAATTGCATTTATAGACGCATAAGCCAATAAAGCGCTGCGAATTACAAATAGCAAAAATACACGAAAATAAAAAAAAAATATTGAAAAATGTGGATAATATCACCCTCACTTTCCGTTTGATGACGAAATGTTTTTTGAATTGAACTGCAAAAAAGCGTCAATTCACTTCACTTTCGAATGCTGGAGCACAACCAATCGACCTTCCCTCATTGAGCATCACTGCTCAATTGATCTTCCACTTCGCGTTGCCTTCCTCAGCCTAGACCCACTCTGCCTCTAACTGCGCTGAATTGAATTGAGCGTCAACAAATGCCAATGCAATTTGCTGGCAAATACATCAACGCCGCATCGGTTATCCTTGTCTCGATTTGTTTGTTTGTTTATTTGTTTTGCTTCTGCTTGCTAGCTGCTGGTCGTCTGTGAGTCTGTCTGGACGAAGTGGCTGCATACATTTAGGCGTATGAGCATGTTATGTGTTTGTATGAGCGAAGTATTAAGTATGTGTGTTTGCCTGCGTTAACTATACTATTTATATGTCCTTCAAAATGCACATTTATTCATTTGTTTTGTTGTACTTAGTCTCCTCCCTCCACTCAGCTTCTCAGCTCCTCAGTTCCGTAAACTATTTGTCTACTGAAGGAAGTGCGCAGTAAACGCTATGACGACACTGACGTGCCAGCTCCACAAATCTTCAGTATTTAGTTCTCTTTTATTTTTTTTTGCTACTTCTTTCTGCCCTTCTTCTGCTTGCTTTTCACTGTCTTTTTTTTGTTCTCATGTCAATTTCATAACGCTTTATTTATGAGTTCGTCTCGGCTTTTGTATTTATTACATTGATTTATATTCGATCGTCACGCGTCACTTTCCGTTACACTTGGATGTCGCAACGACTTGCGTGGAAGTTGGAGTGCGTGGGCGAAACAAAGCAATTATAACAATAAATAGAATTGTGGAGGAGATGAGTTAGTGCAGGTCGTTGACTTGGTTTATGTGATGCAAAGGACATTTACAAAGGTTGTTGAAGTTTTTCACTATGATATTCTTGAATTTATCTTGAGAACTAGAGTTAATTTTGTTTTTGCGTGGGCAATCCTGGTTTTTCTAGTTTATTTGTACTATATTTATAATATAATTGTTATTTTGTGTTAACTTTTTTTTAAATTCTTGTATCACTGCGGTAATGTCTCTGATTTATTTATGGGGCTAATGTTTTATTCTTTTGATGTAAAGTTTTTTGGTAGGCACTACAATGAAAGTGCGAAGTACTTTAGAATCCCGATTATCCGAATATTTGATTATCCGTACGTATCGTCTCGGCTCTATTTGCCAATTTAATTCTATCCAATTCTTCAGTTGAACCTACGACGATAGAAATAACAGTGAAAATTCTTAGCATTGGTGAAGGGTGCAATTAAGAGAATATTAAGGATAATGATAATGTGATAATGAAAACACGGGATTCCAAATATTAACTGATGAACGAAACATTGATGATCTGAACAGTTAGGAGAAAGGAGATGATGGAGAGACTGAAATTGATGACGTACAAATGTGAACTAACATCTTATCCAGAAGCTTTAGAAGTTCTAGATGTTGCTTTTAAGTGGTTTGAAATGTAGGACGAAGCGAATACCACATAGTTGTTACAATTGAAGCTCATCAGGGACTTGGCCGCAATGAAAAGATGGGATTCCTTACTCAAAGATCAAATTAAAATATTATTTGATTTGCTTTGAAATCGATTAAATGGATTTCGATTATCGAATATCTGTATAGTTGGCATTTTACTGTATCGTAAATAGAAAGTTAGAGGAAGATTATATAATCCAGCCTGCCAGAAGATTTTTAGAAAATTTAAATATTTTCTGTTTAAACAATTTATAATAAATTGGTTGGCGTCGGAAATAAAG